>NC_082713.1:97177868-97511493 GCF_030144855.1 Hypanus sabinus
TGGAGAGCAGCACTGAGTGAACACTGGAGAGTAGAACTGAGTGACACTGTAGAGCAGCACCGAGTGAACACTGGAGTGTAGAACTGAGTGACACTGGAGAGCAGCACTGATTGAAGACAGGAGCGCAAAATCAAGAGAACACTGGAGATCAGGACCGAGTGAACACCAGACAGCAGCACAAAGTGAAAACCAGAGAGCAGAACCGACTGAACATCTGAGAGCAGAACAGAGTAAACAATGGAGAAAGCTTTGAGTGAACACCGGAGAGTAGGTCCGTGTGAACACCGGAGTTCAGAACGGTGAGAACACAGGTGGGCAGCATCAAGTGAACACTGGGGAGAAGCACTGAATGAACACCAGAGTTCAGAACTGAGTGACACTGGAGAGCAGAACCGAGTGAACACCAGACAGCAGCACCGATAACACACAAGAATGTAGCACCGAGTGAACAGCGGAGAGCAGCACCAATTGAACATGAGAGTGCTGCACCGAGCGAACACTGGAAAGCAGCTCTGTCTGAACACCGGAGATCAGCACCATGAGAACACAGGTGGGCAGCATCGAATGAACACTGGAGTGCAGAACCGAGTTAACACTGGAGGGCAGCACCGAGTGAACATCAGACAGCAGCACAAAGTGAACACCAGAGAGCAGAACCGAGTGAACACTGGAGAAAGCTTCGAGTGAACACCTGAGAGCAGCACAAAGCAACCACTGGAGGGCAGCACCATGCGAACACCAGAGGTCAATGCCGAGAGAAAACAGGAGTGCAGCATTGAGTGAACACTGGAGAGCAGCAGCAAGTGAACACCAGTGTGCAGCACCGAGCAAACACTGGAGAGCAGCACCATGCGTACCCTGGAGAATAGCACCATGAGAACAGAAGAGGGCAGCGCCGAGTGAACACTGGGGAGCAGCACCGAGTGAATACTGGACGACAGAACCGAGTGAACACCGGAGACCAGATCTGACTGAACACTTGAGAGCCGAAATGATTGAACAGCAGAGAAATCACTGAGTTAGCACTGGAGCGCAGAACAATGGAGAGAAGCACCGATTGAACTACTGGGGAGAAGCACCGTGTTAACACCTGAGAGCAGCACCGAGTGAACACAGGAGAAAGCACCGAGTGGACACCAGAGAGCAGAACCGAGTGAACACGGAGAGCAGAACAGAGAGAACACGGATAGCAGCAGCGAGTGAGCACCGGAGAGCAGCATGGAGTGACCACCGGAGAGCAGTACCGAGTGAACACCGGAGAGTAGAACGGAGAGGCACTGGAGAGCTGCACTGAATAAACACTGGAGTGCAGAGCCGAGTGAACTCTGGAGAGCAGCACCGAGTGAACATCAGTCAGCAGCACCTAGTGAATTCCAGAGAACAGCACCGATAGAACACCGGACAGCAGCACCGAGTAAACACTGGAGAACAGCACTGAGTGAACACTGGAGTGCAGCACCGGGTGAACACGGGAGAAGCAGCAGCGAGTGAACTCTGGAACGCAGAACTGAGTGCACACCGGAGAGCAGCATTGAGTGACCACCGGAGAGCAGCATTGAGTGACCACCGGAGGGCAGCACTGAGTGAACACTGGAGAGCTGTACTGTGAGAACTCAGAAATGCAGCACTGAGTGAACACCAGAGAAAGCCCCGAGTGTACATTGGAGAGTAGAACTGAGTGAACATCGGAGAGCAGCACCGAGTGAACACTGGAGAGCAGCATGGAGTGAACAACCGAGAGCAGCACGGAGTGAATACTGGAACGCAGAACCGAGTGAACACCTGAGAGCTGAACTGAGTGAACACCGGAGAGCAGCACTGAGTGAAAACCAGAGAGCAGAACCAAGTGAACACCAGACAGCAGCACCGATTACACACCAGAATGCAGCACCGAGTGAACACCAGAGAGCAGCACCGATTGAACACGAGAGTGCTGCACCGAGCGAACACTGGAGAGCAGCTCTGTGCATACACCGGAGATCAGCACCGTGAGAACACAGGTGGGCAGCATCGAGTGAACACTGGGGAGAAGCACTGAGTGAACACTAGAGAAAGCACCGAGTGGACACTTGAGAGCAGAACCGAGTGAACATGGAGAGCAGAACAAAGAGAACACCAGAGGGCAGCAGCGAGTGAACACCGGAGAGTAGAATGGAGAGACACCGGAGAGCTGCACTGAATAACCACTGGACTGCAGAGTTGAGTGAAATCTGGAGAGCAGCACCGAGCGTACATCAGTCAGCAGCACCGAGTGAATTCCAGAGAACAGCACCGATAGAACACCGGACAGCAGCACCGAGTAAGCACAGGAGAACATCACCGAATGAACACCGGACGACAGCACCGAGTGAACTCCAGAGAACAGCACCGATAGAACACCGGACAGCAGCACCGAGTAAACACTGGAGAACAGCACTGCGTGAACACTGGAGTGCAGCACCGGGTGAACACTGCAGAACAGCACCGAGTGAACACCGGAGAGTAGGTCGTGTGAACGCCGGAGATCCGCACCGTGAGAACACAGGTGGGCTGCATCGAGTGAACTCTGGGGAGAAGCACCGAGTGAGCACCGGAGTTCAGAACTGAGTGAACGCAGAACTGCAGCACCGAGTGAACACCGGAGAGTACAACTGAATGAAGACCAGAGAGCAGCACCGAGTGAACACCGGAGTTCAGAACTGAGTGTACACTGGAGAGCAGAACCGAGTAAACACCAGACAGCAGCACCGATTACACACCAGAATGCAGCACCGAGTGAATGCCGGAGAGCAGCAGCGATTGAACACGAGAGTGCTGCACCGAGTGAACACTGGAGTGCAGCTCTGTGCGAACACCGGAGATCAGCACCGTGAGAACACAGGTGGGCAGCATCAAGTGAACACTGGGGAGAAGCACTGAGTGAACACCAGAGGAAGCACCGAGTGGACACCTGAGAGCAGAACCAAGTGAACACAGGAGAAAGCACCAAGTGAACACCAGAGAGAAGAACCGAGTCAACACGGAGACAGAACAGAGTGAACACTGGAAAGCAGAACCGAGTGAACACCTGAGAGCAGCACCGAGTTACCACCAGAGAGCAGAACTGAATGAACAGAGCAGGGCAGCACCGAGTGAATACCAGACAGCAGCACCAAGTGAACCTCTGAGAGCAGCAACATGAACACCGGAGTGCAGCACCGAGTGAACACCGGAGAGTAGAACTGAGAGACACCGGAGAGCTGCACGGAGTGAACACTGGAGAGCAGCACCGAGTGAACACCAGACAGCAGCACCAAGTGAACATCAGACAGCAGAGAGCAGAACCGAGGGAACACCAGAGAGCAGCAGTGAGTGAACACCGGAGAGCAGCACGGAGTGAACACCGGAGAGTAGAACGGAGAGACACAGGAGAACTGCACTAAATGAACACTGGAGAGCAGAACCGAGTGAACTCTGGAGAGCAGCACCGAGCGAACACCGGACGGCAGCACCGAGTGAACACTGGGGAGTAGCTCCGTGCGAACACCGGAGGTCATATCCATGAGAACACAGGTGGGCTGCATCGACTGAACACTGGGGAGAAGCACCGAGTGAACAGCGGAGTTCAGAACTGAGCGAACATAGAAGTGCAGCACTGAGTGAACACCGGAGTGTAGAATGGAGAGACACCGGAGAGCTGCACTGAATGAAAACTGGAGCGCAGAGCCGAGTGAACTCTGGAGAGCAGCACCGAGTGAACACCGGAGAGTAGGTCTGTGCGAACATCGGAGATCAGAATGGTGAGAACACAGGTGGGCAGCATCAAGTGAACACTGGGGAGAAGCACTGAGTGAACACCAGAGAAAGCACCGAGTGGACACCTGAGAGCAGTACCAAGTGGACACCTGCGAGCAGTACCAAGTGAACACCGGAGAGTAGAATGGAGAGACACCGGAGAGCTGCACTGAATAAACACTGGAGTGCAGAGCTGAGTGAACTCTGGAGAGCAGCACCGAGTGAACATCAGTCAGCAGCACTGAGTGAATTCCAGAGAACACACCAATAGAACACCGGACAGCAGCACTGAATGAACACCGGAGAGCAGCATGGATTGAACACTGGAGTGCAGCACTGAGAGAACACTGGAGAGCAGCACCGTGTGAACACGGGAGAGCAGCAGCGAGTGAACACTGGAACGCAGAACCGAGTGCATACCAGAGACCAGAGAGCAGCATCGAGTGAGCACCGGAGAGCAGCACTGAGTGAACACTGGAGATCAGTACTGTGAGAACACAGAAATGCAGCACCGAGTGTACACCAGAGAAAGCACCGAGTGTACATCGGAGAGCAGAACTGAGTGAACATCGAATAGCAGCACCGTGTGAACACTGGAGAGCAGAACAGAGTGAACAATGGACAACAGAGCTGAGTGAACACCGGAGAGCAGCACCGATTGAACACTTGAGAGCAGAACCGAGTGAACTGCGGAGAAATCACTGAGTTAGCACTGGAGCGCAGAAAAATGGAGAGAAGCACCGATTGAACTACTGGGGAGCAGCACCATGTTAACACAGGAGAGCAGCACTGAATGAACACCGGAGAGCAGCATGGATTGAACACTGGAATGCAGAGCCGAGTGAACACCAGAGAGCAGCACCGAGTGCACACTGGAGTGCAGCACTGAGAGAACACTGGAGAGCAGCACCGTGTGAACACTGGAGAGCAGCAGCAAGTGAACTGCGGAGAAATCACTGAGTTAGCACTGGAGCGCAGAAAAATGGAGAGAAGCACCGATTGAACTACTGGGGAGCAGCACCATGTTAACACAGGAGAGCAGCACTGAATGAACACCGGAGAGCAGCATGGATTGAACACTGGAATGCAGAGCCGAGTGAACACCAGAGAGCAGCACCGAGTGCACACTGGAGTGCAGCACTGAGAGAACACTGGAGAGCAGCACCGTGTGAACACGGGAGAGCAGCAGCGAGTGAACACTGGAACGCAGAACCGAGTGCACACCAGAGAGCAGCATCGAGTGAGCACTGGAGAGCAGCACTGAGTGAACACTGGAGATCAGTACTGTGAGAACACAGAAATGCAGCACCGAGTGTACACCAGAGAAAGCACCGAGTGTACATAGGAGAGCAGCACGCAGTGAACAACCAAGAGCAGCACGGAGTGACTACTAGAACGCACAACCGAATGAACACCGGAGAATAGCACCGAGTGAACACTGGAATGCAGATCCCAGTGAACACCTGAGAGCTGAACCGAGTGAACACCTGAGAGCAGAACCGAGTGAACACTGGAGTGCAGCACTGAGAGAACACTGGAGAGCAGCACCGTGTGAACACGGGAGAGCAGCAGCGAGTGAACACTGGAATGCAGAACCGAGTGCACACCAGAGAGCAGCATCGAGTGAGCACCGGAGAGCAGCACTGAGTCAACACTGGAGATCAGTTCTGTGAAAACACAGAAATGCAGCACCGAGTGTACACCAGAGAAAGCACTGAGAGTACATCGGAGAGCAGAACTGAGTAAACATCGGAGAGCAGCACGGAGTGAACACCGGAGAGCAGCACGGAGTGAACATAAGAGTGCAGCACCGAGTGAACTCCAGAGAACAGCACCAATAGAACACCGGACAGAAGCACCGAATGAACACTGCAGAACAGCACCGAGTGAACACCGGATGACAGCACCGAGTGAACACCGGAGAGCAGTTCATGCGAACACCAGAGATCAGCACCATGAGAACACAGGTGTGCTGCATCGAGTGAACACTGGGGAGAAGCACCGAGTGAACACTGGAGAGCACCACCGAGTGAACACTGGAACGCAGAACCGAGTGAACACCTGAGAGCTGAACCGGGTGAACACCTGAGAGCAGCACCGAGTGAACACTGGAGAGCACCACTGAGTGAACACTGGAGAGCACCACCGAGTGAACAGTGGAACGCAGAACCGAGTGAACACCTGTGAGCTGAACCGAGTGAACACCGGAGAGCACCACCGAGTGAACACTGGAATGCAGAACCGAGTGAACACCTGAGAGCTGAACCGAGTGAACACCGGAGAGCAGAACAGAGTGAACACTGGACAACAGAACTGAGTAAACACCGGAGAGCAGCACCGACTGATCACTTGAGAGCAGAACCGAGTGAACAGCGGAGAGCAGAACAGAGTGAACAATGGACAACAGAGCTGAGTGAACACCGGAGAGCAGCACCGACTGAACACTTGAGAGCAGAACCGAGTGAACTGCGGAGAAATCATTGAGTTAGCACTGGAGCGCAGAAAAATGGAGAGAAGCACCGATTGAACTACTGGGGAGCAGCACCATGTTAACACAGGAGAGCAGCAATGAATGAACACCGGAGAGCAGCATGGATTGAACACTGGAATGCAGAGCCGAGTGAACACCAGAGAGCAGCACCGAGTGCACACTGGAGTGCAGCACTGAGAGAACACTGGAGAGCAGCACCGTGTGAACACGGGAGAGCAGCAGCGAGTGAACACTGGAACGCAGAACCGAGTGCACACCAGAGAGCAGCATCGAGTGAGCACCGGAGAGCAGCACTGAGTGAACACTGGAGATCAGTACTGTGAGAACACAGAAATGCAGCACCGAGTGTACACCAGAGAAAGCACCGAGTGTACATCGGAGAGCAGAACTGAGTGAACATCGAATAGCAGCACCGTGTGAACACTGGAGAGCAGAACAGAGTGAACAATGGACAACAGAGCTGAGTGAACACCGGAGAGCAGCACCGATTGAATACTTGAGAGCAGAACCGAGTGATCTGCGGAGAAATCACTGAGTTAGCACTGGAGCGCAGAAAAATGGAGAGAAGCACCAATTGAACTACTGGGGAGCAGCACCATGTTAACACAGGAGAGCAGCACTGAATGAACACCGGAGAGCAGCATGGATTGAACACTGGAATGCAGAGCCGAGTGAACACCAGAGAGCAGCACCGAGTGCACACTGGAGTGCAGCACTGAGAGAACACTGGAGAGCAGCACCGTGTGAACACGGGAGAGCAGCAGCGAGTGAACTGCGGAGAAATCACTGAGTTAGCACTGGAGCGCAGAAAAATGGAGAGAAGCACCGATTGAACTACTGGGGAGCAGCACCATGTTAACACAGGAGAGCAGCACTGAATGAACACCGGAGAGCAGCATGGATTGAACACTGGAATGCAGAGCCGAGTGAACACCAGAGAGCAGCACCGAGTGCACACTGGAGTGCAGCACTGAGAGAACACTGGAGAGCAGCACCGTGTGAACACTGGAGAGCAGCAGCGAGTGAACTGCGGAGAAATCACTGAGTTAGCACTGGAGCGCAGAAAAATGGAGAGAAGCACCGATTGAACTACTGGGGAGCAGCACCATGTTAACACAGGAGAGCAGCACTGAATGAACACTGGAGAGCAGCATGGATTGAACACTGGAATGCAGAGCCGAGTGAACACCAGAGAGCAGCACCGAGTGCACACTAGAGTGCAGCACTGAGAGAACACTGGAGAGCAGCACCGTGTGAACACGGGAGAGCAGCAGCGAGTGAACACTGGAACGCAGAACCGAGTGCACACCAGAGAGCAGCATCGAGTGAGCACTGGAGAGCAGCACTGAGTGAACACTGGAGATCAGTACTGTGAGAACACAGAAATGCAGCACCGAGTGTACACCAGAGAAAGCACCGAGTGTACATAGGAGAGCAGCACGCAGTGAACAACCAAGAGCAGCACGGAGTGACTACTAGAACGCACAACCGAATGAACACCGGAGAATAGCACCGAGTGAACACTGGAATGCAGATCCCAGTGAACACCTGAGAGCTGAACCGAGTGAACACCTGAGAGCAGAACCGAGTGAACACTGGAGTGCAGCACTGAGAGAACACTGGAGAGCAGCACCGTGTGAACACGGGAGAGCAGCAGCGAGTGAACACTGGAATGCAGAACCGAGTGCACACCAGAGAGCAGCATCGAGTGAGCACCGGAGAGCAGCACTGAGTCAACATTGGAGATCAGTTCCGTGAAAACACAGAAATGCAGCACCGAGTGTACACCAGAGAAAGCACTGAGAGTACATCGGAGAGCAGAACTGAGTAAACATCGGAGAGCAGCACGGAGTGAACACCGGAGAGCAGCACGGAGTGAACATAAGAGTGCAGCACCGAGTGAACTCCAGAGAACAGCACCAATAGAACACCGGACAGAAGCACCGAATGAACACTGCAGAACAGCACCGAGTGAACACCGGATGACAGCACCGAGTGAACACCGGAGAGCAGTTCATGCGAACACCGGAGATCAGCACCATGAGAACACAGGTGTGCTGCATCGAGTGAACACTGGGGAGAAGCACCGAGTGAACACTGGAGAGCACCACCGAGTGAACACTGGAACGCAGAACCGAGTGAACACCTGAGAGCTGAACCGGGTGAACACCTGAGAGCAGCACCGAGTGAACACTGGAGAGCACCACTGAGTGAACACTGGAGAGCACCACCGAGTGAACAGTGGAACGCAGAACCGAGTGAACACCTGTGAGCTGAACCGAGTGAACACCGGAGAGCACCACCGAGTGAACACTGGAATGCAGAACCGAGTGAACACCTGAGAGCTGAACCGAGTGAACACCGGAGAGCAGAACAGAGTGAACACTGGACAACAGAACTGAGTAAACACCGGAGAGCAGCACCGACTGATCACTTGAGAGCAGAACCGAGTGAACAGCGGAGAGCAGAACAGAGTGAACAATGGACAACAGAGCTGAGTGAACACCGGAGAGCAGCACCGACTGAACACTTGAGAGCAGAACCGAGTGAACTGCGGAGAAATCATTGAGTTAGCACTGGAGCGCAGAAAAATGGAGAGAAGCACCGATTGAACTACTGGGGAGCAGCACCATGTTAACACAGGAGAGCAGCACTGAATGAACACCGGAGAGCAGCATGGATTGAACACTGGAATGCAGAGCCGAGTGAACACCAGAGAGCAGCACCGAGTGCACACTGGAGTGCAGCACTGAGAGAACACTGGAGAGCAGCACCGTGTGAACACGGGAGAGCAGCAGCGAGTGAACACTGGAACGCAGAACCGAGTGCACACCAGAGAGCAGCATCGAGTGAGCACCGGAGAGCAGCACTGAGTGAACACTGGAGATCAGTACTGTGAGAACACAGAAATGCAGCACCGAGTGTACACCAGAGAAAGCACCGAGTGTACATCGGAGAGCAGAACTGAGTGAACATCGAATAGCAGCACCGTGTGAACACTGGAGAGCAGAACAGAGTGAACAATGGACAACAGAGCTGAGTGAACACCGGAGAGCAGCACCGATTGAACACTTGAGAGCAGAACCGAGTGAACTGCGGAGAAATCACTGAGTTAGCACTGGAGCGCAGAAAAATGGAGAGAAGCACCGATTGAACTACTGGGGAGCAGCACCATGTTAACACAGGAGAGCAGCACTGAATGAACACCGGAGAGCAGCATGGATTGAACACTGGAATGCAGAGCCGAGTGAACACCAGAGAGCAGCACCGAGTGCACACTGGAGTGCAGCACTGAGAGAACATTGGAGAGCAGCACCGTATGAACATGGGAGAGCAGCAGCGAGTGAACACTGGAACGCAGAACCGAGTGCACACCAGAGAGCAGCATCGAGTGAGTACCGGAGAGCAGCACTGAGTGAACACTGGAGATCAGTACTGTGAGAACACAGAAATGCAGCACCGAGTGTACACCAGAGAAAGCACCGAGTGTACGTAGGAGAGCAGCACGCAGTGAACAACCAAGAGCAGCACGGAGTGACTACTGGAATGCACAACCGAATGAACACCGGAGAGCAGCACCGAGTGAACACCGGAGAACAGCACCGAGTGAACACTGGAATGCAGATTCCAGTGAACACCTGAGAGCTGAACCGAGTGAACACCTGAGAGCAGAACCGAGTGAACACCTGAGAGCAGAACCGAGTGAACACCGGAGAGCAGCACCGAGTTACCACCAGAGAGCAGAACTGAGTGAACAGAACAGGGCAGCACCGAGTGAATACCAGACAGCAGCACCAAGTGAACCTCTGAGAGCAGCAACATGAACACCGAGAGCAGCACCGAGTGAACACCGGAGAGTAGAACGGAGAGACACCGGAGAGCTGCACTGAATAAACACTGGAGTGCAGAGCTGAGTGAACTCTGGAGAGCAGCACCGATTGTACATCAGTCAGCAGCACCGAGTGAATTCCAGAGAACAGCACCGAATGAACATCAGACAGCAGCACCGAGAGAATTCCAGAGAACAGCACCGAATAAACACCGGACTACAGCACCGAGTGAACATAAGACAGCAGCACCGAGTGAACTCCAGAGAACAGCACCGATAGAACACCGGACAGCAGCACCGAGTAAACACTGGAGATCAGCACCGAATGAACACCGGACGACAGGACCGAGTGAACATAAGAGTGCTGCACCGAGTGAACTCCAGAGAACAGCACCGATAGAACACCGGACAGCAGCACCGAATGAACACTGCAGAACAGCACCGAGTGAACACCGGATGACAGCACCGAGTGAACACCGGAGAGCAGTTCATGCGAACACCGGAGATCAGCACCATGAGAACACAGGTGGGCTGCATCGAGTGAACACTGGGGAGAAGCACCGAGTAAACACCGGTGTTCAGAACTGAGTGTACACTGGAGTTCAGAACTGAGTGAACACCAGGGAGCAGAAACGAGTGAACACCAGACAGCAGCACCGATTACACACCAGAATGCAGCACCGAGTGAACACTAGACAGCAGCTCCGATTACACACCAGAATGTAGCACCGAGTGAACACTGGAGAGCAGCACCGATTGAACACGAGAGTGCTGCACTGAGCAAACAATGGAGAGGAGCTCTGTGTGAACAACAGAGATCAGCACCGTGAGAACACAGGTGGGCAGCATCGAGTGAAAACTGGGGAGCAGCACCAATTGAACATCAGACAGCAGCACCAATTGAACATCAGACAGCAGAGAGCAGAACCGAGGGAACACCAGAGAGCAGCAGTGAGTGAACACCGGAGAGCAGCACGGAGTGAACACTGGAGAGTAGAACGGAGAGACACAGGAGAGCTGCACTAAATAAACACTGGAGAGCAGAACCGAGTGAACTCTGGAGAGCAGCACCGAGTAAGCACTGGAGAACAGAACTGAGCGAACACCGGACGGCAGCACCAAGTGAACACCGGACGGCAGCCCCGAGTGAACACTGGGGAGTAGCTCCATGCGAACACCGGAGATCATAACCGAGAGAACACAGGTGGGCTGCATCGAGTGAACACTGGGGAGAAGAACCGAGTGAACAGCGGAGTTCAGAACTGAGTGAACATAGAAGTGCAGCACTGAGTGAACACCGGAGAGCAGAACAGAGTGAACACTGGACAACAGAACTGAGTGAACACCGGAGAGCAGCACCCAGTGAACACTGGACGACAGAACTGAGTGAACACCAGAGACCAGATCCAACTGAACACTTGAGAGCAGAACCAAGTGAACAACAGAGAAATCACTGAGTTAGCACTGGAGCACAGAACAATGGAGAGAAGCACAGATTGAACTACTGGGGAGCAGCACCGGGTTAACACCGGAGAGCAGCACTGAGTGAACACCGGAGAGTAGCACGGAGTGAACACTGGAATGCAGAGCTGAGTGAACACCAGAGAGCAGCACCGAGTGAACACCAGAGAGCAGCACTGAGTGAACACTGGAGAGCTGCACTGTCAGAACAAAGAAGTGGAGCACCGAGTGAACACCGGAGTGCAGCACCAAGGGAACACTGGAGAGCAGCACCGAGTGATCACTGGAATGCCGAACCAAGTGCACACCAGAGAGCAGCATCGAGTGAGCACCGGAGAGCAGCCCTGAGAGAACACTGGAGAGCAGCACCGTGTGAACACTGGAGAGCAGCAGCGAGTGAACACTGGAACGCAGAACCGAGTGCACACCAGAGAGCAGCATCGAGTGAGCACCGGAGAGCAGCCCCGAGTGAACACTGGAGAGCAGCAGCAAGTGAACACCAGTGTGCAGCACCGAGTGAACACTGGGGAGTAGCACCATGCGTACCCTGGAGAACAGCACCATGAGAACAGAAGAGGGCAGCACCGAGTGAACACTGGGGCGCAGCACTGAGTGAACACTGGAAAGCAGAACAGAGTGAACACTGGACAACAGAACTGAGTGAACAACGGAGAGCAGCACCCAGTGAACACTGGATGACAGAACCGAGTGAACACCGGAGAACAGATCTGACTGAACACTTGAGAGCAGAACTGATTGAACAGCGGAGAAATCACTGAGTTAGCACTGGAGCGCAGAGCAATGGAGAAAAGCACCGATTGAACTACTGGGGAGCAGCACCGTGTTAACACCGGACAGCAGCACTGAGTGAGCACCGGAGAGCAGCACGGAGTGAACACTGGAACGCAAAGCCGAGTTAACCCCAGAGAGCAGCACCAAGTGAACACCTGAGAGCAGAACTGAGTGAACACTGGAGAGCAGCACTGTGAGCACACAGAAGTGCAGCACCGAGTGAACACCGGAGAGCAGCATCGAGTGAACACTGGAGAGCAGTACTGTGAGAACACAGAAATGCAGCACCGAGTGTACACTAGAGACAGCACCGAGTGCACATCGGAGAGCAGAACTGAGTGAACACTGGAGAGCAGCTCTGTGTGAACACCGGAGATCAGCACCGTGAGAACACAGGTGGGCAGCATGGAGTGAACACCGGAGAGCAGCAGCGAGTGAACACCAGTGTGCAGCACTGAGCAAACACTGGAGAGCAGCACCATGCATACCCTGCAGAACAGCACCATGAGAACAGAAGAGGGCAGCACCGAGTGAACACTGGGGAGCAGCACCGAGTGAACACTGGAGAGCAGCTTCGATTACACACCAGAATGTAGCACCGAGTGAACACCAGACAGCAGCTCCGATTACACACCAGAATGCAGCACCGAGTGAACACCAGACAGCAGCACCGATTACACACCAGAATGCAGCACCGAGTGAACACCAGACAGCAGCTCCGATTACACACCAGAATGTAGCACCGAGTGAACAGTGGAGAGCAGCACCGATTGAACACGATAGTGCTGCACTGAGCAAACACTGGAGAGCAGCTCTGTGCGAACAACAGAGATCAGCACCGTGAGAACACAGGTGGGCAGCATCGAGTGAACACTGGGGAGCAGCACTGAGTGAACACCGGAGAAAGCACCGATTGGACACCTGAGAGCAGCACTGAGTGAACACAGGAGAAAGCACCGAGTGAACACCTGAGAGAAGAACCGAGTCAACACGGAGAGCTGCACGGAGTGAACACTGGAGGGCATCACCAAGTGAACATCAGACTGCGGCACCAAGTGAACATCAGACAGCAGAGAGCAGAACCGAGGGAACACCAGAGAGCAGCAGTGAGTGAACACTGGAGAGCAGCACGGAGTGAACACCGGAGAGTAGAATGGAGAGACACAGGAGAGCTGCACTAAATGAACACTGGAGAGCAGAACCGAGTGAACTCTGGAGAGCAGCACCGATAGAACACCAGAGAACAGCACCGAGCGAACACCGGAGAACAGCACCGAGTGAACACCGGAGAACAGCACTGAGTGAACACCGGAGAACAGCACCGAGCGATCACCGGAGAACAGCACCGAGTGAACACCGGAGAACAGCACTGAGTGAACACCGGAAGGCAGCACCGAGTGAACACTGGAGTGTAGCTCCATGCGAACACCGGAGATCATAACCGTGAGAGCACAGGTGGGCTGCATCGAGAGAACACTGGGGAGAAGCACCGAGTGAACAGCGGAGTTCAGAACTGAGTGAACATAGAAGTGCAGCACTGAGTGAACACAGGATAGTCGAATGGAGAGACACCGCAGAGCTGCACTGAATGAACACTGGAGAGCAGAAACGAGTGAACTCTGGAGAGCAGCACCGAGTGAACTCCAGAGAACAGCACCGAGAGAACACCGGGCAGCAGCACCGAGTGAACACCGGAGAGTAGGTCCGTGCGAACACCGGAGATCAGAACCGTGAGAACACAGGTGGGCCGCATCAAGAGAACACTGGGGAGAAGCACCGAGTGAACACCGGAGTTCAGAACTGAGTGAACACAGAACTGCAGCACAGAGTGAACAACAGAGTTCAGAACTGAGTGAACACCCGAGAGCAGAACCAAGTGAACACCAGACAGCAGCACCGATTACACACCAGAATGTAGCACTGAGTGAACACTGGAGAGCAGCACCGATTGAACACGAAAGGGCTGCACGGAGTGAACACTGGAGAGCAGCTCTGTGCGAACACCGGAGATCAGCACCGTGAGAACACAGGTGGGTAGCATCGAGTGAACACTGGGGAGCAGCACTGAGTGAAAACCAGAGAAAGCACTAAGTGGACACCTGAGAGCAGAACCGAGTGAACACGAAAGGGCTGCATGGAGTGAACACTGGAGTGCAGCATCGAATGAACACTGGAGTGCAGTGCCGAGTGAACTCTGGAGAGCAGCACCGAGTGATCATCAGTCAGCTGCACCGAGTGAACTCCAGAGAACTGCACCGATAGAACACCGGACAGCAGCACCGAGTAAACACTGGAGAACCACACCGAGTGAACACTGGAGTGCAGCACCGGGTGAACACGGGAGAAGCAGCAGCGAGTGAACACTGGAACACAGAACCGAGTGCACACCGGAGAGCAGCATTGAGTGACCACCGGAGAGCAGCACTGAGTGAACACTGGAGAGCAGTACTGTGAGAACACAGAAATGCAGCACCGAGTGAACACCAGAGAAAGAACTGAGTCTACATCGGAGAGCAGAACTGAGTGAACATCGGAGAGCAGCACCGATTGAACACGAAAGGGCTGCACCGAGGGAACACTGGAGAGCAGCTCTGTGCGAACACCGGAGATCAGCACCGTGAGAACACAGGTGGGCAGCATCGAGTGAACACTGGGGAGAAGCACTGAGTGAACACCAGAGAGCAGAACCGAGTGAACACCAGACAGCAGCACCGATTACACACCAGAATGCAGCACCGAGTGAACACCAGACAGCAGCTCCGATTACACACCAGAATGTAGCACCGAGTGAACAGCGGAGAGCAGCACTGATTGAACACGATAGTGCTGCACTGAGCAAACACTGGAGAGCAGCTCTGTGCGAACAACAGAGATCAGCACCATGAGAACACAGGTGGGCAGCATCGAGTGAACACTGGGGAGCAGCACTGAGTGAACACCGGAGAAAGCACCGATTGGACACCTGAGAGCAGCACTGAGTGAACACAGGAGAAAGCACTGAGTGAACACCAGAGAGAAGAACCGAGTCAACACGGAGAGCTGCACGGAGTGAACACTGGAGGGCAGCACCGAGTGAACATCAGACAGCGGCACCAAGTGAACATCAGACAGCAGAGAGCAGAACCGAGGGAACACCAGAGAGCAGCAGTGAGTGAACACCGGAGAGCAGCACGGAGTGAACACCGGAGAGACACAGGAGAGCTTCACTAAATGAACATTGGAGAGCAGAACCAAGTGAACACCAGACAGCAGCACCGATTACACACCAGAATGTAGCACTGAGTGAACACTGGAGAGCAGCACCGATTGAACACGAAAGGGCTGCACGGAGTGAACTCTGGAGAGCAGCTCTGTGCGAACACCGGAGATCAGCACCGTGAGAACACAGGTGGGCAGCATAGAGTGAACACTGGGGAGCAGCACTGAGTGAAAACCAGAGAAAGCACTAAGTGGACACCTGAGAGCAGCACCGAGTGAACACCAGAGAGCAGAACTGAGTGAACACGGAGAGCAAAACAGAGAGAACACGGAGAGCAGTACAGAGTGAACACTGGATAGCAGAACCGAGTGAACACCAGAGAGCAGCACGGAGTGAACACCACCGGAGAGCAGCACAGAGTGAACACGAGATTGCTGCACCGAGCAAACACTGGAGAGCAGCTCTGTGAGAACACCGGAGATCAGCACCGTGAGAACACAGGTGGGCAGCATTGAGTGAACATCCGAGTGTAGAACGGAGAGAGACCGGAGAGCTGCACTGAATAAACGCTGGAGTGCAGAGCCGAGTGAACTCTGGAGAGCAGCACCGAGTGAACACCGGACAGCAGCACCGAGTGAACATCAGACAGCAGCACCGAGTGAACTCCGGAGTGCAGCATTGAGTGACCACCGGAGAGCAGCACTGAGTGAACACTGGAGAGCAGTACTGTGAGAACACAGAAATGCAGCACCGAGTGAACACCAGAGAAAGCACTGAGTGTACATTGGAGAGTAGAACTGAGTGAACATCGGAGAGCAGCACTGAGCGAACACTGGAGAGCAGCTCTGTGTGAACACCGGAGATCAGCACCGTGAGAACACAGGTTGGCAGCATCAAGTGAACACTGGGGAGCAGCACCGAGTGAACACCGGAGAAAGCACCGAGTGTACACCTGAGAGCAGAACTGAGTGAACACGGAGAGCAGAACAAAGAGAACACCAGAGAGCAGCAGCGAGTGAACACCGGAGAGCCGCACGGAGTGAACACCGGAGAGCAGTACCGAGTGAACACCGGAGAGCAGCACGGAGAGACACCGGAGAGCTGCACTGAATGAACACTGGAGTGCAGAGCTGAGTGAACTCTGGAGAGCAGCACCGAGTGAACATCAGTCAGCAGCACCGAGTGAATTCCAGAGAACAGCACCGAGTGAACACCGGATGTCAGCACTGAGTAAACACAGGAGATCTGCACCGTGAGAACACAGGTGGGCTGCATCGAGTGAACACTGGGGAGAAGCACCGAGTGAGCACAGGAGAAAGCACCAAGTGAACACCGGAGATCAGCACTGTGAGAACACAGGTGGGCTGCATCGAGTGAACACTGGGGAGAAGCACCGAGTGAACACCGGAGTTCAGAACTGAGTGAACACAGAACTGCAGCACCGAGTGAACACCGGAGAGTACAACCAAATGAAGACCTGAGAGCAGCACCGAGTGAACACAGGAGTTCAGAACTGAGTGAACACTGGAGTTCAGAACTGAGTGAACACCAGAGAGCAGAACCAAGTGAACACCAGACAGCAGCACCGATTACACACCAGATTGCAGCACCGAGTGAACACCAGACAGCAGCACCGATTACACACCAGAATGTAGCACCGAGTGAACAGCAGAGAGCAGCACCGATTACACACCAGAATGTAGCACCGAGTGAACAGCAGAGAGCAGCACCGATTGAACACGAGAGTGCTGCACTGAGCAAACACTGAAGAGCAGCTCTGTGTGAACAACAGAGATCAGCACCGTGAGAACACAGGTGGGCAGCATCGAGTGAACACTGGGGAG
This sequence comes from Hypanus sabinus, assembly GCF_030144855.1. Lineage (NCBI taxonomy): Eukaryota > Metazoa > Chordata > Chondrichthyes > Myliobatiformes > Dasyatidae > Hypanus > Hypanus sabinus. The sequence goes on from NC_082713.1 coordinate 97,195,238, forward strand.
CAGCACTGAGTGAACACCGGAGAAAGCACCGAGTGAACACCAGAGAGAAGAACCGAGTCAATACGGAGAGCAGAACGGAGTGAACACCGGAGAGCAGCACCAAGTGAACACCGGAGAGTAGAACTGAGAGACACCAGAGAGCTGCACGGAGTGAACACTGGAGAGCAGCACCGAGTGAACATCAGACAGCAGCACCGAGTGAACATCAGACAGCAGCACCAAGTGAACATCAGACAGCAGAGAGCAGAACTGAGGGAACACCAGAGAGCAGCAGTGAGTGAACACCGGAGAGCAGCACGGGGTGAACACCGGAGAGTAGAATGGAGAGACACAGGAGAGCTGCACTAAATGAACACTGGAGTGCAGAACCGAGTGAACTCTGGAGAGCAGCACCGATAGAACACCGGAGAACCGCACTGAGCGAACACCGGACGGCAGCACCGAGTGAACAACAGACGGCAGCACAGAGTGAACACTGGAGAACAGCACCGCGTAAACACTGGAGAACAGCACCGAGCGAACACCGGACGGCAGCACCGAGTGAACACCGGACGGCAGCACCGAGTGAACACTGGAGAGTAGCTCCATGCGAACACCGGAGATCATAACCGTGAGAACACAGGTGGGCTGCATCGAGTGAACACTGGGGAGAAGCACTGAGTGAACAGCGGAGTTCAGAACTGAGCGAACATAGAAGTGCAGCACTGAGTGAACACAGAAGAGTAGAATGGAGAGACACCGGAGAGCTGCACTGAATGAAAACTGGAGCGCAGAGCCGAGTGAACTCTGCAGAGCAGCACGGAGTGAACATCAGACAGCAGCACCCATAGAACACCGGACAACAGCACCGAGTGAACACCCGACGACAGTACCGAGTGAATACCGGAGAGTAGGTCCGTGCGAGCACCGGAGATCAGAACGGTGAGAACACAGGTGGGCTACAGTGAGTGAACACTGGGGAGAAGCACCGAGTGAACACTGGAGAGCAGCACCGAGTGAACACTGGAGAGTAGAACTGGTGACACTGTAGAGCAGCACCGAGTGAACACTGGAGAGTAGAACTGAGTGACACTGGAGAGCAGCACTGATTGAAGACAGGAGCGCAAAACCAAGAGAACACTGGAGATCAGGACCGAGTGAACACCAGACAGCAGCACAAAGTGAAAACCAGAGGGCAGAACCGAGTGAACATCTGAGAGCAGAACAGAGTAAACAATGGAGAAAGCTTTGAGTGAACACCGGAGAGTAAGTCCATGTGAACACCGGAGTTCAGAACGGTGAGAACACAGGTGGGCAGCATCAAGTGAACACTGGGGAGAAGCACTGAATGAACACCAGAGTTCAGAACTGAGTGACACTGGGGAGCAGAACCGAGTGAACACCAGACAGCAGCACCGATAACACACAAGAATGTAGCACCGAGTGAACAGCGGAGAGCAGCACCAATTGAACATGAGAGTGCTGTACCGAGCGAACACTGGAGAGCAGCTCTGTGTGAACACCGGAGATCAGCACCGTGAGAACACAGGTGGGCAGCACCGAGTGAACACTGGACGACAGAACCGAGTGAACACCAGAAACCAGAACTGACTGAACACTTGAGAGCCGAAATGATTGAACAGCGGAGAAATCACTGAGTTAGCACTGGAGCGCAGAACAATGGAGAGAAGCACCGATTGAACTACTGGGGAGAAGCACCGTGTTAACACCTGAGAGCAGCACCGAGTGAACACAGGAGAAAGCACCGAGTGGACACCTGAGAGCAGAACCGAGTGAACACGGAGAGCAGAACAGAGAGAACACGGAGAGCAGCAGCGAGTGAGCACCGGAGAGCAGCATGGAGTGAACACCGGAGAGTAGAATGGAGAGATACCATAGAGCAGCATGGAGTGACCACCGGAGAGCAGTACCGAGTGAACACCGGAGAGTAGAACGGAGAGACACCGGAGAGCTGCACTGAATAAACACTGGAGTGCAGAGCCGAGTGAACTCTGGAGAGCAGCACCGAGTGAACATCAGTCAGCAGCACCGAGTGAATTCCAGAGAACAGCACCGATAGAACACCGGACAACAGCACTGAGTAAACACTGGAGAACAGCACTGAGTGAACACTGGAGTGCAGCACCGGGTGAACACGGGAGAAGCAGCAGCGAGTGAACTCTGGAACGCAGAACTGAGTGCACACCAGAGAGCAGCACTGAGTGAACACTGGAGAGCAGTACTGTGAGAACTCAGAAATGCAGCACTGAGTGAACACCAGAGAAAGCCCCGAGTGTACATTGGAGAGTAGAACTGAGTGAACATCGGAGAGCAGCACCGAGTGAACACTGGAGAGCAGCACGGAGTGAATACTGGAACGCAGAACCGAGTGAACACCTGAGAGCTGAACTGATTGAACACCGGAGAGCAGCACTGAGTGAAAACCAGAGAGCAGAACCAAGTGAACACGGAGAGCAGAACAAAGAGAACACCAGAGGGCAGCAGCGAGTGAACACCGGAGAGCAGCATGGAGTGAACACCGGAGAGCAGTACCGAGTGAACACCGGAGAGTAGAATGGAGAGACACCGGAGAGCTGCACTGAATAACCACTGGAGTGTAGAGTTGAGTGAAATCTGGAGAGCAGCATCGAGCGTACATCAGTCAGCAGCACCGAGTGAATTCCAGAGAACAGTACCGATAGAACACCGGACAGCAGCACCGAGTAAACACAGGAGAACAGCACCGAGTGAACATCAGTCAGCAGCACCGAGTGAACTGCAGAGAACAGCACCGATAGAACACCGGACAGCAGCACCGAGTAAACACTGGAGAACAGCACTGAGTGAACACTGGAGTGCAGCACCGGGTGAACACTGCAGAACAGCACCGGGTGAACACCGGAGAGTAGGTCGTGTGAACGCCGGAGATCCGCACCGTGAGAACACAGGTGGGCTGCATCGAGTGAACACTGGGGAGAAGCACCGAGTGAGCACCGGAGTTCAGAACTGAGTATACACTGGAGAGCAGAACCGAGTAAACACCAGACGCAGCACCGATTACACACCAGAATGAAGCACCGAGTGAACACCAGACAGCAGCACCGAATGAACACCGGAGAGCAGAACAGGGTGAACCCCAGAGAGTCGCACCGAGTGAACACCAGAGGCAAGCATTGAGTGAACACTGGAGGGCAGCACAGAGTGAACACCTGAGAGCTGAACTGTGTGAACACTGGAGCGCAGAACCGAGTGAACACTGGAGGGCAGCACCGAGTGAGCACCAGACATCAGCCCCGAGTTGAACACCAGACAGCAGAACCAATAGAACTCTGAAGCGCAGAACTGAGTGAACACCGGAGAGAAGCACTGAGTGAACACCAGAGTGCAGCATCGAGTGAAGACCGGAGAGCAGAACTTATTGAACAGAAATGTGCAGCACCGAGTGAACACTGGACAGCAGCACCGAGTGAAGTCCGGAGACAATCAGTGAGTGAACACTGGAACGCAGAAATGAGTGAGCACCGGAGGGCAGCACCGAGAGAACATCGGAGAGTAGAACTGAGTGAACACCAGGGAGAAGCACCGAGTGAACACCGGAGAGCAGAACTGAGTGAACACAGAATTGCATCACCGAGTGAACACCTCAGAGCAGAACTGAGTTAACACCGGAGAGCAGCATCGAGTGAACACCAGAGAGCAGCACAGAGTGAACACCAGAGAGCAGCACCGAGTGAACACCAGAGAGCAGCACCCAGTGAACACTGGAGAGTAGCACCGAGTGAGCACTGGAGAGCAGACCTGAGTGAACACCAGACAGTATAACCGAGTGATCACCAGAGAGCAGCACCGAGTGAACAATGGAGAAAGCACCGAGTGAACAACGGACAGCAGAACAGAGTGAACACCAGAAAGCAGCACTGAGTGAACACCAGAGAGCAGCACTGAGTGAACACCAGAGAGCAGCACCGAGTGAACACCTCAGAGCAGAACAGAGTGACACTGTAGAGCAGCACCGAGTGAACACTGGAGAGTAGAACTGAGTGACACTGGAGAGCAGCACTGATTGAAGACAGGAGCGCAAAACCAAGAGAACACTGGAGATCAGGACTGAGTGAACACCAGACAGCAGCACAAAGTGAAAACCAGAGGGCAGAACCGAGTGAACATCTGAGAGCAGAACAGAGTAAACAATGGAGAAAGCTTTGAGTGAACACCGGAGAGTAGGTCCGTGTGAACACCGGAGTTCAGAACGGTGAGAACACAGGTGGGCAGCATCGAATGAACACTGGAGTGCAGAACCGAGTTAACACTGGAGGGCAGCACCGAGTGAACATCAGACAGCAGCACAAAGTGAACACCAGAGAGCAGAACGGAGTGAACACTGGAGAAAGCTTCGAGTGAACACCGGAGAGCAGCACAAAGCAACCACTGGAGAGCAGCACCATGCGAACACCAGCGGTCAATGCCGAGAGAAAACAGGAGTGCAGCATGGAGTGAACACTGGGGAGCAGAACCGAGTGAACACCGGAGAGCAGCACCGAGTGAACACCAGAGAGCAGCACCGAGTGAACACTGGAGAGCAGCACCGAATGAACACCGGAGAGCAGCACCGAGTGAACACTGGGGAGCAGAACCGAGTGAACACCGGAGAGCAGCACCGAGTGAACACCGGAGAGCAGCACCGAGTGAACACTGGGGAGCAGAACCGAGTGAACACTGGAGAGCAGCACCGAGTGAACACCGGAGAGCAGCACCGTGTTAACACAGGACAGCAGCACTGAGTGCACACTGGAGAGCAGCACTGTGAGCACACAGAAGTGCAGCACCGAGTGAACACCGGAGTGCAGCACCGAGAGAACACTGGAGAGCAGCAGCGAGTGAACACTGGAACGCAGAACTGAGTGCACACCAGAGAGCAGCATCGGGTGAGCACCGGAGAGCAGCACTGAGTGAACACTGGAGATCAGTATTGTGAGAACACAGAAATGCAGCACCGAGTGTACACCAGAGAAAGCATCAAGTGTACATCGGAGAGCAGAACTGAGTGAACATCGGAGAGCAGCACCCAGTGAACACAGGAGAGCAGCACGCAGTAAACAACCGAGAGCAGCACGGAGTGACTACTGGAACGCACAACCGAATGAACAGCAGAAAGCAGTGCCGTGTGAACACTGGAAAGCAGAACCGAGTGAACACCTGAGAGCTGCACCGAGTGAACACCGGAGAGCATAACTGAGTGAACAGAACAGGGCAGCACTGAGTGAATACCAGACAGCAGCACCAAGTGAAACTCTGAGAGCAGCAGCATGAACACCGGAGAGCAGCATCGACTGAACGCCAGAGTTCAGCACCGAGTGAACACCGGAGAGTAGAATGGAGAGACACCGGAGAGCTGCACTGAATAACCACTGGAGTGCAGAGTTGAGTGAAATCTGGAGAGCAGCACCGAGCGTACATCAGTCAGCAGCACCGAGTGAATTCCAGAGAACAGCACCGATAGAACACCGGACAGCAGCACCGAGTAAACACAGGAGAACAGCACCGAATGAACACCGGACGACAGCACCGAGTGAACATCAGTCAGCAGCACCGAGTGAACTCCAGAGAACAGCACCGATAGAACACCGGACAGCAGCACCGAGTAAACACTGGAGAACAGCACTGAGTGAACACTGGAGTGCAGCACTGGGTGAACACTGCAGAACAGCACCGAGTGAACACCGGAGAGTAGGTCGTGTGAACGCCGGAGATCAGCACCGTGAGAACACAGGTGGGCTGCATCGAGTGAACACTGGGGAGAAGCACCGAGTGAGCACCGGAGTTCAGAACTGAGTGAACACAGAACTGCAGCACCGAGTGAACACCGGAGAGTACAACTGAATGAAGACCTGAGAGCAGCACCGAGTGAACACCGGAGTTCAGAACTGAGTGTACACTGGAGAGCAGAACCGAGTAAACACCAGACAGCAGCACCGATTACACACCAGAATGCAGCACCGAGTGAACACCAGACAGCAGCACCGATTACACACCAGAATGCAGCACCGAGTGAATGCCGGAGAGCAGCACCGATTGAACACGAGAGTGCTGCACCGAGCGAACACTGGAGTGCAGCTCTGTGCATACACCGGAGATCAGCACCGTGAGAACACAGGTGGGCAGCATCAAGTGAACACTGGGGAGAAGCACTGAGTGAACACCAGAGAAAGCACCGAGTGGACACCTGAGAGCAGAACCAAGTGAACACAGGAGAAAGCACCAAGTGAACACCAGAGAGAAGAACCGAGTCAACACGGAGACAGAACAGAGTGAACACTGGAGAGCAGAACCGAGTGAACACCTGAGAGCAGCACCGAGTTACCACCAGAGAGCAGAACTGAGTGAACAGAGCAGGGCAGCACCGAGTGAATACCAGACAGCAGCACCAAATGAACCTCTGAGAGCAGCAACATGAACACCGGAGAGCAGCACCGAGTGAACACCGGAGAGTAGAACTGAGAGACACCGGAGAGCTGCACTGAATAAACACTGGAATGCAGAGCCGAGTGAACTCTGGAGAGCAGCACGAGTGAACATCAGTCAGCAGCACCGAGTGAATTCCAGAGAACAGCACCGATAGAACACCAGACAGCAGCACCGAGTAACACTGGAGAACAGCACTGAGTGAACACAGAATTGCATCACCGAGTGAACACCTCAGAGCAGAACTGAGTTAACACCGGAGAGCAGCATCGAGTGAACACCAGAGAGCAGCACAGAGTGAACACCAGAGAGCAGCACCGAGTGAACACCAGAGAGCAGCACCCAGTGAACACTGGAGAGTAGCACCGAGTGAACAGCGGAGAGCAGCACCAATTGAACATGAGAGTGCTGTACCGAGCGAACACTGGAGAGCAGCTCTGTGTGAACACCGGAGATCAGCACCGTGAGAACACAGGTGGGCAGCACCGAGTGAACACTGGACGACAGAACCGAGTGAACACCAGAAACCAGATCTGACTGAACACTTGAGAGCCGAAATGATTGAACAGCGGAGAAATCACTGAGTTAGCACTGGAGCGCAGAACAATGGAGAGAAGCACCGATTGAACTACTGGGGAGAAGCACCGTGTTAACACCTGAGAGCAGCACCGAGTGAACACAGGAGAAAGCACCGAGTGGACACCTGAGAGCAGAACCGAGTGAACACGGAGAGCAGAACAGAGAGAATACGGAGAGCAGCAGCGAGTGAGCACCGGAGAGCAGCATGGAGTGACCACCGGAGAGCAGTACCGAGTGAACACCGGAGAGTAGAACGGAGAGACACCGGAGAGCTGCACTGAATAAACACTGGAGTGCAGAGCCGAGTGAACTCTGGAGAGCAGCACCGAGTGAACATCAGTCAGCAGCACCGAGTGAATTCCAGAGAACAGCACCGATAGAACACCGGACAGCAGCACCGAGTAAACACTGGAGAACAGCACTGAGTGAACACTGGAGTGCAGCACCGGGTGAACACGGGAGAAGCAGCAGCGAGTGAACTCTGGAACGCAGAACTGAGTGCACACCAGAGAGCAGCATTGAGTGACCACAGGAGAGCAGCACTGAGTGAACACTGGAGAGCAGTACTGTGAGAACTCAGAAATGCAGCACTGAGTGAACACCAGAGAAAGCCCCGAGTGTACATTGGAGAGTAGAACTGAGTGAACATCGGAGAGCAGCACCGAGTGAACACTGGAGAGCAGCATGGAGTGAACAACCGTGAGCAGCACGGAGTGAATACTGGAACGCAGAACCGAGTGAACACCTGAGAGCTGAACTGAGTGAACACCGGAGAGCAGCACTGAGTGAAAACCAGAGAGCAGAACCAAGTGAACACCAGACAGCAGCACCGATTACACACCAGAATGCAGCACCGAGTGAACACCAGAGAGCAGCACCGATTGAACACGAGAGTGCTGCACCGAGCGAACACTGGAGAGCAGCTCTGTGCATACACCGGAGATCAGCACCGTGAGAACACAGGTGGGCAGCAGCGAGTGAACACCAGAGAGCAGCATGGAGTGAACACCGGAGAGCAGTACCGAGTGAACACCGGAGAGTAGAATGGAGAGACACCGGAGAGCTGCACTGAATAACCACTGGAGTGCAGAGTTGAGTGAAATCTGGAGAGCAGCACCGAGCGTACATCAGTCAGCAGCACCGAGTGAATTCCAGAGAACAGCACCGATAGAACACCGGACAGCAGCACCGAGTAAACACAGGAGAACAGCACCGAATGAACACCGGACGACAGCACCGAGTGAACATCAGTCAGCAGCACCGAGTGAACTCCAGAGAACAGCACCGATAGAACACCGGACAGCAGCACCGAGTAAACACTGGAGAACAGCACTGAGTGAACATTGGAGTGCAGCACCGGGTGAACACTGCAGAACAGCACCGAGTGAACACCGGAGAGTAGGTCGTGTGAACGCCGGAGATCAGCACCGTGAGAACACAGGTGGGCTGCATCGAGTGAACACTGGGGAGAAGCACCGAGTGCGCACCGGAGTTCAGAACTGAGTGAACACAGAACTGCAGCACCGAGTGAACACCGGAGAGTACAACTGAATGAAGACCTGAGAGCAGCACCGAGTGAACACCGGAGTTCAGAACTGAGTGTACACTGGAGAGCAGAACCGAGTAAACACCAGACAGCAGCACCGATTACACACCAGAATGCAGCACCGAGTGAACACCAGACAGCAGCACTGATTACACACCAGAATGCAGCACCGAGTGAATGCCGGAGAGTAGAACTGAGAGACACTGGAGAGCTGCACGGAGTGAACACTGGAGAGCAGCACCGAGTGAACACCAGACAGCAGCACCAAGTGAACATCAGACAGCAGAGAGCAGAACCGAGGGAACACCAGAGAGCAGCAGTGAGTGAACACCGGAGAGCAGCGCGGAGTGAACACCGGAGAGTAGAACGGAGAGATACAGGAGAGCTGCACTAAATGAACACTGGAGAGCAGAACCGAGTGAACTCTGGAGAGCAGCACCGAGTGAACACCGGACGGCAGCACCGAGTGAACACTGGGGAGTAGCTCCGTGCGAACACCGGAGGTCATATCCATGAGAACACAGGTGGGCTGCATCGAGTGAACACTGGGTAGAAGCACCGAGTGAACAGCGGAGTTCAGAACTGAGTGAACACAGAAGTGCAGCACTGAGTGAACACCGGAGAGTAGAATGGAGAGACACCAGAGAGCTGCACTGAATGAAATCTGGAGCGCAGAGCCAAGTGAACTCTGGAGAGCAGCACCGAGTGAACACCCGACGACAGCACCGAGTGAACACCGGAGAGTAGGTCTGTGCGAACACCGGAGATCAGAATGGTGAGAACGCAGGTGGGCAGCATCAAGTGAACACTGGGGAGAAGCACTGGGTGAACACCAGAGAAAGCACCGAGTGGACACCTGAGAGCAGTAACAAATGAACACCGGAGAGTAGAATGGAGAGACACCGGAGAGCTGCACTGAATAAACACTGGAGTGCAGAGCTGAGTGAACTCTGGAGAGCAGCACCGAGTGAACATCAGTCAGCAGCACCGAGTGAATTCCAGAGAACAGCACCAATAGAACACCGGACAGCAGCACTGAATGAACACCGGAGAGCAGCATGGATTGAACACTGGAGTGCAGCACTGAGAGAACACTGGAGAGCAGCACCGTGTGAACACGGGAGAGAAGCAGCGAGTGAACACTGGAACGCAGAACCGAGTGCATACCAGAGACCAGAGAGCAGCATCGAGTGAGCACCGGAGAGCAGCACTGAGTGAACACTGGAGATCAGTACTGTGAGAACACAGAAATGCAGCACCGAGTGTACACCAGAGAAAGCACCGAGTGTACGTAGGAGAGCTGTACGCAGTGAACAACCAAGAGCAGCATGGAGTGACTACTGGAACGCACAACCAAATGAACACCGGAGAGCAGCACCAATTGAACACCAGAGAACAGCACCGAGTGAACACTGCAATGCAGATTCCAGTGAACACCTGAGAGCTGAACCGAGTGAACACCTGAGAGCAGAACCGAGTGAACACATGAGAGCAGAATCGAGTGAACACCGGAGAGCAGCACCGAGTTACCACCAGAGAGCAGAGCTGAGTGAACAGAACAGGGCAGCACCGAGTGAATACCAGACAGCAGCACCAAGTGAACCTCTGAGAGCAGCAAAATGAACACCGGAGAGCAGCACCGAGTGAACACCGGAGAGTTGAACGGAGAGACACCGGAGAGCTGCACTGAATAAACACTGGAGTGCAGAGCTGAGTGAACTCTGGAGAGCAGCACCGATTGTACATCAGTCAGCAGCACCGAGTGAATTCCAGAGAACAGCACCGATAGAACATCAGACAGCAGCACCGAGAGAATTCCGGAGAACAGCACCGAATAAACACCGGACTACAGCACCGAGTGAACATAAGACAGCAGCACCGAGTGAACTCCAGAGAACAGCACCGATAGAACACCGGACAGCAGCACCGAGTGAACTCCAGAGAACAGCACCGATAGAACACCGGGCGACAGGACCGAGTGAACATAAGACAGCAGCACCGAGTGAACTCCAGAGAACAGCACCGAATGAACACCGGACGACAGCACCGAGTGAACATAAGACAGCAGCACCGAGTGAACTCCAGAGAACAGCACCGATAGAACACCGGACAGCAGCACCGAATGAACACTGCAGAACAGCACTGAGTGAACACCGGATGACAGCACTGAGTGAACACCGGAGAGCAGTTCATGCGAACACCGGAGATCAGCACCATGAGAACACAGGTGGGCTGCATCGAGTGAACACTGGAGTTCAGAACTGAGTGAACACAGAACTGCAGCACCGAGTGAACACCGGTGTTCAGAACTGAGTGAACACCAGAGAGCAGAAACGAGTGAACACCAGACAGCAGCTCCGATTACACACCAGAATGCAGCACCGAGTGAACAGCAGAGAGCAGCACCGATTACACACCAGAATGTAGCACCGAGTGAACAGTGGAGAGCAGCACCGATTGAACACGATAGTGCTGCACTGAGCAAACACTGGAGAGCAGCTCTGTGCGAACAACAGAGATCAGCACCGTGAGAACACAGGTGGGCAGCATCGAGTGAACACTGGGGAGCAGCACTGAGTGAACACCGGAGAAAACACCGATTGGACACCTGAGAGCAGCACTGAGTGAACACAGGAGAAAGCACCGAGTGAACACCAGAGAGAAGAACGGAGTCAACACGGAGAGCTGCACGGAGTGAACACTGGAGGGCAGCACCGAGTGAACATCAGACAGCAGCACCAATTGACCATCAGACAGCAGAGAGCAGAACCGAGGGAACACCAGAGAGCAGCAGTGAGTGAACACCGGAGAGCAGCACGGAGTGAACACTGGAGAGTAGAATGGAGAGACACAGGAGAGCTGCACTAAATGAACATTGGAGAGCAGAACCGAGTGAACTCTGGAGAGCAGCACCGAGAAAGCACTGGAGAACAGAACTGAGCGAACACCGGACGGCAGCACCAAGTGAACACCGGACGGCAGCACCGAGTGAACACTGGGGAGTAGCACCGTGCGAACACCGGAGATCATAACCGAGAGAACACAGGTGGGCTGCATCGAGTGAACACTGGGGAGAAGAACCGAGTGAACAGAGGAGTTCAGAACTGAGTGAACATAGAAGTGCAGCACTGAGTGAACACCGGAGAGCAGAACAGAGTGAACACTGGACAACAGAACTGAGTGAACACCGGAGAGCAGCACCCAGTGAACACTGGACGACAGAACCGAGTGAACACCGGAGACCAGATCCAACTGAACACTTGAGAGCAGAACCAAGTGAACAGCAGAGAAATCACTGAGTTAGCACTGGAGCGCAGAACAATGGAGAGAAGCACAGATTGAACTACTGGGGAGCAGCACCGGGTTAACACCGGAGAGCAGCACTGAGTGAACACCGGAGAGTAGCACGGAGTGAACACTGGAATGCAAAGTCGAGTGAACACCAGAGAGCAGCACCGAGTGAACACCAGAGAGCAGCACTGAGTGAACACCAGAGAGCAGCACTGAGTGAACACTGGAGAGCTGCACTGTCAGAACAAAGAAGTGGAGCACCGAGTGAACACCGGAGTGCAGCACCGAGGGAACACTGGAGAGCAGCACCGAGTGATCACTGGAATGCCGAACCAAGTGCACACCAGAGAGCAGCATCGAGTGAGCACCGGAGAGCAGCCCCGAGTGAACACTGGAGAGCAGCAGCGAGTGAACACTGGAACGCAGAACCGAGTGCACACCAGAGAGCAGCATCCAGTGAGCACCGGAGAGCAGCCCCGAGTGAACACTGGAGAGCAGCAGCGAGTGAACACCAGTGTGCAGTACCGAGTGAACACTGGGGAGTAGCACCATGCGTAGCCTGGAGAACAGCACCATGAGAACAGAAGAGGGCAGCACCGAGTGAACCCTGGGGCGCAGCACTGAGTGAACACTGGGAAGCAGAACAGAGTGAACACTGGACAACAGAACTGAGTAAACACCAGAGAGCAGCACCCAGTGAACACTGGATGACAGAACCGAGAGAACACCGGAGAACAGATCTGACTGAACACTTGAGAGCAGAACTGATTGAGCAGCGGAGAAATCACTGAGTTAGCACTGGAGCGCAGAGCAATGGAGAAAAGCACCGATTGAACTACTGGGGAGCAGCACCGTGTTAACACCGGAGAGCAGAACTGAGTGAGCACCGGAGAGCAGCACGGAGTGAACACTGGAACGCAAAGCAGAGTTAACACCGGAGAGCAGCACCAAGTGAACACCTGAGAGCAGAACCGAGTGCACACTGGAGAGCAGCACCGTGTGTACATGGGAGAGTAGAAGCGAGTGAACACTGAAACACAGAACCGAGTGCACATCTGATAGCAGCACCGTGTGAACACTGGAGAGCAGCTCTGTGTGAACACCGGAGATCAGCACCGTGAGAACACAGGTGGGCAGCATGGAGTGAACACCGGAGAGCAGCAGCGAGTGAACACCAGTGTGCAGCACCGAGCAAACACTGGAGAGCAGCACCATGCGTACCCTGGAGAATAGCACCATGAGAACAGAAGAGGGCAGCACCGAGTGAACACTGGGGAGCAGCACCGAGTGAACACTGGACGACAGAACCGAGTCAACACCGGAGACCAGATCTGACTGAACACTTGAAAGCAGAACCGATTGAACAGCGGAGAAATCACTGAGTTAGCACTCGAGCGCAGAACAATGGAGAGAAGCACCGATTGAACTACTGGGGAGCAGCACCGTGTTAACACCGGAGAGCAGCTCTGAGTGGACACAGGAGAGCAGCACGGAGTGAACACTGGAACGCAAAGCCAAGTTAACACCGGAGAGCAGCACCAAGTGAACACCTGAGAGCAGAACTGAGTGAACACTGGAGAGCAGCACTGTGAGCACACAGAAGTGCAGCACCGAGTGAACACCGGAGAGCAGAAGCGAGTGATCACTGGAACACAGAACCGAGTGGACACCTGAGAGCAGCACTGAGTGAACACAGGAGAAAGCACCGAGTGAACACCAGAGAGAAGAACTGAGTCAACACGAGAGCAGAACAGAGTGAACACCAGAGAGCAGCACCGAGTGAACACCGGAGAGTAGAACTGAGAGACACCGGAGAGTTGCACAGAGTGAACACTGGAGGGCAGCACCAAGTGTACATCAGACAGCAGAGAGCAGAACCGAGGGAACACCAGAGAGCAGCACGGAGTGAACACCGGAGAGCAGAACGGAGAGACACAGGAGAGCTGCACTAAATGAACAGTGGAGAGCAGAACCGAGTGAACTCTGGAGAGCAGCACCGAGGAAACACCGGAGAACAGCACTGAGCGAACACCGGACGGAAGCACCGAGTGAACACCGGACGGCAGCACCGAGTGAACACTGGAGAGTAGCTCCGTGCGAACACCGGAGATCATAACCAAGAGATCACAGGTGGACTGCATCGAGTGAACACTGGGAAGAAGCACCGAGTGAACAGTGGAGTTCAGAACTGAGTGAACCTAGAAGTGCAGCACTGAGTGAACACAGGAGAATAGAATGGAGAGACACCGGAGAGCTGCACTGAATGAAAACTGGAGAGCAGAACCGAGTGAACATCTGAGAGCAGAACCCAGTGAACACTGGAGAAAGCTTCGAGTGAACACCGGAGTGCAGTACCAAGAAAACACTGGAGAGCAGCACCATGCGAACACGGGAGAGCAGCAGCAAGTAAACACTGGAACGCAGAACCGAGTGCACAACAGAGAGCAGCATCGAGTGAGTACCGGAGAGCAGCACCGAGTGAACACTGGAGAGTAGAACTGAGTGACACTGGAGAGCAGCACTGATTGAAGACAGGAGCGCAAAACCAAGAGAACAGTGGAGATCAGGACCGAGTGAACACCAGACAGCAGCACAAAGTGAAAACCAGAGGGCAGCACCGAGTGAACATCAGACAGCAGAGAGCAGAACCGAGGGAACACCAGAGAGCAGCACGGAGTGAACACCGGAGAGTAGAACGGAGAGACACAGGAGAGCTGCACTAAATGAACAGTGGAGAGCAGCACCAAGCCAACATTGGAGAGCAGCACCCTGCGAACACCAGAGATCAACACCGAGAGAACACAGTAGGACAGCACGGAGTGAACACTGGAGAGCAGCACCGAGTGAACACCAGAAAGCAGCACAAAGTGAACACCAGACAGCAGCACAAAGTGAACACCAGAGGGCAGAACCGAGTGAACATCTGAGTGCAGAACCGAGTGAAAACTGGAGAAAGCTTCGAGTGAACTCTGGAGAGCAGCAACAAGCAAACACTGGAGAGCAGCACCGCGTGAGCACCAGAGTTCAACACCGAGAGAACACAGGAGAGCAGCAAGGAGTGAACACCGGAGAGCAGCACTGAGTGAACACTGGAGAGCAGTACTGTGAGAACACAGAAATGTGGCACCGAGTGTACACCAGAGAAAGCACTGAGAGTACATCGGAGAGCAGAACTGAGTAAACTTCGGAGAGTAGCACGGAGTGAACACTGGAGAGCAGCACGGAGTGAAGAACCGAATGCAGCACGGAGTGACTACTGGAACGCACAACCGAATGAACACCGGAGAGCAGCACCGAATGAACACCGGAGAGCAGCACCGAGTGAACACTGGGGAGCAGAACCGAGTGAACACCGGAGAGCAGCACCGAGTGAACACCAGAGAGCAGCACCGTGTTAACACAGGACAGCAGCACCGAGTGCACACTGGAGAGCAGCACTGTGAGCACACAGAAGTGCAGCACCGAGTGAACACCGGAGTGCAGCACCGAGTGAACACCGGAGTGCAGCACCGAGTGAACACTGGAACGCAGAACCGAGTGCACACCAGAGAGCAGCATCGGGTGAGCACCGGAGAGCAGCACTGAGTGAACACTGGAGATCAGTACTGTGAGAACACAGAAATGCAGCACCGAGTGTACACCAGAGAAAGCATCAAGTGTACATCGGAGAGCAGAACTGAGTGAACATCGGAGAGCAGCACCCAGTGAACACAGGAGAGCAGCACGCAGTGAACAACCGAGAGCAGCACGGAGGGACTACTGGAACGCACAACCGAATGAACAGCAGAAAGCAGCGCCGTGTGAACACTGGAAAGCAGAACCGAGTGAACACCTGAGAGCTGCACCGAGTGAACACCGGAGAGCATAACTGAGTGAACAGAACAGGGCAGCACCGAGTGAATACCAGACAGCAGCACCAAGTGAAACTCTGAGAGCAGCAGCATGAACACCGGAGAGCAGCAGCGACTGAACGCCAGAGTTCAGCACCGAGTGAACACTGGAGTGCAGCACCGATTGAAAACCAGTCTGCAGAACCGAGCAAACAATGGAGATCAGCAGTGTGAGACCACAGGAGAGCAGCATGGAGTGACTACTGGAATGCACAACCGAATGAACAGCAGAGAGCAGCGCCGAGTGAACACTGGAAAGCAGAACCGAGTGAACACCTGAGAGCTGAATCGAGTGAACACCGGAGAACAGCATGGAGTGAACACCGGAGAGCAGTACCGAGTGAACACCGGAGAGTAGAATGGAGAGACACCGGAGAGCTGCACTGAATAACCACTGGAGTGCAGAGTTGAGTGAAATCTGGAGAGCAGCACCGAGCGTACATCAGTCAGCAGCACCGAGTGAATTCCAGAGAACAGCACCGATAGAACACCGGACAGCAGCACCGAGTAAACACAGGAGAACAGCACCGAATGAACACCGGACGACAGCACCGAGTGAACATCAGTCAGCAGCACCGAGTGAACTCCAGAGAACAGCACCGATAGAACAGCACCGAGTAAACATTGGAGAACAGCACTGAGTGAACACTGGAGTGCAGCACCGGGTGAACACTGCAGAACAGCACCGAGTGAACACCGGAGAGTAGGTCGTGTGAACGCCGGAGATCAGCACCGTGAGAACACAGGTGGGCTGCATCGAGTGAACACTGGGGAGAAGCACCAAGTGAGCACCGGAGTTCAGAACTGAGTGAACACAGAACTGCAGCACCGAGTGAACACCGGAGAGTACAACTGAATGAAGACCTGAGAGCAGCACCGAGTGAACACCGGAGTTCAGAACTGAGTGTACACTGGAGAGCAGAACCGAGTAAACACCAGACAGCAGCACCGATTACACACCAGAATGCAGCACCGAGTGAACACCAGACAGCAGCACCGATTACACACCAGAATGCAGCACCGAGTGAATGCCGGAGAGTAGAACGGAGAGACACAGGAGAGCTGCACTAAATGAACAGTGGAGAGCAGCACCAAGCCAACATTGGAGAGCAGCACCCTGCGAACACCAGAGATCAACACCGAGAGAACACAGTAGGACAGCACGGAGTGAACACTGGAGAGCAGCACCGAGTGAACACCAGAAAGCAGCACAAAGTGAACACCAGACAGCAGCACAAAGTGAACACCAGAGGGCAGAACCGAGTGAACATCTGAGTGCAGAACCGAGTGAAAACTGGAGAAAGCTTCGAGTGAACTCTGGAGAGCAGCAACAAGCAAACACTGGAGAGCAGCACCGCGTGAGCACCAGAGTTCAACACCGAGAGAACACAGGAGAGCAGCAAGGAGTGAACACCGGAGAGCAGCACTGAGTGAACACTGGAGAGCAGTACTGTGAGAACACAGAAATGTGGCACCGAGTGTACACCAGAGAAAGCACTGAGAGTACATCGGAGAGCAGAACTGAGTAAACTTCGGAGAGTAGCACGGAGTGAACACTGGAGAGCAGCACGGAGTGAAGAACCGAATGCAGCACGGAGTGACTACTGGAACGCACAACCGAATGAACACCGGAGAGCAGCACCGAATGAACACCGGAGAGCAGCACCGAGTGAACACTGGGGAGCAGAACCGAGTGAACACCGGAGAGCAGCACCGAGTGAACACCAGAGAGCAGCACCGTGTTAACACAGGACAGCAGCACCGAGTGCACACTGGAGAGCAGCACTGTGAGCACACAGAAGTGCAGCACCGAGTGAACACCGGAGTGCAGCACCGAGTGAACACCGGAGTGCAGCACCGAGTGAACACTGGAACGCAGAACCGAGTGCACACCAGAGAGCAGCATCGGGTGAGCACCGGAGAGCAGCACTGAGTGAACACTGGAGATCAGTACTGTGAGAACACAGAAATGCAGCACCGAGTGTACACCAGAGAAAGCATCAAGTGTACATCGGAGAGCAGAACTGAGTGAACATCGGAGAGCAGCACCCAGTGAACACAGGAGAGCAGCACGCAGTGAACAACCGAGAGCAGCACGGAGGGACTACTGGAACGCACAACCGAATGAACAGCAGAAAGCAGCGCCGTGTGAACACTGGAAAGCAGAACCGAGTGAACACCTGAGAGCTGCACCGAGTGAACACCGGAGAGCATAACTGAGTGAACAGAACAGGGCAGCACCGAGTGAATACCAGACAGCAGCACCAAGTGAAACTCTGAGAGCAGCAGCATGAACACCGGAGAGCAGCAGCGACTGAACGCCAGAGTTCAGCACCGAGTGAACACTGGAGTGCAGCACCGATTGAAAACCAGTCTGCAGAACCGAGCAAACAATGGAGATCAGCAGTGTGAGACCACAGGAGAGCAGCATGGAGTGACTACTGGAATGCACAACCGAATGAACAGCAGAGAGCAGCGCCGAGTGAACACTGGAAAGCAGAACCGAGTGAACACCTGAGAGCTGAATCGAGTGAACACCGGAGAACAGCATGGAGTGAACACCGGAGAGCAGTACCGAGTGAACACCGGAGAGTAGAATGGAGAGACACCGGAGAGCTGCACTGAATAACCACTGGAGTGCAGAGTTGAGTGAAATCTGGAGAGCAGCACCGAGCGTACATCAGTCAGCAGCACCGAGTGAATTCCAGAGAACAGCACCGATAGAACACCGGACAGCAGCACCGAGTAAACACAGGAGAACAGCACCGAATGAACACCGGACGACAGCACCGAGTGAACATCAGTCAGCAGCACCGAGTGAACTCCAGAGAACAGCACCGATAGAACAGCACCGAGTAAACATTGGAGAACAGCACTGAGTGAACACTGGAGTGCAGCACCGGGTGAACACTGCAGAACAGCACCGAGTGAACACCGGAGAGTAGGTCGTGTGAACGCCGGAGATCAGCACCGTGAGAACACAGGTGGGCTGCATCGAGTGAACACTGGGGAGAAGCACCAAGTGAGCACCGGAGTTCAGAACTGAGTGAACACAGAACTGCAGCACCGAGTGAACACCGGAGAGTACAACTGAATGAAGACCTGAGAGCAGCACCGAGTGAACACCGGAGTTCAGAACTGAGTGTACACTGGAGAGCAGAACCGAGTAAACACCAGACAGCAGCACCGATTACACACCAGAATGCAGCACCGAGTGAACACCAGACAGCAGCACCGATTACACACCAGAATGCAGCACCGAGTGAATGCCGGAGAGCAGCACCGATTGAACACGAGAGTGCTGCACCGAGCGAACACTGGAGTGCAGCTCTGTGCATACACCGGAGATCAGCACCGTGAGAACACAGGTGGGCAGCATCAAGTGAACACTGAGGAGAAGCACTGAGTGAACACCAGAGAAAGCACCGAGTGGACACCTGAGAGCAGAACCAAGTGAACACAGGAGAAAGCACCAAGTGAACACCAGAGAGAAGAACCGAGTCAACACGGAGACAGAACAGAGTGAACACTGGAGAGCAGAACCGAGTGAACCCCTGAGAGCAGCACCGAGTTACCACCAGAGAGCAGAACTGAGTGAAAAGAGCAGGGCAGCACCGAGTGAATACCAGACAGCAGCACCAAATGAACCTCTGAGAGCAGCAACATGAACACCGGAGAGCAGCACCGAGTGAACACCGGAGAGTAGAACTGAGAGACACCGGAGAGCTGCACTGAATAAACACTGGAATGCAGAGCCGAGTGAACTCTGGAGAGCAGCACCGAGTGAACATCAGTCAGCAGCACCGAGTGAATTCCAGAGAACAGCACCGATAGAACACCAGACAGCAGCACCGAGTAAACACTGGAGAACAGCACTGAGTGAACACTGGAGTGCAGCACCGGGTGAACACGGGAGAAGCAGCAGCGAGTGAACTCTGGAACGCAGAACTGAGTGCACACCAGAGAGCAGCATTGAGTGACCACTGGAGAGCAGCACTGAGTGAACACTGGAGAGCAGTACTGTGAGAACTCAGAAATGCAGCACTGAGTGAACACCAGAGAAAGCCCCGAGTGTACATTGGAGAGTAGAACTGAGTGAACATCGGAGAGCAGCACCGAGTGAACACTGGAGAGCAGCATGGAGTGAACAACCGAGAGCAGCACGGAGTGAATACTGGAACGCAGAACCGAGTGAACACCTGAGAGCTGAACTGAGTGAACACCGGAGAGCAGCACTGAGTGAAAACCAGAGAGCAGAACCAAGTGAACACCAGACAGCAGCACCGATTACACACCAGAATGCAGCACTGAGTGAACACCAGAGAGCAGCACCGATTGAACACGAGAGTGCTGCACCGAGCGAACACTGGAGAGCAGCTCTGTGCATACACCGGAGATCAGCACCGTGAGAACACAGGTGGGCAGCATCAAGTGAACACTGGGGAGAAGCACTGAGTGAACACCAGAGAAAGCACCGAGTGGACACTTGAGAGCAGAACCGAGTGAACACGGAGAGCAGAACAAAGAGAACACCAGAGGGCAGCAGCGAGTGAACACCAGAGAGCAGCATGGAGTGAACACCGGAGAGCAGTACCGAGTGAACACCGGAGAGTAGAATGGAGAGACACCAGAGAGCTGGACTGAATAACCACTGGAGTGCAGAGTTGAGTGAAATCTGGAGAGCAGCACCGAGCGTACATCAGTTAGCAGCACCGAGTGAATTCCAGAGAACAGCACCGATAGAACACCAGACAGCAGCACCGAGTAAACACAGGAGAACAGCACCGAATGAACACCGGACGACAGCACCGAGTGAACATCAGTCAGCAGCACCGAGTGAACTCCAGAGAACAGCACCGATAGAACACCGGACAGCAGCACCGAGTAAACACTGGAGAACAGCACTGAGTGAACACTGGAGTGCAGCACCGGGTGAACACTGCAGAACAGCACCGAGTGAACACCGGAGAGTAGGTCGTGTGAACGCCGGAGATCAGCACCGTGAGAACACAGGTGGGCTGCATCGAGTGAACACTGGGGAGAAGCACCGAGTGAGCACCGGAGTTCAGAACTGAGTGAACACAGAACTGCAGCACCGAGTGAACACCGGAGAGTACAACTGAATGAAGACCTGAGAGCAGCACTGAGTGAACACCGGAGTTCAGAACTGAGTGTACACTGGAGAGCAGAACCGAGTAAACACCAGACAGCAGCACCGATTACACACCAGAATGCAGCACCGAGTGAACACCAGACAGCAGCACCGATTACACACCAGAATGCAGCACCGAGTGAATGCCGGAGAGCAGCACCGATTGAACACGAGAGTGCTGCACCGAGCGAACACTGGAGTGCAGCTCTGTGCATACACCGGAGATCAGCACTGTGAGAACACAGGTGGGCAGCATCAAGTGAACACTGGGGAGAAGCACCGAGTGGACACCTGAGAGCAGAACCAAGTGAACACAGGAGAAAGCACCAAGTGAACACCAGAGAGATGAACCGAGTCAACACGGAGACAGAACAGAGTGAACACTGGAGAGCAGAACCGAGTGAACACCTGAGAGCAGCACCGAGTTACCACCAGAGAGCAGAACTGAGTGAACAGAGCAGGGCAGCACCGAGTGAATACCAGACAGCAGCACCAAGTGAACCTCTGAGAGCAGCAACATGAACACCGGAGAGCAGTACCGAGTGAACACCGGAGAGTAGAACTGAGAGACACCGGAGAGCTGCACGGAGTGAACACTGGAGAGCAGCACCGAGTGAACACCAGACAGCAGTACCAAGTGAACATCAGACAGCAGAGAGCAGAACCGAGGGAACACCAGAGAGCAGCAGTGAGTGAACACCGGAGAGCAGCGCGGAGTGAACACCGGAGAGTAGAACGGAGAGACACAGGAGAGCTGCACTAAATGAACACTGGAGAGCAGAACCGAGTGAACTCTGGAGAGCAGCACCGAGTGAACACCGGACGGCAGCACCGAGTGAACACTGGGGAGTAGCTCCGTGTGAACACCGGAGGTCATATCCATGAGAACACAGGTGGGCTGCATCGAGTGAACACTGGGTAGAAGCACCGAGTGAACAGCGGAGTTCAGAACTGAGTGAACACAGAAGTGCAGCACTGAGTGAACACCGGAGAGTAGAATGGAGAGACACCGGAGAGCTGCACTGAATGAAAACTGGAGCGCAGAGCCAAGTGAACTCTGGAGAGCAGCACCGAGTGAACACCCGACGACAGCACCGAGTGAACACCGGAGAGTAGGTCTGTGCGAACACCGGAGATCAGAATGGTGAGAACACAGGTGGGCAGCATCAAGTGAACACTGGGGAGAAGCACTGAGTGAACACCAGAGAAAGCACCGAGTGGACACCTGAGAGCAGTAACAAGTGAACACCGGAGAGTAGAATGGAGAGACACCGGAGAGCTGCACTGAATAAACACTGGAGTGCAGAGCTGAGTGAACTCTGGAGAGCAGCACCGAGTGAACATCAGTCAGCAGCACCGAGTGAATTCCAGAGAACAGCACCAATAGAACACCGGACAGCAGCACTGAATGAACACCGGAGAGCAGCATGGATTGAACACTGGAGTGCAGCACTGAAAGAACACTGGAGAGCAGCACCGTGTGAACACGGGAGAGCAGCAGCGAGTGAACACTGGAACGCAGAACCGAGTGCATACCAGAGACCAGAGAGCAGCATCGAGTGAGCACCGGAGAGCAGCACTGAGTGAACACTGGAGATCAGTACTGTGAGAACACAGAAATGCAGCACCGAGTGTACACCAGAGAAAGCACCGAGTGTACGTAGGAGAGCTGTACGCAGTGAACAACCAAGAGCAGCACGGAGTGACTACTGGAACGCACAACCGAATGAACACCGGAGAGCAGCACCAATTGAACACCAGAGAACAGCACCGAGTGAACACTGCAATGCAGATTCCAGTGAACACCTGAGAGCTGAACCGAGTGAACACCTGAGAGCAGAACCGAGTGAACACCGGAGAGCAGCACCGAGTGAACACCGGAGAGCAGTTCATGCGAACACCGGAGATCAGCACCATGAGAACACAGGTGGGCTGCATCGAGTGAACACTGGAGTTCAGAACTGAGTGAACACAGAACTGCAGCACCGAGTGAACACCGGTGTTCAGAACTGAGTGAACACCAGAGAGCAGAAACGAGTGAACACCAGACAGCAGCTCCGATTACACACCAGAATGCAGCACCGAGTGAACAGCAGAGAGCAGCACCGTTTGAACACGAGAGTGCTGCACTGAGCAAACAATGGAGAGGAGCTCTGTGTGAACAACAGAGATCAGCACCGTGAGAACACAGGTGGGCAGCATCGAGTGAAAACGGGAGCAGCACTGAGTGAACACCGGAGAAAACACCGATTGGACACCTGAGAGCAGCACTGAGTGAACACAGGAGAAAGCACCGAGTGAACACCAGAGAGAAGAACGGAGTCAACACGGAGAGCTGCACGGAGTGAACACTGGAGGGCAGCACCGAGTGAACATCAGACAGCAGCACCAATTGACCATCAGACAGCAGCACCAATTGACCATCAGACAGCAGAGAGCAGAACCGAGGGAACACCAGAGAGCAGCAGTGAGTGAACACCGGAGAGCAGCACGGAGTGAACACTGGAGAGTAGAATGGAGAGACACAGGAGAGCTGCACTAAATGAACATTGGAGAGCAGAACCGAGTGAACTCTGGAGAGCAGCACCGAGTGAACACCAGAGAACAGCACCGATAGAACACCGGACAGCAGCACCAAATGAACACTGCAGAACAGCACCGAGTGAACACCGGATGACAGCACCGAGTGAACACCGGAGAGCAGTTCATGCGAACACCGGAGATCAGCACCATGAGAACACAGGTGGGCTGCATCGAGTGAACACTGGAGTTCAGAACTGAGTGAACACAGAACTGCAGCACCGAGTGAACACCGGTGTTCAGAACTGAGTGAACACCAGAGAGCAGAAACGAGTGAACACCAGACAGCAGCTCCGATTACACACCAGAATGCAGCACCGAGTGAACACTGGAGAGCAGCACCGTTTGAACACGAAAGTGCTGCACTGAGCAAACAATGGAGAGGAGCTCTGTGTGAACAACAGAGATCAGCACCGTGAGAACACAGGTGGGCAGCATCGAGTGAAAACTGGGGAGCAGCACTGAGTGAACACCGGAGAAAACACCGATTGGACACCTGAGAGCAGCACTGAGTGAACACAGGAGAAAGCACCGAGTGAACACCAGAGAGAAGAACGGAGTCAACACGGAGAGCTGCACGGAGTGAACACTGGAGGGCAGCACCGAGTGAACATCAGACAGCAGCACCAATTGACCATCAGACAGCAGAGAGCAGAACCGAGGGAACACCAGAGAGCAGCAGTGAGTGAACACCGGAGAGCAGCACGGAGTGAACACTGGAGAGTAGAATGGAGAGACACAGGAGAGCTG
The DNA here is from genome assembly GCF_030144855.1 of Hypanus sabinus. Taxonomy (NCBI): domain Eukaryota; kingdom Metazoa; phylum Chordata; class Chondrichthyes; order Myliobatiformes; family Dasyatidae; genus Hypanus; species Hypanus sabinus. The sequence goes on from NC_082713.1 coordinate 97,219,467, forward strand.
CACTAAATGAACATTGGAGAGCAGAACCGAGTGAACTCTGGAGAGCAGCACCGAGTAAGCACTGGAGAACAGAACTGAGCGAACACCGGACGGCAGCACCAAGTGAACACCGGACGGCAGCACCGAGTGAACACTGGGGAGTAGCACCGTGCGAACACCGGAGATCATAACCGAGAGAACACAGGTGGGCTGCATCGAGTGAACACTGGGGAGAAGAACCGAGTGAACAGTGGAGTTCAGAACTGAGTGAACATAAAAGTGCACAACTGAGTGAACACCGGAGAGCAGAACAGAGTGAACACTGGATGACAGAACCGAGTGAACACCGGAGACCAGATCCAACTGAACTCTTGAGAGCAGAACCAAGTGAACAGCAGAGAAATCACTGAGTTAGCACTGGAGCGCAGAACAATGGAGAGAAGCACAGATTGAACTACTGGGGAGCAGTACCGGGTTAACACCGGAGAGCAGAACTGAGTGAACACCGGAGAGTTGAACGGAGAGCCACCGGAGAGCTGCACTGAATAAACACTGGAGTGCAGAGCTGAGTGAACTCTGGAGAGCAGCACCGATTGTACATCAGTCAGCAGCACCGAGTGAATTCCAGAGAACAGCACCGATAGAACATCAGACAGCAGCACCGAGAGAATTCCAGAGAACAGCACCGAATAAACACCGGACTACAGCACCGAGTGAACATAAGACAGCAGCACCGAGTGAACTCCAGAGAACAGCACCGATAGAACACCGGACAGCAGCACCAAATGAACACCGGAGAGCAGCACCGATTGAACACGAGAGTGCTGCACTGAGCAAACAATGGAGAGGAGCTCTGTGTGAACAACAGAGATCAGCACCGTGAGAACTCAGGTGGGCAGCATCGAGTGAAAACTGGGGAGCAGCACTGAGTGTACACCGGAGAAAACACCGATTGGACACCTGAGAGCAGCACTGAGTGAACACAGGAGAAAGCACCGAGTGAACACCAGAGAGAAGAACGGAGTCAACACGGAGAGCTGCATGGAGTGAACACTGGAGGGCAGCACCGAGTGAACATCAGACAGCAGCACCAATTGACCATCAGACAGCAGAGAGCAGAACCGAGGGAACACCAGAGAGCAGCAGTGAGTGAACACCGGAGAGCAGCACGGAGTGAACACCGGAGAGTAGAATGGAGAGACACAGGAGAGCTGCACTAAATGAACATTGGAGAGCAGAACCGAGTGAACTCTGGAGAGCAGCACCGAGTAAGCACTGGAGAACAGAACTGAGCGAACACCGGACGGCAGCACCAAGTGAACACCGGACGGCAGCACCGAGTGAACACTGGGGAGTAGCACCGTGCGAACACCGGAGATCATAACTGAGAGAACACAGGTGGGCTGCATCGAGTGAACACTGGGGAGAAGAACCGAGTGAACAGCGGAGTTCAGAACTGAGTGAACATAGAAGTGCAGCACTGAGTGAACACCGGAGAGCAGAACAGAGTGAACACTGGACAACAGAACTGAGTGAACACCGGAGAGCAGCACCCAGTGAACACTGGACGACAGAACCGAGTGAACACCGGAGACCAGATCCAACTGAACACTTGAGAGCAGAACCAAGTGAACAGCAGAGAAATCACTGAGTCAGCACTGGAGCGCAGAACAATGGAGAGAAGCACAGATTGAACTACTGGGGAGCAGCACCGGGTTAACACCGGAGAGCAGCACTGAGTGAACACTGGAGAGCAGCACCGATTGAACACGAGAGTGCTGCACTGAGCAAACAATGGAGAGGAGCTCTGTGTGAACAACAGAGATCAGCACCGTGAGAACACAGGTGGGCAGCATCGAGTGAAAACTGGGGAGCAGCACTGAGTGAACACCGGAGAAAACACCGATTGGACACCTGAGAGCAGCACTGAGTGAACACAGGAGAAAGCACCGAGTGAACACCAGAGAGAAGAACGGAGTCAACACGGAGAGCTGCACGGAGTGAACACTGGAGGGCAGCACCGAGTGAACATCAGACAGCAGCACCAATTGACCATCAGACAGCAGAGAGCAGAACCGAGGGAACACCAGAGAGCAGCAGTGAGTGAACACCGGAGAGCAGCACGGAGTGAACACTGGAGAGTAGAATGGAGAGACACAGGAGAGCTGCACTAAATGAACATTGGAGAGCAGAACCGAGTGAACTCTGGAGAGCAGCACCGAGTAAGCACTGGAGAACAGAACTGAGCGAACACCGGACGGCAGCACCAAGTGAACACCGGACGGCAGCACCGAGTGAACACTGGGGAGTAGCACCGTGCGAACACCGGAGATCATAACCGAGAGAACACAGGTGGGCTGCATCGAGTGAACACTGGGGAGAAGAACCGAGTGAACAGTGGAGTTCAGAACTGAGTGAACATAAAAGTGCACAACTGAGTGAACACCGGAGAGCAGAACAGAGTGAACACTGGATGACAGAACCGAGTGAACACCGGAGACCAGATCCAACTGAACTCTTGAGAGCAGAACCAAGTGAACAGCAGAGAAATCACTGAGTTAGCACTGGAGCGCAGAACAATGGAGAGAAGCACAGATTGAACTACTGGGGAGCAGTACCGGGTTAACACCGGAGAGCAGAACTGAGTGAACACCGGAGAGTTGAACGGAGAGCCACCGGAGAGCTGCACTGAATAAACACTGGAGTGCAGAGCTGAGTGAACTCTGGAGAGCAGCACCGATTGTACATCAGTCAGCAGCACCGAGTGAATTCCAGAGAACAGCACCGATAGAACATCAGACAGCAGCACCGAGAGAATTCCAGAGAACAGCACCGAATAAACACCGGACTACAGCACCGAGTGAACATAAGACAGCAGCACCGAGTGAACTCCAGAGAACAGCACCGATAGAACACCGGACAGCAGCACCAAATGAACACCGGAGAGCAGCACCGATTGAACACGAGAGTGCTGCACTGAGCAAACAATGGAGAGGAGCTCTGTGTGAACAACAGAGATCAGCACCGTGAGAACTCAGGTGGGCAGCATCGAGTGAAAACTGGGGAGCAGCACTGAGTGAACACCGGAGAAAACACCGATTGGACACCTGAGAGCAGCACTGAGTGAACACAGGAGAAAGCACCGAGTGAACACCAGAGAGAAGAACGGAGTCAACACGGAGAGCTGCATGGAGTGAACACTGGAGGGCAGCACCGAGTGAACATCAGACAGCAGCACCAATTGACCATCAGACAGCAGAGAGCAGAACCGAGGGAACACCAGAGAGCAGCAGTGAGTGAACACCGGAGAGCAGCACGGAGTGAACACCGGAGAGTAGAATGGAGAGACACAGGAGAGCTGCACTAAATGAACATTGGAGAGCAGAACCGAGTGAACTCTGGAGAGCAGCACCGAGTAAGCACTGGAGAACAGAACTGAGCGAACACCGGACGGCAGCACCAAGTGAACACCGGACGGCAGCACCGAGTGAACACTGGGGAGTAGCACCGTGCGAACACCGGAGATCATAACTGAGAGAACACAGGTGGGCTGCATCGAGTGAACACTGGGGAGAAGAACCGAGTGAACAGCGGAGTTCAGAACTGAGTGAACATAGAAGTGCAGCACTGAGTGAACACCGGAGAGCAGAACAGAGTGAACACTGGACAACAGAACTGAGTGAACACCGGAGAGCAGCACCCAGTGAACACTGGACGACAGAACCGAGTGAACACCGGAGACCAGATCCAACTGAACACTTGAGAGCAGAACCAAGTGAACAGCAGAGAAATCACTGAGTCAGCACTGGAGCGCAGAACAATGGAGAGAAGCACAGATTGAACTACTGGGGAGCAGCACCGGGTTAACACCGGAGAGCAGCACTGAGTGAACACCGGAGAGTAGCACGGAGTGAAAACTGGAATGCAGAGCTGAGTGAACACCAGAGAGCAGCAGCGAGTGAACAACAGAGAGCAGCATGGAGTGAACACCGGAGAGCAGTACCAAGTGAACACCGGAGAGTAGAATGGAGAGACACCAGAGAGCTGGACTGAATAACCACTGGAGTGCAGAGTTGAGTGAAATCTGGAGAGCAGCACCGAGCATACATCAGTCAGCAGCACCGAGTGAATTCCAGAGAACAGCACCGATAGAACACCGGACAGCAGCACCGAGTAAACACAGGAGAACAGCACCGAATGAACACCGGACGACAGCACCGAGTGAACATCAGTCAGCAGCACCGAGTGAACTCCAGAGAACAGCACCGATAGAACACCGGACAGCAGCACTGAGTAAACACTGGAGAACAGCACTGAGTGAACACTGGAGTGCAGCACCGGGTGAACACTGCAGAACAGCACCGAGTGAACACCGGAGAGTAGGTCGTGTGAACGCCGGAGATCAGCACCGTGAGAACACAGGTGGGCTGCATCGAGTGAACACTGGGGAGAAGCACCGAGTGAGCACCGGAGTTCAGAACTGAGTGAACACAGAACTGCAGCACCGAGTGAACACCGGAGAGTACAACTGAATGAAGACCTGAGAGCAGCACTGAGTGACAACCGGAGTTCAGAACTGAGTGTACACTGGAGAGCAGAACCGAGCAAACACCAGACAGCAGCACCGATTACACACCAGAATGCAGCACCGAGTGAACACCAGACAGCAGCACCGATTACACACCAGAATGCAGCACCGAGTGAATGCCGGAGAGCAGCACCGATTGAACACGAGAGTGCTGTACCGAGCGAACACTGGAGTGCAGCTCTGTGCATACACCGGAGATCAGCACCGTGAGAACACAGGTGGGCAGCATCAAGTGAACACTGGGGAGAAGCACTGAGTGAACACCAGAGAAAGCACCGAGTGGACACCTGAGAGCAGAACCAAGTGAACACAGGAGAAAGCACCAAGTGAACACCAGAGAGATGAACCGAGTCAACACGGAGACAGAACAGAGTGAACACTGGAGAGCAGAACCGAGTGAACACCTGAGAGCAGCACCGAGTTACCACCAGAGAGCAGAACTGAGTGAACAGAGCAGGGCAGCACCGAGTGAATGCCAGACAGCAGCACCAAGTGAACATCAGACAGCAGAGAGCAGAACCGAGGGAACACCAGAGAGCAGCAGTGAGTGAACACCGGAGAGCAGCGCGGAGTGAACACCGGAGAGTAGAACGGAGAGACACAGGAGAGCTGCACTAAATGAACACTGGAGAGCAGAACCGAGTGAACTCTGGAGAGCAGCACCGAGTGAACACCGGACGGCAGCACCGAGTGAACACTGGGGAGTAACTCCGTGCGAACACCGGAGGTCATATCCATGAGAACACAGGTGGGCTGCATCGAGTGAACACTGGGTAGAAGCACCGAGTGAACAGCGGAGTTCAGAACTGAGTGAACACAGAAGTGCAGCACTGAGTGAACACCGGAGAGTAGAATGGAGAGACACCGGAGAGCTGCACTGAATGAAAACTGGAGCGCAGAGCCAAGTGAACTCTGGAGAGCAGCACCGAGTGAACACCCGACGACAGCACCGAGTGAACACCGGAGAGTAGGTCTGTGCGAACACCGGAGATCAGAATGGTGAGAACACAGGTGGGCAGCATCAAGTGAACACTGGGGAGAAGCACTGAGTGAACACCAGAGAAAGCACCGAGTGGACACCTGAGAGCAGTAACAAGTGAACACCGGAGAGTAGAATGGAGAGACACCGGAGAGCTGCACTGAATAAACACTGGAGTGCAGTGCTGAGTGAACTCTGGAGAGCAGCACCGAGTGAACATCAGTCAGCAGCACCGAGTGAATTCCAGAGAACAGCACCAATAGAACACCGGACAGCAGCACTGAATGAACACCGGAGAGCAGCATGGATTGAACACTGGAGTGCAGCACTGAGAGAACACTGGAGAGCAGCACCGTGTGAACACGGGAGAGCAGCAGCGAGTGAACACTGGAACGCAGAACCGAGTGCATACCAGAGACCAGAGAGCAGCAGCGAGTGAACAACAGAGAGCAGCATGGAGTGAACACCGGAGAGCAGTACCAAGTGAACACCGGAGAGTAGAATGGAGAGACACCAGAGAGCTGGACTGAATAACCACTGGAGTGCAGAGTTGAGTGAAATCTGGAGAGCAGCACCGAGCGTACATCAGTCAGCAGCACCGAGTGAATTCCAGAGAACAGCACCGATAGAACACCGGACAGCAGCACCGAGTAAACACAGGAGAACAGCACCGAATGAACACCGGACGACAGCACCGAGTGAACATCAGTCAGCAGCACCGAGTGAACTCCAGAGAACAGCACCGATAGAACACCGGACAGCAGCACTGAGTAAACACTGGAGAACAGCACTGAGTGAACACTGGAGTGCAGCACCGGGTGAACACTGCAAAACAGCACCGAGTGAACACCGGAGAGTAGGTCGTGTGAACGCCGGAGATCAGCACCGTGAGAACACAGGTGGGCTGCATCGAGTGAACACTGGAGTTCAGAACTGAGTGAACACAGAACTGCAGCACCGAGTGAACACCGGTGTTCAGAACTGAGTGAACACCAGAGAGCAGAAACGAGTGAACACCAGACAGCAGCACCGATTACACACCAGAATGCAGCACCGAGTGAACACCGGAGAGCAGCACCGATTGAACACTAGAGTGCTGCACTGAGCAAACAATGGAGAGGAGCTCTGTGTGAACAACAGAGATTAGCACCGTGAGAACACAGGTGGGCAGCATCGAGTGAAAACTGGGGAGCAGCACTGAGTGAACACCGGAGAAAACACCGATTGGACACCTGAGAGCAGCACTGAGTGAACACAGGAGAAAGCACCGAGTGAACACCAGAGAGAAGAACGGAGTCAACACGGAGAGCTGCACGGAGTGAACACTGGAGGGCAGCACCGAGTGAACATCAGACAGCAGCACCAATTGACCATCAGACAGCAGAGAGCAGAACCGAGGGAACACCAGAGAGCAGCAGTGAGTGAACACCGGAGAGCAGCACGGAGTGAACACTGGAGAGTAGAATGGAGAGACACAGGAGAGCTGCACTAAATGAACATTGGAGAGCAGCACCAAGTGAACACCGGACGGCAGCACCGAGTGAACACTGGGGAGTAGCACCGTGCGAACACCGGAGATCATAACCGAGAGAACACAAGTGGGCTGCATCGAGTGAACACTGGGGAGAAGAACCGAGTGAACAGCGGAGTTCAGAACTGAGTGAACATAGAAGTGCAGCACTGAGTGAACACCGGAGAGCAGAACAGAGTGAACACTGGACAACAGAACTGAGTGAACACCGGAGAGCAGCACCCAGTGAACACTGGACGACAGAACCGAGTGAACACCGGAGACCAGATCCAACTGAACACTTGAGAGCAGAACCAAGTGAACAGCAGAGAAATCACTGAGTCAGCACTGGAGCGCAGAACAATGGAGAGAAGCACAGATTGAACTACTGGGGAGCAGCACCGGGTTAACACCGGAGAGCAGCACTGAGTGAACACCGGAGAGTAGCACGGAGTGAAAACTGGAATGCAGAGCTGAGTGAACACCAGAGAGCAGCAGCGAGTGAACAACAGAGAGCAGCATGGAGTGAACACCGGAGAGCAGTACCAAGTGAACACCGGAGAGTAGAATGGAGAGACACCAGAGAGCTGGACTGAATAACCACTGGAGTGCAGAGTTGAGTGAAATCTGGAGAGCAGCACCGAGCATACATCAGTCAGCAGCACCGAGTGAATTCCAGAGAACAGCACCGATAGAACACCGGACAGCAGCACCGAGTAAACACAGGAGAACAGCACCGAATGAACACCGGACGACAGCACCGAGTGAACATCAGTCAGCAGCACCGAGTGAACTCCAGAGAACAGCACCGATAGAACACCGGACAGCAGCACTGAGTAAACACTGGAGAACAGCACTGAGTGAACACTGGAGTGCAGCACCGGGTGAACACTGCAGAACAGCACCGAGTGAACACCGGAGAGTAGGTCGTGTGAACGCCGGAGATCAGCACCGTGAGAACACAGGTGGGCTGCATCGAGTGAACACTGGGGAGAAGCACCGAGTGAGCACCGGAGTTCAGAACTGAGTGAACACAGAACTGCAGCACCGAGTGAACACCGGAGAGTACAACTGAATGAAGACCTGAGAGCAGCACTGAGTGACAACCGGAGTTCAGAACTGAGTGTACACTGGAGAGCAGAACCGAGTAAACACCAGACAGCAGCACCGATTACACACCAGAATGCAGCACCGAGTGAACACCAGACAGCAGCACCGATTACACACCAGAATGCAGCACCGAGTGAATGCCGGAGAGCAGCACCGATTGAACACGAGAGTGCTGTACCGAGCGAACACTGGAATGCAGCTCTGTGCATACACCGGAGATCAGCACCGTGAGAACACAGGTGGGCAGCATCAAGTGAACACTGGGGAGAAGCACTGAGTGAACACCAGAGAAAGCACCGAGTGGACACCTGAGAGCAGAACCAAGTGAACACAGGAGAAAGCACCAAGTGAACACCAGAGAGATGAACCGAGTCAACACGGAGACAGAACAGAGTGAACACTGGAGAGCAGAACCGAGTGAACACCTGAGAGCAGCACCGAGTTACCACCAGAGAGCAGAACTGAGTGAACAGAGCAGGGCAGCACCGAGTGAATGCCAGACAGCAGCACCAAGTGAACCTCTGAGAGCAGAGAGCAGAACCGAGTGAACACCAGACAGCAGCACCAAGTGAACATCAGACAGCAGAGAGCAGAACCGAGGGAACACCAGAGAGCAGCAGTGAGTGAACACCGGAGAGCAGCGCGGAGTGAACACCGGAGAGTAGAACGGAGAGACACAGGAGAGCTGCACTAAATGAACACTGGAGAGCAGAACCGAGTGAACTCTGGAGAGCAGCACCGAGTGAACACCGGACGGCAGCACCGAGTGAACACTGGGGAGTAACTCCGTGCGAACACCGGAGGTCATATCCATGAGAACACAGGTGGGCTGCATCGAGTGAACACTGGGTAGAAGCACCGAGTGAACAGCGGAGTTCAGAACTGAGTGAACACAGAAGTGCAGCACTGAGTGAACACCGGAGAGTAGAATGGAGAGACACCGGAGAGCTGCACTGAATGAAAACTGGAGCGCAGAGCCAAGTGAACTCTGGAGAGCAGCACCGAGTGAACACCCGACGACAGCACCGAGTGAACACCGGAGAGTAGGTCTGTGCGAACACCGGAGATCAGAATGGTGAGAACACAGGTGGGCAGCATCAAGTGAACACTGGGGAGAAGCACTGAGTGAACACCAGAGAAAGCACCGAGTGGACACCTGAGAGCAGTAACAAGTGAACACCGGAGAGTAGAATGGAGAGACACCGGAGAGCTGCACTGAATAAACACTGGAGTGCAGAGCTGAGTGAACTCTGGAGAGCAGCACCGAGTGAACATCAGTCAGCAGCACCGAGTGAATTCCAGAGAACAGCACCAATAGAACACCGGACAGCAGCACTGAATGAACACCGGAGAGCAGCATGGATTGAACACTGGAGTGCAGCACTGAGAGAACACTGGAGAGCAGCACCGTGTGAACACGGGAGAGCAGCAGCGAGTGAACACTGGAACGCAGAACCGAGTGCATACCAGAGACCAGAGAGCAGCATCGAGTGAGCACCGGAGAGCAGCACTGAGTGAACACTGGAGATCAGTACTGTGAGAACACAGAAATGCAGCACCGAGTGTACACCAGAGAAAGCACCGAGTGTACGTAGGAGAGCTGTACGCAGTGAACAACCAAGAGCAGCACGGAGTGACTACTGGAACGCACAACCGAATGAACACCGGAGAGCAGCACCAATTGAACACCAGAGAACAGCACCGAGTGAACACTGCAATGCAGATTCCAGTGAACACCTGAGAGCTGAACCGAGTGAACACCTGAGAGCAGAACCGAGTGAACACCTGAGAGCAGAATCGAGTGAACACCGGAGAGCAGCACCGAGTTACCACCAGAGAGCAGAACTGAGTGAACAGAACAGGGCAGCACTGAGTGAATACCAGACAGCAGCATCAAGTGAACCTCTGAGAGCAGCAAAATAAACACCGGAGAGCAGCACCGAGTGAACACCGGAGAGTTGAACGGAGAGACACCGGAGAGCTGCACTGAATAAACACTGGAGTGCAGAGCTGAGTGAACTCTGGAGAGCAGCACCGATTGTACATCAGTCAGCAGCACCGAGTGAATTCCAGAGAACAGCACCGAATGAACACCGGACTACAGCACCGAGTGAACATAAGACAGCAGCACCGAGTGAACTCCAGAGAACAGCACCGATAGAACACCGGACAGCAGCACCGAGTGAACATAAGACAGCAGCACCGAGTGAACTCCAGAGAACAGCACCGAATGAACACCGGACTACAGCACCGAGTGAACATAAGAGTGCAGCACCGAGTGAACTCCAGAGAACAGCACCGATAGAACACCGGACAGCAGCACCGAATGAACACTGCAGAACAGCACCGAGTGAACACCAGATGACAGCACCGAGTGAACACCGGAGAGCAGCACCGAGTGAACACCGGACGGCAGCACCAAGTGAACACCGGACGGCAGCACCGAGTGAACACTGGGGAGTAGCACCGTGCGAACACCGGAGATCATAACCGAGAGAACACAAGTGGGCTGCATCGAGTGAACACTGGGGAGAAGAACCGAGTGAACAGCGGAGTTCAGAACTGAGTGAACATAGAAGTGCAGCACTGAGTGAACACCGGAGAGCAGAACAGAGTGAACACTGGACAACAGAACTGAGTGAACACCGGAGAGCAGCACCCAGTGAACACTGGACGACAGAACCGAGTGAACACCGGAGACCAGATCCAACTGAACACTTGAGAGCAGAACCAAGTGAACAGCAGAGAAATCACTGAGTCAGCACTGGAGCGCAGAACAATGGAGAGAAGCACAGATTGAACTACTGGGGAGCAGCACCGGGTTAACACCGGAGAGCAGCACTGAGTGAACACCGGAGAGTAGCACGGAGTGAAAACTGGAATGCAGAGCTGAGTGAACACCAGAGAGCAGCAGCGAGTGAACAACAGAGAGCAGCATGGAGTGAACACCGGAGAGCAGTACCAAGTGAACACCGGAGAGTAGAATGGAGAGACACCAGAGAGCTGGACTGAATAACCACTGGAGTGCAGAGTTGAGTGAAATCTGGAGAGCAGCACCGAGCATACATCAGTCAGCAGCACCGAGTGAATTCCAGAGAACAGCACCGATAGAACACCGGACAGCAGCACCGAGTAAACACAGGAGAACAGCACCGAATGAACACCGGACGACAGCACCGAGTGAACATCAGTCAGCAGCACCGAGTGAACTCCAGAGAACAGCACCGATAGAACACCGGACAGCAGCACTGAGTAAACACTGGAGAACAGCACTGAGTGAACACTGGAGTGCAGCACCGGGTGAACACTGCAGAACAGCACCGAGTGAACACCGGAGAGTAGGTCGTGTGAACGCCGGAGATCAGCACCGTGAGAACACAGGTGGGCTGCATCGAGTGAACACTGGGGAGAAGCACCGAGTGAGCACCGGAGTTCAGAACTGAGTGAACACAGAACTGCAGCACCGAGTGAACACCGGAGAGTACAACTGAATGAAGACCTGAGAGCAGCACTGAGTGACAACCGGAGTTCAGAACTGAGTGTACACTGGAGAGCAGAACCGAGTAAACACCAGACAGCAGCACCGATTACACACCAGAATGCAGCACCGAGTGAACACCAGACAGCAGCACCGATTACACACCAGAATGCAGCACCGAGTGAATGCCGGAGAGCAGCACCGATTGAACACGAGAGTGCTGTACCGAGCGAACACTGGAATGCAGCTCTGTGCATACACCGGAGATCAGCACCGTGAGAACACAGGTGGGCAGCATCAAGTGAACACTGGGGAGAAGCACTGAGTGAACACCAGAGAAAGCACCGAGTGGACACCTGAGAGCAGAACCAAGTGAACACAGGAGAAAGCACCAAGTGAACACCAGAGAGATGAACCGAGTCAACACGGAGACAGAACAGAGTGAACACTGGAGAGCAGAACCGAGTGAACACCTGAGAGCAGCACCGAGTTACCACCAGAGAGCAGAACTGAGTGAACAGAGCAGGGCAGCACCGAGTGAATGCCAGACAGCAGCACCAAGTGAACATCAGACAGCAGAGAGCAGAACCGAGGGAACACCAGAGAGCAGCAGTGAGTGAACACCGGAGAGCAGCGCGGAGTGAACACCGGAGAGTAGAACGGAGAGACACAGGAGAGCTGCACTAAATGAACACTGGAGAGCAGAACCGAGTGAACTCTGGAGAGCAGCACCGAGTGAACACCGGACGGCAGCACCGAGTGAACACTGGGGAGTAACTCCGTGCGAACACCGGAGGTCATATCCATGAGAACACAGGTGGGCTGCATCGAGTGAACACTGGGTAGAAGCACCGAGTGAACAGCGGAGTTCAGAACTGAGTGAACACAGAAGTGCAGCACTGAGTGAACACCGGAGAGTAGAATGGAGAGACACCGGAGAGCTGCACTGAATGAAAACTGGAGCGCAGAGCCAAGTGAACTCTGGAGAGCAGCACCGAGTGAACACCCGACGACAGCACCGAGTGAACACCGGAGAGTAGGTCTGTGCGAACACCGGAGATCAGAATGGTGAGAACACAGGTGGGCAGCATCAAGTGAACACTGGGGAGAAGCACTGAGTGAACACCAGAGAAAGCACCGAGTGGACACCTGAGAGCAGTAACAAGTGAACACCGGAGAGTAGAATGGAGAGACACCGGAGAGCTGCACTGAATAAACACTGGAGTGCAGAGCTGAGTGAACTCTGGAGAGCAGCACCGAGTGAACATCAGTCAGCAGCACCGAGTGAATTCCAGAGAACAGCACCAATAGAACACCGGACAGCAGCACTGAATGAACACCGGAGAGCAGCATGGATTGAACACTGGAGTGCAGCACTGAGAGAACACTGGAGAGCAGCACCGTGTGAACACGGGAGAGCAGCAGCGAGTGAACACTGGAACGCAGAACCGAGTGCATACCAGAGACCAGAGAGCAGCATCGAGTGAGCACCGGAGAGCAGCACTGAGTGAACACTGGAGATCAGTACTGTGAGAACACAGAAATGCAGCACCGAGTGTACACCAGAGAAAGCACCGAGTGTACGTAGGAGAGCTGTACGCAGTGAACAACCAAGAGCAGCACGGAGTGACTACTGGAACGCACAACCGAATGAACACCGGAGAGCAGCACCAATTGAACACCAGAGAACAGCACCGAGTGAACACTGCAATGCAGATTCCAGTGAACACCTGAGAGCTGAACCGAGTGAACACCTGAGAGCAGAACCGAGTGAACACCTGAGAGCAGAATCGAGTGAACACCGGAGAGCAGCACCGAGTTACCACCAGAGAGCAGAACTGAGTGAACAGAACAGGGCAGCACTGAGTGAATACCAGACAGCAGCATCAAGTGAACCTCTGAGAGCAGCAAAATAAACACCGGAGAGCAGCACCGAGTGAACACCGGAGAGTTGAACGGAGAGACACCGGAGAGCTGCACTGAATAAACACTGGAGTGCAGAGCTGAGTGAACTCTGGAGAGCAGCACCGATTGTACATCAGTCAGCAGCACCGAGTGAATTCCAGAGAACAGCACCGAATGAACACCGGACTACAGCACCGAGTGAACATAAGACAGCAGCACCGAGTGAACTCCAGAGAACAGCACCGATAGAACACCGGACAGCAGCACCGAGTGAACATAAGACAGCAGCACCGAGTGAACTCCAGAGAACAGCACCGAATGAACACCGGACTACAGCACCGAGTGAACATAAGAGTGCAGCACCGAGTGAACTCCAGAGAACAGCACCGATAGAACACCGGACAGCAGCACCGAATGAACACTGCAGAACAGCACCGAGTGAACACCAGATGACAGCACCGAGTGAACACCGGATGACAGCACCGAGTGAACACCGGAGAGCAGCACCGAGTGAACACCGGATGACAGCACCGAGTGAACACCGGAGAGCAGCACCGAGTGAACATTAGAGTGCAGCACCGAGTGAACTCCAGAGAACAGCACCGATAGAACACCGGACAGCAGCACCGAATGAACACTGCAGAACAGCACCGAGTGAACACCGGATGACAGCACCGAGTGAACACCGGAGAGCAGTTCATGCGAACACCGGAGATCAGCACCATGAGAACACAGGTGGGCTGCATCGAGTGAACACTGGAGTTCAGAACTGAGTGAACACAGAACTGCAGCACCGAGTGAACACCGGTGTTCAGAACTGAGTGAACACCAGAGAGCAGAAACGAGTGAACACCAGACAGCAGCACCGATTACACACCAGAATGCAGCACCGAGTGAACACCGGAGAGCAGCACCGATTGAACACGAGAGTGCTGCACTGAGCAAACAATGGAGAGGAGCTCTGTGTGAACAACAGAGATCAGCACCGTGAGAACACAGGTGGGCAGCATCGAGTGAAAACTGGGGAGCAGCACTGAGTGAACACCGGAGAAAACACCGATTGGACACCTGAGAGCAGCACTGAGTGAACACAGGAGAAAGCACCGAGTGAACACCAGAGAGAAGAACGGAGTCAACACGGAGAGCTGCACGGAGTGAACACTGGAGGGCAGCACCGAGTGAACATCAGACAGCAGCACCAATTGACCATCAGACAGCAGAGAGCAGAACCGAGGGAACACCAGAGAGCAGCAGTGAGTGAACACCGGAGAGCAGCACGGAGTGAACACTGGAGAGTAGAATGGAGAGACACAGGAGAGCTGCACTAAATGAACATTGGAGAGCAGCACCAAGTGAACACCGGACGGCAGCACCGAGTGAACACTGGGGAGTAGCACCGTGCGAACACCGGAGATCATAACCGAGAGAACACAGGTGGGCTGCATCGAGTGAACACTGGGGAGAAGAACCGAGTGAACAGCGGAGTTCAGAACTGAGTGAACATAGAAGTGCAGCACTGAGTGAACACCGGAGAGCAGAACAGAGTGAACACTGGACAACAGAACTGAGTGAACACCGGAGAGCAGCACCCAGTGAACACTGGACGACAGAACCGAGTGAACACCGGAGACCAGATCCAACTGAACACTTGAGAGCAGAACCAAGTGAACAGCAGAGAAATCACTGAGTTAGCACTGGAGCGCAGAACAATGGAGAGAAGCACAGATTGAACTACTGGGGAGCAGCACCGGGTTAACACCGGAGAGCAGCACTGAGTGAACACCGGAGAGTAGCACGGAGTGAACACTGGAATGCAAAGCCGAGTGAACACCAGAGAGCAGCACCGAGTGAACACCAGAGAGCAGCACTGAGTGAACACCAGAGAGCAGCACTGAGTGAATACTGGAGAGCTGCACTGTCAGAACAAAGAAGTGGAGCACCGAGTGAACACCGGAGTGCAGCACCGAGGTAACACTGGAGAGCAGCACCGAGTGATCACTGGAATGCCGAACCAAGTGCACACCAGAGAGCAGCATCGAGTGAGCACCGGAGAGCAGCCCCGAGTGAACACTGGAGAGCAGCAGCGAGTGAACACTGGAACGCAGAACCGAGTGCACACCAGAGAGCAGCATCGAGTGAGCACCGGAGAGCAGCCCCGAGTGAACACTGGAGAGCAGCAGCGAGTGAACACCAGTGTGCAGCACCGAGTGAACACTGGGGAGTAGCACCATGCGTAGCCTGGAGAACAGCACCATGAGAACAGAAGAGGGCAGCACCGAGTGAACACTGGGGCGCAGCACTGAGTGAACACTGGGAAGCAGAACAGAGTGAACACTGGACAACAGAACTGAGTGAACACCAGAGAGCAGCACCCAGTGAACACTGGATGACAGAACCGAGAGAACACCGGAGAACAGATCTGACTGAACACTTGAGAGCAGAACTGATTGAGCAGCGGAGAAATCACTGAGTTAGCACTGGAGCGCAGAGCAATGGAGAAAAGCACCGATTGAACTACTGGGGAGCAGCACCGTGTTAACACCGGAGAGCAGAACTGAGTGAGCACCGGAGAGCAGCACGGAGTGAGCACCGGAGAGCAGCACGGAGTGAACACTGGAACGCAAAGCAGAGTTAACACCGGAGAGCAGCACCAAGTGAACACCTGAGAGCAGAACTGAGTGAACACTGGAGAGCAGCACTGTGAGCACACAGAAGTGCAGCGCCGAGTGTACACCAGAGACAGCACCGAGTGCACATCGGAGAGCAGAACTGAGTGAACATCTGATAGCAGCACCATGTGAACACTGGAGAGCAGCTCTGTGTGAACACCGGAGATCAGCACCGTGAGAACACAGGTGGGCAGCATGGAGTGAACACCGGAGAGCAGCAGCGAGTGAACACCAGTGTGCAGCACCGAGCAAACACTGGAGAGCAGCACCATGCGTACCCTGGAGAATAGCACCATGAGAACAGAAGAGTGCAGCACCGAGTGAACACTGGAGCAGCACCGAGTGAACACTGGACGACAGAACCGAGTGAACACCGGAGACCAGATCTGACTGAACACTTGAAAGCAGAACCGATTGAACAGCGGAGAAATCACTGAGTTAGCACTGGAGCGCAGAGCAATGGAGAAAAGCACCGATTGAACTACTGGGGAGCAGCACCGTGTTAACACCGGAGAGCAGAACTGAGTGAGCACCGGAGAGCAGCACGGAGTGAGCACCGGAGAGCAGCACGGAGTGAACACTGGAACGCAAAGCAGAGTTAACACCGGAGAGCAGCACCAAGTGAACACCTGAGAGCAGAACTGAGTGAACACTGGAGAGCAGCACTGTGAGCACACAGAAGTGCAGCACCGAGTGAACTCCGGAGAGCAGCACCGTGTGAACATGGGAGAGCAGAAGCGAGTGAACACTGAAACACAGAACCGAGTACACACCGGAGAGCAGCATCGAGTGAGCACCGGAGAGCAGCACTGAGTGAACACTGGAGAGCAGTACTGTGAGAACACAGAAATGCAGCACCGAGTGTACACCAGAGACAGCACCGAGTGCACATCGGAGAGCAGAACTGAGTGAACATCTGATAGCAGCACCGTGTGAACACTGGAGAGCAGCTCTGTGTGAACACCGGAGATCAGCACCGTGAGAACACAGGTGGGCAGCATGGAGTGAACACCGGAGAGCAGCAGCGAGTGAACACCAGTGTGCAGCACCGAGCAAACACTGGAGAGCAGCACCATGCGTACCCTGGAGAATAGCACCATGAGAACAGAAGAGTGCAGCACCGAGTGAACACTGGGGAGCAGCACCGAGTGAACACTGGACGACAGAACCGAGTGAACACCGGAGACCAGATCTGACTGAACACTTGAAAGCAGAACCGATTGAACAGCGGAGAAATCACTGAGTTAGCACTGGAGCGCAGAGCAATGGAGAAAAGCACCGATTGAACTACTGGGGAGCAGCACCGTGTTAACACCGGAGAGCAGCTCTGAGTGGACACAGGAGAGCAGCACGGAGTGAACACTGGAACGCAAAGCCAAGTTAACACCGGAGAGCAGCACCAAGTGAACACCTGAGAGCAGAACTGAGTGAACACTGGAGAGCAGCACTGTGAGCACACAGAAGTGCAGCACCGAGTGAACACCGGAGAGCAGAAGCGAGTGATCACTGGAACACAGAACCGAGTGGACACCTGAGAGCAGCATCGAGTGAGCACCGGAGAGTAGAACTGAGAGACACCGGAGAGTTGCACGGAGTGAACACTGGAGGGCAGCACCAAGTGTACATCAGACAGCAGAGAGCAGAACCGAGGGAACACCAGAGAGCAGCACGGAGTGAACACCGGAGAGCAGCACCAAGTGAACACCTGAGAGCAGAACTGAGTGAACACTGGAGAGCAGCACTGTGATCACACAGAAGTGCAGCACCGAGTGAACACCGGAGTGCAGCACCGAGTGAACACTGGAGAGCAGAAGCGAGTGATCACTGGAACACAGAACCGAGTGGACACCTGAGAGCAGCACTGAGTGAACACAGGAGAAAGCACCGAGTGAACACCAGAGAGAAGAACTGAGTCAACACGAGAGCAGAACAGAGTGAACACCAGAGAGCAGCACCGAGTGAACACCGGAGAGTAGAACTGAGAGACACCAGAGAGTTGCACGGAGTGAACACTGGAGGGCAGCACCAAGTGTACATCAGACAGCAGAGAGCAGAACCGAGGGAACACCAGAGAGCAGCACGGAGTGAACACCGGAGAGCAGAACGGAGAGACACAGGAGAGCTGCACTAAATGAACAGTGGAGAGCAGAACCGAGTGAACTCTGGAGAGCAGCACCGAGGAAACACCGGAGAACAGCACTGAGCGAACACCGGACGGAAGCACCGAGTGAACACCGGACGGCAGCACCGAGTGAACACTGGAGAGTAGCTCCGTGCGAACACCGGAGATCATAACCGAGAGATCACAGGTGGACTGCATCGAGTGAACACTGGGAAGAAGCACCGAGTGAACAGTGGAGTTCAGAACTGAGTGAACCTAGAAGTGCAGCACTGAGTGAACACAGGATAATAGAATGGAGAGACACCGGAGAGCTGCACTGAATGAAAACTGGAGAGCAGAACCGAGTGAACATCTGAGAGCAGAACCCAGTGAACACTGGAGAAAGCTTCGAGTGAACACCGGAGTGCAGTACCAAGAAAACACTGGAGAGCAGCACCATGCGAACACGGGAGAGCAGCAGCAAGTAAACACTGGAACGCAGAACCGAGTGCACAACAGAGAGCAGCTTCGAGTGAGTACCGGAGAGCAGCACCGAGTGAACACTGGAGAGTAGAACTGAGTGACACTGGAGAGCAGCATTGATTGAAGACAGGAGCGCAAAACCAAGAGAACAGTGGAGATCAGGACCGAGTGAACACCAGACAGCAGCACAAAGTGAAAACCAGAGGG
Source organism: Hypanus sabinus (assembly GCF_030144855.1). Classification (NCBI taxonomy): domain Eukaryota; kingdom Metazoa; phylum Chordata; class Chondrichthyes; order Myliobatiformes; family Dasyatidae; genus Hypanus; species Hypanus sabinus. The sequence goes on from NC_082713.1 coordinate 97,238,476, forward strand.
CAGCACCGAGTGAACATCAGACAGCAGAGAGCAGAACCGAGGGAACACCAGAGAGCAGCACGGAGTGAACACCGGAGAGTAGAACGGAGAGACACAGGAGAGCTGCACTAAATGAACAGTGGAGAGCAGCACCAAGCCAACATTGGAGAGCAGCACCCTGCGAACACCAGAGATCAACACCGAGAGAACACAGTAGGACAGCACGGAGTGAACACTGGAGAGCAGCACCGAGTGAACACCAGAAAGCAGCACAAAGTGAACACCAGACAGCAGCACAAAGTGAACACCAGAGGGCAGAACCGAGTGAACATCTGAGTGCAGAACCGAGTGAAAACTGGAGAAAGCTTCGAGTGAACTCTGGAGAGCAGCAACAAGCAAACACTGGAGAGCAGCACCGCGTGAGCACCAGAGTTCAACACCGAGAGAACACAGGAGAGCAGCAAGGAGTGAACACCGGAGAGCAGCACTGAGTGAACACTGGAGAGCAGTACTGTGAGAACACAGAAATGTGGCACCGAGTGTACACCAGAGAAAGCACTGAGAGTACATCGGAGAGCAGAACTGAGTAAACTTCGGAGAGTAGCACGGAGTGAACACTGGAGAGCAGCACGGAGTGAAGAACCGAATGCAGCACGGAGTGACTACTGGAACGCACAACCGAATGAACACCGGAGAGCAGCACCGAATGAACACCGGAGAGCAGCACCGAGTGAACACCGGAGAGCAGCACCGTGTTAACACAGGACAGCAGCACCGAGTGCACACTGGAGAGCAGCACTGTGAGCACACAGAAGTGCAGCACCGAGTGAACACCGGAGTGCAGCACCGAGTGAACACCGGAGTGCAGCACCGAGTGAACACTGGAACGCAGAACCGAGTGCACACCAGAGAGCAGCATCGGGTGAGCACCGGAGAGCAGCACTGAGTGAACACTGGAGATCAGTACTGTGAGAACACAGAAATGCAGCACCGAGTGTACACCAGAGAAAGCATCAAGTGTACATCGGAGAGCAGAACTGAGTGAACATCGGAGAGCAGCACCCAGTGAACACAGGAGAGCTGAATCGAGTGAACACCGGAGAACAGCACCGAGTGAACACCGGAGAGCAGTACCGCGTGAACACCGGAGAGTAGAATGGAGAGACACCGGAGAGCTGCACTGAATAACCACTGGAGTGCAGAGTTGAGTGAAATCTGGAGAGCAGCACCGAGCGTACATCAGTCAGCAGCACCGAGTGAATTCCAGAGAACAGCACCGATAGAACACCGGACAGCAGCACCGAGTAAACACTGGAGAACAGCACTGAGTGAACACTGGAGTGCAGCACCGGGTGAACACTGCAGAACAGCACCGAGTGAACACCGGAGAGTAAGTCGTGTGAACGCCAGAGATCAGCACCGTGAGAACACAGGTGGGCTGCATCGAGTGAACACTGGGGAGAAGCACCGAGTGAGCACCAGAGTTCAGAACTGAGTGAACACAGAACTGCAGCACCGAGTGAACACCGGAGAGTACAACTGAATGAAGACCTGAGAGCAGCACCGAGTGAACACCGGAGTTCAGAACTGAGTGAACACAGGAGTTCAGAACCGAGTAAACACCAGACAGCAGCACCGATTACACACCAGAATGCAGCACCGAGTGAACACCAGACAGCAGCACCGATTACACACCAGAATGCAGCACCGAGTGAATGCCGGAGAGCAGCACCGATTGAACACGAGAGTGCTGCACCGAGCGAACACTGGAGTGCAGCTCTGTGCATACACCGGAGTTCAGCACCGTGAGAACACAGGTGGGCAGCATCAAGTGAACACTGGGGAGAAGCACTGAGTAAACACCAGAGAAAGCACCGAGTGGACACCTGAGAGCAGAACCAAGTGAACACAGGAGAAAGCACCAAGTGAACACCAGAGAGAAGAACCGAGTCAACACGGAGACAGAACAGAGTGAACACTGGAGAGCAGAACCGAGTGAACACCTGAGAGCAGCACCGAGTTACCACCAGAGAGCAGAACTGAGTGAACAGAGCAGGGCAGCACCGAGTGAATACCAGACAGCAGCACCAAATGAACCTCTGAGAGCAGCAACATGAACACCGGAGAGCAGCACCGAGTGAACACCGGAGAGTAGAACTGAGAGACACCGGAGAGCTGCACTGAATAAACACTGGAATGCAGAGCCGAGTGAACTCTGGAGAGCAGCACCGAGTGAACATCAGTCAGCAGCACCGAGTGAATTCCAGAGAACAGCACCGATAGAACACCAGACAGCAGCACCGAGTAAACACTGGAGAACAGCACTGAGTGAACACTGGAGTGCAGCACCGGGTGAACACGGGAGAAGCAGCAGCGAGTGAACTCTGGAACGCAGAACTGAGTGCACACCAGAGAGCAGCATTGAGTGACCACCGGAGAGCAGCACTGAGTGAACACTGGAGAGCAGTACTGTGAGAACTCAGAAATGCAGCACTGAGTGAACACCAGAGAAAGCCCCGAGTGTACATTGGAGAGTAGAACTGAGTGAACATCGGAGAGCAGCACCGAGTGAACACTGGAGAGCAGCATGGAGTGAACAACCGAGAGCAGCACGGAGTGAATACTGGAACGCAGAACCGAGTGAACACCTGAGAGCTGAACTGAGTGAACCCCGGAGAGCAGCACTGAGTGAAAACCAGAGAGCAGAACCAAGTGAACACCAGACAGCAGCACCGATTACACACCAGAATGCAGCACTGAGTGAACACCAGAGAGCAGCACCGATTGAACACGAGAGTGCTGCACCGAGCGAACACTGGAGAGCAGCTCTGTGCATACACCGGAGATCAGCACCGTGAGAAAACAGGTGGGCAGCATCAAGTGAACACTGGGGAGAAGCACTGAGTGAACACCAGAGAAAGCACCGAGTGGACACTTGAGAGCAGAACCGAGTGAACACGGAGAGCAGAACAAAGAGAACACCAGAGGGCAGCAGCGAGTGAACACCAGAGAGCAGCATGGAGTGAACACCGGAGAGCAGTACCGAGTGAACACCGGAGAGTAGAATGGAGAGACACCAGAGAGCTGGACTGAATAACCACTGGAGTGCAGAGTTGAGTGAAATCTGGAGAGCAGCACCGAGCGTACATCAGTCAGCAGCACCGAGTGAATTCCAGAGAACAGCACCGATAGAACACCGGACAGCAGCACCGAGTAAACACAGGAGAACAGCACCGAATGAACACCGGACGACAGCACCGAGTGAACATCAGTCAGCAGCACCGAGTGAACTCCAGAGAACAGCACCGATAGAACACCGGACAGCAGCACCGAGTAAACACTGGAGAACAGCACTGAGTGAACACTGGAGTGCAGCACCGGGTGAACACTGCAGAACAGCACCGAGTGAACACCGGAGAGTAGGTCGTGTGAACGCCGGAGATCAGCACCGTGAGAACACAGGTGGGCTGCATCGAGTGAACACTGGGGAGAAGCACCGAGTGAGCACCGGAGTTCAGAACTGAGTGAACACAGAACTGCAGCACCGAGTGAACACCGGAGAGTACAACTGAATGAAGACCTGAGAGCAGCACTGAGTGAACACCGGAGTTCAGAACTGAGTGTACACTGGAGAGCAGAACCGAGTAAACACCAGACAGCAGCACCGATTACACACCAGAATGCAGCACCGAGTGAATGCCGGAGAGCAGCACCGATTGAACACGAGAGTGCTGCACCGAGCGAACACTGGAGTGCAGCTCTGTGCATACACCGGAGATCAGCACTGTGAGAACACAGGTGGGCAGCATCAAGTGAACACTGGGGAGAAGCACTGAGTGAACACCAGAGAAAGCACCGAGTGGACACCTGAGAGCAGAACCAAGTGAACACAGGAGAAAGCACCAAGTGAACACCAGAGAGATGAACCGAGTCAACACGGAGACAGAACAGAGTGAACACTGGAGAGCAGAACCAAGTGAACACCTGAGAGCAGCACCGAGTTACCACCAGAGAGCAGAACTGAGTGAACAGAGCAGGGCAGCACCGAGTGAATACCAGACAGCAGCACCAAGTGAACCTCTGAGAGCAGCAACATGAACACCGGAGAGCAGTACCGAGTGAACACCGGAGAGTAGAACTGAGAGACACCGGAGAGCTGCACGGAGTGAACACTGGAGAGCAGCACCAAGTGAACACCAGACAGCAGCACCAAGTGAACATCAGACAGCAGAGAGCAGAACCGAGGGAACACCAGAGAGCAGCAGTGAGTGAACACCAGAGAGCAGCGCGGAGTGAACACCGGAGAGTGGAACGGAGAGACACAGGAGAGCTGCACTAAATGAACACTGGAGAGCAGAACCGAGTGAACTCTGGAGAGCAGCACCGAGTGAACACCGGACGGCAGCACCGAGTGAACACTGGGGAGTAGCTCCGTGCGAACACCGGAGGTCATATCCATGAGAACACAGGTGGGCTGCATCGAGTGAACACTGGGTAGAAGCACCGAGTGAACAGCGGAGTTCAGAACTGAGTGAACACAGAAGTGCAGCACTGAGTGAACACCGGAGAGTAGAATGGAGAGACACCGGAGAGCTGCACTGAATGAAAACTGGAGCGCAGAGCCAAGTGAACTCTGGAGAGCAGCACCGAGTGAACACCCGACGACAGCACCGAGTGAACACCGGAGAGTAGGTCTGTGCGAACACCGGAGATCAGAATGGTGAGAACACAGGTGGGCAGCATCAAGTGAACACTGGGGAGAAGCACTGAGTGAACACCAGAGAAAGCACCGAGTGGACACCTGAGAGCAGTAACAAGTGAACACCGGAGAGTAGAATGGAGAGACACCAGAGAGCTGGACTGAATAACCACTGGAGTGCAGAGTTGAGTGAAATCTGGAGAGCAGCACCGAGCGTACATCAGTCAGCAGCACCGAGTGAATTCCAGAGAACAGCACCGATAGAACACCGGACAGCAGCACCGAGTAAACACAGGAGAACAGCACCGAATGAACACCGGACGACAGCACCGAGTGAACATCAGTCAGCAGCACCGAGTGAACTCCAGAGAACAGCACTGATAGAACACCGGACAGCAGCACCGAGTAAACACTGGAGAACAGCACTGAGTGAACACTGGGGAGAAGCACCGAGTGAGCACCGGAGTTCAGAACTGAGTGAACACAGAACTGCAGCACCGAGTGAACACCGGAGAGTACAACTGAATGAAGACCTGAGAGCAGCACTGAGTGAACACCGGAGTTCAGAACTGAGTGTACACTGGAGAGCAGAACCGAGTAAACACCAGACAGCAGCACCGATTACACACCAGAATGCAGCACCGAGTGAACACCAGACAGCAGCACCGATTACACACCAGAATGCAGCACCGAGTGAATGCCGGAGAGCAGCACCGATTGAACACGAGAGTGCTGCACCGAGCGAACACTGGAGTGCAGCTCTGTGCATACACCGGAGATCAGCACCGTGAGAACACAGGTGGGCAGCATCAAGTGAACACTGGGGAGAAGCACTGAGTGAACACCAGAGAAAGCACCGAGTGGACACCTGAGAGCAGAACCAAGTGAACACAGGAGAAAGCACCAAGTGAACACCAGAGAGATGAACCGAGTCAACACGGAGACAGAACAGAGTGAACACTGGAGAGCAGAACCGAGTGAACACCTGAGAGCAGCACCGAGTTACCACCAGAGAGCAGAACTAAGTGAACAGAGCAGGGCAGCACCGAGTGAATACCAGACAGCAGCACCAAGTGAACCTCTGAGAGCAGCAACATGAACACCGGAGAGCAGTACCGAGTGAACACCGGAGAGTAGAACTGAGAGACACCGGAGAGCTGCACGGAGTGAACACTGGAGAGCAGCACCGAGTGAACACCAGACAGCAGCACCAAGTGAACATCAGACAGCAGAGAGCAGAACCGAGGGAACACCAGAGAGCAGCAGTGAGTGAACACCGGAGAGCAGCGCGGAGTGAACACCGGAGAGTGGAACGGAGAGACACAGGAGAGCTGCACTAAATGAACACTGGAGAGCAGAACCGAGTGAACTCTGGAGAGCAGCACCGAGTGAACACCGGACGGCAGCACCGAGTGAACACTGGGGAGTAGCTCCGTGCGAACACCGGAGGTCATATCCATGAGAACACAGGTGGGCTGCATCGAGTGAACACTGGGTAGAAGCACCGAGTGAACAGCGGAGTTCAGAACTGAGTGAACACAGAAGTGCAGCACTGAGTGAACACCGGAGAGTAGAATGGAGAGACACCGGAGAGCTGCACTGAATGAAAACTGGAGCGCAGAGCCAAGTGAACTCTGGAGAGCAGCACCGAGTGAACACCCGACGACAGCACCGAGTGAACACCGGAGAGTAGGTCTGTGCGAACACCGGAGATCAGAATGGTGAGAACACAGGTGGGCAGCATCAAGTGAACACTGGGGAGAAGCACTGAGTGAACACCAGAGAAAGCACCGAGTGGACACCTGAGAGCAGTAACAAGTGAACACCGGAGAGTAGAATGGAGAGACACCAGAGAGCTGGACTGAATAACCACTGGAGTGCAGAGTTGAGTGAAATCTGGAGAGCAGCACCGAGCGTACATCAGTCAGCAGCACCGAGTGAATTCCAGAGAACAGCACCGATAGAACACCGGACAGCAGCACCGAGTAAACACAGGAGAACAGCACCGAATGAACACCGGACGACAGCACCGAGTGAACATCAGTCAGCAGCACCGAGTGAACTCCAGAGAACAGCACCGATAGAACACCGGACAGCAGCACCGAGTAAACACTGGAGAACAGCACTGAGTGAACACTGGAGTGCAGCACCGGGTGAACACTGCAGAACAGCACCGAGTGAACACCGGAGAGTAGGTCGTGTGAACGCCGGAGATCAGCACCGTGAGAACACAGGTGGGCTGCATCGAGTGAACACTGGGGAGAAGCACCGAGTGAGCACCGGAGTTCAGAACTGAGTGAACACAGAACTGCAGCACCGAGTGAACACCGGAGAGTACAACTGAATGAAGACCTGAGAGCAGCACCGAGTGAACACCGGAGTTCAGAACTGAGTGTACACTGGAGAGCAGAACCGAGTAAACACCAGACAGCAGCACCGATTACACACCAGAATGCAGCACCGAGTGAACACCAGACAGCAGCACCGATTACACACCAGAATGCAGCACCGAGTGAATGCCGGAGAGCAGCACCGATTGAACACGAGAGTGCTGCACCGAGCGAACACTGGAGTGCAGCTCTGTGCATACACCGGAGATCAGCACCGTGAGAACACAGGTGGGCAGCATCAAGTGAACACTGGGGAGAAGCACTGAGTGAACACCAGAGGAAGCACCGAGTGGACACCTGAGAGCAGAACCAAGTGAACACAGGAGAAAGCACCAAGTGAACACCAGAGAGATGAACCGAGTCAACACGGAGACAGAACAGAGTGAACACTGGAGAGCAGAACCGAGTGAACACCTGAGAGCAGCACCGAGTTACCACCAGAGAGCAGAACTGAGTGAACAGAGCAGGGCAGCACCGAGTGAATACCAGACAGCAGCACCAGGTGAACCTCTGAGAGCAGCAACATGAACACCGGAGAGCAGTACCGAGTGAACACCAGAGAGTAGAACTGAGAGACACCGGAGAGCTGCATGGAGTGAACACTGGAGAGCAGCACCGAGTGAACACCAGACAGCAGCACCAAGTGAACATCAGACAGCAGAGAGCAGAACCGAGGGAACACCAGAGAGCAGCAGTGAGTGAACACCGGAGAGCAGCGCGGAGTGAACACCGGAGAGTAGAACGGAGAGACACAGGAGAGCTGCACTAAATGAACACTGGAGAGCAGAACCGAGTGAACTCTGGAGAGCAGCACCGAGTGAACACCGGACGGCAGCACCGAGTGAACACTGGGGAGTAGCTCCGTGCGAACACCGGAGGTCATATCCATGAGAACACAGGTGGGCTGCATTGAGTGAACACTGGGTAGAAGCACCGAGTGAACAGCGGAGTTCAGAACTGAGTGAACACAGAAGTGCAGCACTGAGTGAACACCGGAGAGTAGAATGGAGAGACACCGGAGAGCTGCACTGAATGAAAACTGGAGCGCAGAGCCAAGTGAACTCTGGAGAGCAGCACCGAGTGAACACCCGACGACAGCACCGAGTGAACACCGGAGAGTAGGTCTGTGCGAACACCGGAGATCAGAATGGTGAGAACACAGGTGGGCAGCATCAAGTGAACACTGGGGAGAAGCACTGAGTGAACACCAGAGAAAGCACCGAGTGGACACCTGAGAGCAGTAACAAGTGAACACCGGAGAGTAGAATGGAGAGACACCGGAGAGCTGCACTGAATAAACACTGGAGTGCAGAGCTGAGTGAACTCTGGAGAGCAGCACCGAGTGAACGTCAGTCAGCAGCACCGAGTGAATTCCAGAGAACAGCACCAATAGAACACCGGACAGCAGCACTGAATGAACACCGGAGAGCAGCATGGATTGAACACTGGAGTGCAGCACTGAGGGAACACTGGAGAGCAGCACCGTGTGAACACGAGAGAGCAGCAGCGAGTGAACACTGGAACGCAGAACCGAGTGCATACCAGAGACCAGAGAGCAGCATCGAGTGAGCACCGGAGAGCAGCACTGAGTGAACACTGGAGATCAGTACTGTGAGAACACAGAAATGCAGCACCGAGTGTACACCAGAGAAAGCACCGAGTGTACGTAGGAGAGCTGTACGCAGTGAACAACCAAGAGCAGCACGGAGTGACTACTGGAACGCACAACCGAATGAACACCGGAGAGCAGCACCAATTGAACACCAGAGAACAGCACCGAGTGAACACTGCAATGCAGATTCCAGTGAACACCTGAGAGCTGAACCGAGTGAACACCTGAGAGCAGAACCGAGTGAACACCTGAGAGCAGAATCGAGTGAACACCGGAGAGCAGCACCGAGTTACCACCAGAGAGCAGAACTGAGTGAACAGAACAGGGCAGCACCGAGTGAATACCAGACAACAGCATCAAGTGAACCTCTGAGAGCAGCAAAATAAACACCGGAGTGCAGCACCGAGTGAACACCGGAGAGTTGAACGGAGAGACACCGGAGAGCTGCACTAAATGAACACTGGAACGCAGAACAGAGTGAACACCGGACAGTGGCACCGAGTGAACACTGGAACGCAGAACGGAGTGAACCCCTGAGGGCAGAACCATGTGAACAGTGGTGAGCAGCAACGAGCAAAACACCGGAGAGTAGCATCGAGTGAACACCTGAGATTAGCACCGAGTGAACACTGGAGATTAGCACCGAGCGAAAACCTGAGAAAAGAACCGAGTGAACACCGGAGAGTAGCACCGAGTGAACACTGGAATGCAGAACAGAGTGAACCCCAGAGGGCAGAACCGTGTGAAGACCTGAGAGCAAAACCGAAAGAAAACCAGAAAGCAGCACTGAGCAAAACCTGGAGGGCCGCACAGAGTGAACACCTGAGAGCTGAACCGTGTGAACAGTGGAGAGCAGCACCGAGCAAAACACCAGAGAGCATCATCGAGTGAACACCTGAGAGAAGAACCGAGTGAACACCTGAGCAGAACCGAATGAAAACCAGACAGCAGCACTGAGTGAACACCAGAGAGCAGCACCGAGTGAACACCTGAGAGCTGAACCGTGTGAACATCTCAGAGCAGCACCGAGTGAACACCAGAGTGCAGCATCGAGTGAACACTGGAGAGCAGAACAGAGTGAACACTGGAACGCAGAACAGAGTGAACACCAGAGGGCAGAACCGTGTGAACAGTGGAGAGAAGCACCGAGCAAAACACCGGAGACCAGCAGCGAGTGAACACATCAGAGCAGAACTGAGTGAACACCGATGAACAGCACCGAGTGAACAGCAGACAGCAGCCCAGAGTGAATACACGAGTGCAGCACCGAGCGAACTCTGGAGAGCAGCACAGAGTGAACACCGGAGAGCAGAACTGAGTGATCACCAGACAGCAGAACCGAGAGAACACGGAGAGCAGAACAGGGTGAAAACCTGAGAGCTGAACCCAGTGAACACTCGAGCGGAGAACCGACTGAACACTGGAGGACAGCACTTAGTGAGCACCAGACATCAGCCCAGATTGCACACCAGACAGCAGAACCAAGAGATCAATGAAGCGCAGAAGTGAGTCAACACTGAAGAGCAGCAGCGAGTGAACACCAGAGTGCAGCATCGAGTGAACACCGGAGAGAAGAACAGAGTGAACACCGGAGAGTGGCACCGAGTGAACACTGGAACACAGAACGGAGTGAACACCTGAGGGCAGAACCGTGTGAACAGTGGTGAGCAGCAACGAGCAAAACACCGGAGAGTAGCATCGAGTGAACACCTGAGATTAGCACCGAGTGAACACCTGAGACTAGCACCGAGTGAAAACCTGAGAACAGAACTGAGTGAACCCGAGACAGCAGAACTGAGTGAACACCAGTGAGCAGAACTGAGTGAACACCTAATAGCTGAACCGAGTGAACACTGGAAAGCAGATCCGACGGAACACTGGAAGGCAGCACCGAATGAGCACCAGACATCAGCCCTGAGTGAAAACCAGACAACAGAACCATAGTAACAATGAAGTGCAGAAGCGAGTGAACACCGGAGAGCAGCAGCGAGTGAACACTGGAACGCAGAACAGAGTGAACACCTGAGAGCTGCATCGAGTGAACACTGGAGAGCAGAACAGAGTGAACACAGAATGGCATCACCGAGTGAACACCTCAGAGCAGAACTGAGTGAACACCGATGAACAGCACTGAGTGAACAACAGGGAGCAGCACAGAGTGAACACCGAAAGCAGCACTGAACGAACACTGGAGGGCAGCACAGAGTGAACTCCAGGGAGCAGAACAGAGTGAACACGGGAGAGCAGAACTGAGTGATCACCAGACAGCAGAACCGAGAGAACACGGAGAGCAGAACAGGGTGAAAACCTGAGAGCTGAACCCAGTGAACACTCGAGCGGAGAACCGACTGAACACTGGAGGACAGCACTTAGTGAGCACCAGACATCAGCCCAGATTGCACACCAGACAGCAGAACCAAGAGATCAATGAAGCGCAGAAGTGAGTCAACACTGAAGAACAGCAGCGAGTGAACACCAGAGTGCAGCATCGAGTGAACACCGGAGAGCAGAACAGAGTGAACACCGGAGAGTGGCACCGAGTGAACATTGGAACGCAGAACGGAGTGAACACCTGAGGGCAGAACCGTGTGAACAGTGGTGAGCAGCAACGAGCAAAACACCGGAGAGTAGCATCGAGTGAACACCTGAGATTAGCACCGAGTGAACACTGGAGATTAGCACCGAGCGAAAACCTGAGAAAAGAACTGAGTGAACACTGGAGAGTAGCACCGAGTGAACACTGGAATGCAGAACAGAGTGAACCCCAGAGGGCAGAACCGTGTGAAGACCTGAGAGCAAAACCGAAAGAAAACCAGAAAGCAGCACTGAGCAAAACCTGGAGGGCCGCACAGAGTGAACACCTGAGAGCTGAACCGTGTGAACAGTGGAGAGCAGCACCGAGCAAAACACCAGAGAGCATCATCGAGTGAACACCTGAGAGAAGAACCGAGTGAACACCTGAGCAGAACCGAATGAAAACCAGACAGCAGCACCGAGTGAACACCAGAGAGCAGCACCGAGTGAACAGTGGAGAGAAGCACCGATCAAAACACTGGAGACCAGCAGCGAGTGAACACCTGAGAGCTGCACCGTGTGAACGCCAGAGAGCAGAACCGAGTGAACACCTCAGAGCAGAACTGAGTGAACACCGATGAACAGCACCGAGTGAACACTGGAGCAGTGAACCGAGTGAACAGCAGACAGCAGCCCAGAGTGAATACACGAGTGCAGCACCGAGCGAACACTGGAGAGCAGCACAGAGTGAACACCGGAGAGCAGAACTGAGTGATCACCAGACAGCAGAACCAAGAGAACACGGAGAGCAGAACAGGGTGAAAACCTGAGAGCTGAACCCAGTGAACACTCGAGCGGAGAACCGACTGAACACTGGAGGACAGCACTTAGTGAGCACCAGACATCAGCCCAGATTGCACACCAGACAGCAGAACCAAGAGATCAATGAAGTGCAGAAGTGAGTCAACACTGAAGAGCAGCAGCGAGTGAACACCAGAGTGCAGCATCGAGTGAACACCGGAGAGCAGAACAAAGTGAACACCGGAGAGTGGCACCGAGTGAACACTGGAACGCAGAATGGAGTGAACACCTGAGGGCAGAACCGTGTGAACAGTGGTGAACAGCAACGAGCAAAACACCGGAGAGTAGCATCGAGTGAACACCTGAGATTAGCACCGAGTGAACACCTGAGACTAGCACCGAGTGAAAACCTGAGAACAGAACTGAGTGAACCCGAGACAGCAGAACTGAGTGAGCACCAGTGAGCAGAACTGAGTGAACACCTGATAGCTGAACCGAGTGAACACTGGAAAGCAGATCCGACTGAACACTGGAAGGCAGCACCGAATGAGCACCAGACATCAGCCCTGAGTGAAAACCAGACAACAGAACCATAGTAACAATGAAGTGCAGAAGCGAGTGAACACCGGAGAGCAGCAGCGAGTGAACACTGGAACGCAGAACAGAGTGAACACCTGAGAGCTGCATCGAGTGAACACTGGAGAGCAGAACAGAGTGAACACAGAATGGCATCACCGAGTGAACACCTCAGAGCAGAACTGAGTGAACACCGATGAACAGCACTGAGTGAACAACAGGGAGCAGCACAGAGTGAACACCGAAAGCAGCACTGAGCGAACACTGGAGGGCAGCACAGAGTGAACTCCAGGGAGCAGAACAGAGTGAACACGGGAGAGCAGAACTGAGTGATCACCAGACAGCAGAACCGAGAGAACACGGAGAGCAGAACAGGGTGAAAACCTGAGAGCTGAACCCAGTGAACACTCGAGCGGAGAACCGACTGAACACTGGAGGACAGCACTTAGTGAGCACCAGACATCAGCCCAGATTGCACACCAGACAGCAGAACCAAGAGATCAATGAAGCGCAGAAGTGAGTCAACACTGAAGAGCAGCAGCGAGTGAACACCAGAGTGCAGCATCGAGTGAACACCGGAGAGCAGAACAGAGTGAACACTGGAGAGTGGCACCGAGTGAACATTGGAACGCAGAACGGAGTGAACACCTGAGGGCAGAACCGTGTGAACAGTGGTGAGCAGCAACGAGCAAAACACCGGAGAGTAGCATCGAGTGAACACCTGAGATTAGCACCGAGTGAACACCTGAGACTAGCACCGAGTGAAAACCTGAGAACAGAACTGAGTGAACCCGAGACAGCAGAACTGAGTGAGCACCAGTGAGCAGAACTGAGTGAACACCTGATAGCTGAACCGCGTGAACACTGGAAAGCAGATCCGACTGAACACTGGAAGGCAGCACCGAATGAGCACCAGACATCAGCCCTGAGTGAAAACCAGACAACAGAACCATAGTAACAATGAAGTGTAGAAGCGAGTGAACACCGGAGAGCAGCAGCGAGTGAACAGTGGAGAGAAGCACCGATCAAAACACTGGAGACCAGCAGCGAGTGAACACCTGAGAGCTGCACCGTGTGAACGCCAGAGAGCAGAACCGAGTGAACACCTCAGAGCAGAACTGAGTGAACACCGATGAACAGCACCGAGTGAACACTGGAGCAGTGAACCGAGTGAACAGCAGACAGCAGCCCAGAGTGAATACACGAGTGCAGCACCGAGCGAACACTGGAGAGCAGCACAGAGTGAACACCGGAGAGCAGAACTGAGTGATCACCAGACAGCAGAACCAAGAGAACACGGAGAGCAGAACAGGGTGAAAACCTGAGAGCTGAACCCAGTGAACACTCGAGCGGAGAACCGACTGAACACTGGAGGACAGCACTTAGTGAGCACCAGACATCAGCCCAGATTGCACACCAGACAGCAGAACCAAGAGATCAATGAAGTGCAGAAGTGAGTCAACACTGAAGAGCAGCAGCGAGTGAACACCAGAGTGCAGCATCGAGTGAACACCGGAGAGCAGAACAAAGTGAACACCGGAGAGTGGCACCGAGTGAACACTGGAACGCAGAATGGAGTGAACACCTGAGGGCAGAACCGTGTGAACAGTGGTGAACAGCAACGAGCAAAACACCGGAGAGTAGCATCGAGTGAACACCTGAGATTAGCACCGAGTGAACACCTGAGACTAGCACCGAGTGAAAACCTGAGAACAGAACTGAGTGAACCCGAGACAGCAGAACTGAGTGAGCACCAGTGAGCAGAACTGAGTGAACACCTGATAGCTGAACCGAGTGAACACTGGAAAGCAGATCCGACTGAACACTGGAAGGCAGCACCGAATGAGCACCAGACATCAGCCCTGAGTGAAAACCAGACAACAGAACCATAGTAACAATGAAGTGCAGAAGCGAGTGAACACCGGAGAGCAGCAGCGAGTGAACACTGGAACGCAGAACAGAGTGAACACCTGAGAGCTGCATCGAGTGAACACTGGAGAGCAGAACAGAGTGAACACAGAATGGCATCACCGAGTGAACACCTCAGAGCAGAACTGAGTGAACACCGATGAACAGCACTGAGTGAACAACAGGGAGCAGCACAGAGTGAACACCGAAAGCAGCACTGAGCGAACACTGGAGGGCAGCACAGAGTGAACTCCAGGGAGCAGAACAGAGTGAACACGGGAGAGCAGAACTGAGTGATCACCAGACAGCAGAACCGAGAGAACACGGAGAGCAGAACAGGGTGAAAACCTGAGAGCTGAACCCAGTGAACACTCGAGCGGAGAACCGACTGAACACTGGAGGACAGCACTTAGTGAGCACCAGACATCAGCCCAGATTGCACACCAGACAGCAGAACCAAGAGATCAATGAAGCGCAGAAGTGAGTCAACACTGAAGAGCAGCAGCGAGTGAACACCAGAGTGCAGCATCGAGTGAACACCGGAGAGCAGAACAGAGTGAACACTGGAGAGTGGCACCGAGTGAACATTGGAACGCAGAACGGAGTGAACACCTGAGGGCAGAACCGTGTGAACAGTGGTGAGCAGCAACGAGCAAAACACCGGAGAGTAGCATCGAGTGAACACCTGAGATTAGCACCGAGTGAACACCTGAGACTAGCACCGAGTGAAAACCTGAGAACAGAACTGAGTGAACCCGAGACAGCAGAACTGAGTGAGCACCAGTGAGCAGAACTGAGTGAACACCTGATAGCTGAACCGCGTGAACACTGGAAAGCAGATCCGACTGAACACTGGAAGGCAGCACCGAATGAGCACCAGACATCAGCCCTGAGTGAAAACCAGACAACAGAACCATAGTAACAATGAAGTGTAGAAGCGAGTGAACACCGGAGAGCAGCAGCGAGTGAACACTGGAACGCAGAACAGAGTGAACACCTGAGAGCTGCATCGAGTGAACACTGGAGAGCAGAACAGAGTGAACACAGAATGGCATCACCGAGTGAACACCTCAGAGCAGAACTGTGTGAACACCGATGAACAGCACTGAGTGAACACCGAAAGCAGCACTGAGCGAACACTGGAGGGCAGCACAGAGTGAACTCCAGGGAGCAGAACAGAGTGAACACGGGAGAGCAGAACTGAGTGAACACAGGCAGCAGAACCGAGAGAACATGGAGAGCAGAACACAGTGAACACCGGAGAGCAGCAGCGAGTGAACACCAGAGTGCAGCATGGAGTGAACACCGGAGAGCAGAACGGAGTGAACACATAATTGCATTACCGAGTGAACACCTCAGAGAAGAACGGAATGAACACCGATGAAGAGCACCGAGTGAACACTGGAGCACTGAACCGAGTGAACACCAGACAGCAGCCCAGAGTGAATACACGAGTGCAGCACCGATCGATCACTGGAGAGCAGCACGGTGTGAACAACAGAGAGAGACAACGAGTGTACACCGAAAGCAGCACTGAGCGAACACTGGAACGCAGAACAGAGTGAACACCGGAGAGTAGCACCGAGTGAACACTGGAATGCAGAAGAGAGTCAACTCCAGAGGGCAGAACCGTGTGAACACCTGAGAGCAGAACCGAATGAAAACCAGAAAGCAGCACTGAGCAAAACCTGGAGAGAAGCAAAGAGTGAACACCTGAGAGCTGAACCGAGTGAACACTGGAGCACAGAACCGACTGAAGACTGGAGGGCAGCACCGAGTGAGAACCAGACAGCAGAACCAAGAGAACAATGATGCGCAGAATCGAGTAAACACCGGAGAGCAGCAGCGAGTGAACACCAGAGTGCAGCATCGAGTGAACACCAGAGAGCAGAACAGAGTGAAAACCGGAGAGCAGCACCGAGTGAACACTGGAATGCAGAACAGAGTGAACACCTGAGGGCAGAACCGAGTGAACACCAGAGAGCAGCACAGAGTGAACACAGGTGAGCAGAAATGAGTGATCATCAGACAGCAGAACCGAGAGAACATGGAGAGCAGAACAGAGTGAACACCGGAGAGCAGCAGCGAGTGAACACCAGAGTGCAGCATTGAGTGAACACCGGAGAGCAGAACAGAGTGAACAGAGAATTGCATCACCGAGTGAACACCTCAGAGCAGAACTGAGTGAGCACCGATGAACAGCACCGAGTGAACACTGGAGCACTGAACCGAGTGAACAGCAGACAGCAGCCCAGAGTGAATACACGAGTGCAGCACAGAGCGAACACTGGAGAGCAGCACCGTGTGAACAACAGGGAGCAGCACCGAGTGAACACCGAAAACAGCACTGAGCGAACACTGGAGCGCAGCACAGAGTGAACTCCAGGGAGCAGAACAGAGTGAACACCAGACAGCAGAACCGAGAGAACATGGAGAGCAGAACAGAGTGAACACAGAATTGCATCACCGAGTGAACACCTCAGAGCAGAACTGAGTGAACACTGATGAACAGCACCGAGTGAACACTGGAGCACTGAACCGAGTGAACACCAGACAGCAGCCCATAGTGAATACAGGAGTGCAGCACTGATCGAACACTGGAGAGCAGCACGGTGTGAACAACAGAGAGCAGAACTGTGTGAACACCTGATAGATGAACCGAGTGCACACTGGAGAGCAGATCCGACTGAAAACTGGAAGGCAGCACTGAGTGAACACTGGAATGCAGAACAAAGTGTACACTGGAGAGCGGCACCGAGTGAACACTGGAACGCAGAATGGAGTGAACACCTGAGGGCAGAACCGTGTGAACATTGGAGAGCAGCAATGAGCAAAACACTGGACAGCAGCATCGAGTGAAAACCTGAGAGTAGCACCAAGTGAAAACCTGACAGCAGAACCGAATGAACACCGGAGAGCAGAACTGAGTGAACACCAGAGAGCAGAACTGAGTGAACACCTAATAGCTGAACCGAGTGAACACTGGAGAGCAGATCCGACTGAACACTGGACGGCAGCACAGAATGAGCACCAGACATCAGCCCTGAGTGAAAACCAGACAACAGAACCAAGGTAAAAATGAAGTGCAGAAGCGAGTGAACACCGGAGAGAAGCAGCGAGTGAACACTGGAACGCAGAATGGAGTGAACACATGAGGGCAGAGCCGTGTGAACAGTGGAGAGAAGCAACGAGCAAAACACCGGAGAGCAGCATCGAGTGAACACCTGAGAGTAGCACCCAGTGAACACTGGAGAGCAGAACAGAGTGAACACAGAATTGCATCACCGAGTGAACACCTCAGAGCAGAACTGAGTGAACACTGATGAACAGCACCATGTGAACACTGGAGCACTGAACCATGTGAACAGCAGACAGCAGCCCAGAGTGAATACACGAGTGCAGCAACGAGCGAACACTGGAGTGCAGCACCGTGTGAACAACAGGGAGCAGCACCGAGTGAACACCGAAAGCAGCACTGAGCGAACACTGGAGGGCAGCACAGAGTGAACCCCAGGAGCAGAACAGAGTGAACACCGGTGAGCAGCACCGAGTGAACACCTGAGAGCTGAACTCAGTGAACACTGGAGCGGATATCCGACTGAACACTGGAGGGCAGCACCGAGTGAGGACCAGACATCAGCCCTGATTGCACACCAGACAGCAGAACCAAGAGATCAATGAAGCGCAGAAGCGAGTGAACACCTTACAGCAGCAGCGAGTGAACACCAGAGTGCAGCATCGAGTGAACACCGGAGAGCAGAACAGAGTGAACACGGAATTGCATCACCGAGTGAACACCTCAGAGAAGAACTGAGTGAACACCGATTTACAGCACCGAGTGAACACTGGAGCACTGAACCGAGTGAACACCAGACAGCAGCTCAGAGTGAATACACGAGTGCAGCTCAGTGCGAACACTTGAGAGCAACACCGCGTGAACAACAGAGAGCAGCACAGAGTGAACACCGAAAGCAGCACTGAGCCAACACTGGAACCCAGAACAGAGTGAACACCGGAAAGTAGCACCGAGTGAACACTGGAACGCAGAACAGAGTGAACACCAGAGGGCAGAACCGTGTGAACAGTGGAGAGAAGCACCGAGCAAAACACCGGAGAGCAGCAGTGAGTGAACACCTGAGAGCAGCACCGAGTGAACCCCAGAGAGCAGAACCGAGTGAACATGGAGAGCCGAAGTGAGTGAACGCCTGAGAGCCGCACCGAGTGAACATGGAGAGCAGAACTGAGTGAACATGGAGAGCAGCACCGAGTGAACCCCAGAGAGCAGAACCGAGTGAACATGGAGAGCAGAACAGAGTGAACACAGGAGAGCAGAACTGAGTGAACACTGGAGAGCAGAACTGAGTGAACACCTGTGAGAAGCACCGAGTGAACACCTGAGGGCAGCACCGAGTGAGCACCAGACATCAGCCCTGATTGCACACAAGACAGCAGAACCAAGAGATCATTGAAGCGCAGAAGCGAGTGAACACCGGAGAGCAGAACAGAGTGAACACTGGAACGCAGAACAGAGTGCATAACTGAGAGCAGAACTGAATGAAAACCAGACAGCAGCACCGAGTGAACCCCAGAGAGCAGAACCAAGTGAACATGGAGAGCAGAAAAGAGTGAACACTAGAGAGCAGAACTGAGTGAACACCAGACAGCAGAACCGAGTGAACACCAGAGAGTAGCACCGAGTGTACACCAGAAAGCAGAACAGAGTGAACACCGGAAAGTAGCACCAAGCGAACACTGGAACGCAGAACAGAGTGAACACCGGAGAGCAGCACCGTGTGAACACTGGAATGCCGAACGTAGTGAACACCTGAGAGCAGCACCGAGTGAACATGGAGAGCAGAATCCAGTGAACATAGAGTGCAGAACTGAATGAACCCCTGAAACCAGAACTGAGTTAACACCAGAGAGCAGAGCTGAGTGAACACCTATTAGCTGAACCGAGTGAACACTGGAGAGCAGATCCGACTGAACACTGGAAGTCAACACCGAGTGAGCACCAGACATCAGACCTGAGTGAAATCCAGACAGCAGAACCAAGATAACAATGAAGTGCAGAAGCGAATGACCAATGGAGAGCAGCAGTGATTGAACACCTGAGAGCAGCATCGAGTAAACACTGGAGAGCAGAACAGAGTGAACACAGAATTGCATCACCGAGTGAACACCTGAGAGCAGCACCGAGTGAAAACATGAGAGCAGAACAGAGTGAACACTGGAACGCAGAACAGAGTGAACACCAGAGGGCAGAACCGTGTGAACAGTGGAGAGAAGCACCGAGCAAAACACCGGAGACCAGCAGCGAGTGAACACCTGAGAGCTGCACCTTGTGAACGCCAGAGAGCAGAACCGAGTGAACACCTCAGAGCAGAACTGAGTGAACACCGATGAACAGCACCGAGTGAACACTGGAGCAGTGAACCGAGTGAACAGCAGACAGCAGCCCAGAGTGAATACACGAGTGCAGCACCGAGCGAACACTGGAGAGCAGCACAGAGTGAACACCGGAGAGCAGAACTGAGTGATCACCAGACAGCAGAACCGAGAGAACACGGAGAGCAGAACAGGGTGAAAACCTGAGAGCTGAACCCAGTGAACACTCGAGCGGAGAACCGACTGAACACTGGAGGACAGCACTTAGTGAGCACCAGACATCAGCCCAGATTGCACACCAGACAGCAGAACCAAGAGATCAATGAAGCGCAGAAGTGAGTCAACACTGAAGAGCAGCAGCGAGTGAACACCAGAGTGCAGCATCGAGTGAACACCAGAGAGCAGAACAGAGTGAACACCGGAGAGTGGCACCGAGTGAACACTGGAACGCAGAACGGAGTGAAAACCTGAGGGCAGAACCGTGTGAACAGTGGTGAGCAGCTACGAGCAAAACACCGGAGAGTAGCATCGAGTGAACACCTGAGATTAGCACCGAGTGAACACCTGAGACTAGCACCGAGTGAAAACCTGAGAACAGAACTGAGTGAACCCGAGACAGCAGAACTGAGTGAGCACCAGTGAGCAGAACTGAGTGAACACCTGATAGCTGAACCGAGTGAACACTGGAAAGCAGATCCGACTGAACACTGGAAGGCAGCACCAAATGAGCACCAGACATCAGCCCTGAGTGAAAACCAGACAACAGAACCATAGTAACAATGAAGTGCAGAAGCGAGTGAACACTGGAGAGCAGCAGCGAGTGAACACTGGAACGCAGAACAGAGTGAACACCTGAGAGCTGCATCGAGTGAACACTGGAGAGCAGAACAGAGTGAACACAGAATGGCATCACCGAGTGAACACCTCAGAGCAGAACTGAGTGAACACCGATGAACAGCACTGAGTGAACAACAGGGAGCAGCACAGAGTGAACACCGAAAGCAGCACTGAGCGAACACTGGAGGGCAGCACAGAGTGAACTCCAGGGAGCAGAACAGAGTGAACACGGGAGAGCAGAACTGAGTGATCACCAGACAGCAGAACCGAGAGAACACGGAGAGCAGAACAGGGTGAAAACCTGAGAGCTGAACCCAGTGAACACTCGAGCGGAGAACCGACTGAACACTGGAGGACAGCACTTAGTGAGCACCAGACATCAGCCCAGATTGCACACCAGACAGCAGAACCAAGAGATCAATGAAGCGCAGAAGTGAGTCAACACTGAAGAGCAGCAGCGAGTGAACACCAGAGTGCAGCATCGAGTGAACACCGGAGAGCAGAACAGAGTGAACACCGGAGAGTGGCACCGAGTGAACATTGGAACGCAGAACGGAGTGAACACCTGAGGGCAGAACCGTGTGAACAGTGGTGAGCAGCAACGAGCAAAACACCGGAGAGTAGCATCGAGTGAACACCTGAGACTAGCACCAAGTGAAAACCTGAGAACAGAACTGAGTGAACCCGAGACAGCAGAACTGAGTGAGCACCAGTGAGCAGAACTGAGTGAACACCTGATAGCTGAACCGAGTGAACACATAATTGCATTACCGAGTGAACACCTCAGAGAAGAACGGAATGAACACCGATGAACAGCACCGAGTGAACAACAGGGAGCAGCACCGAGTGAACACCGAAAGCAGCACTGAGCGAACACTGGAGGGCAGCACAGAGTGAACTCCAGGGAGCAGAACAGAGTGAACACGGGAGAGCAGAACTGAGTGAACACAGGCAGCAGAACCGAGAGAACATGGAGAGCAGAACACAGTGAACACCGGAGAGCAGCAGCGAGTGAACACCAGAGTGCAGCATGGAGTGAACACCGGAGAGCAGAACGGAGTGAACACATAGTTGCATTACCGAGTGAACACCTCAGAGAAGAACGGAATGAACACCGATGAAGAGCACCGAGTGAACACTGGAGCACTGAACCGAGTGAACACCAGACAGCAGCCCAGAGTGAATACACGAGTGCAGCACCGATCAATCACTGGAGAGCAGCACAGTGTGAACAACAGAGAGAGGCAACGAGTGAACACCGAAAGCAGCACTGAGCGAACACTGGAACGCAGAACAGAGTGAACACCGGAGAGTAGCACCGAGTGAACACTGGAATGCAGAAGAGAGTCAACTCCAGAGGGCAGAACCGTGTGAACACCTGAGAGCAGAACCGAATGAAAACCAGAAAGCAGCACTGAGCAAAACCTGGAGAGAAGCAAAGAGTGAACACCTGAGAGCTGAACCGAGTGAACACTGGAGCACAGAACCGACTGAAGACTGGTGGGCAGCACCGAGTGAGAACCAGACAGCAGAACCAAGAGAACAATGATGCGCAGAATCGAGTAAACACCGGAGAGCAGCAGCGAGTGAACACCAGAGTGCAGCATCGAGTGAACACCAGAGAGCAGAACAGAGTGAAAACCGGAGAGCAGCACCGAGTGAACACTGGAATGCAGAACAGAGTGAACACCTGAGGGCAGAACCGAGTGAACACCAGAGAGCAGCACAGAGTGAACACAGGTGAGCAGAAATGAGTGATCATCAGACAGCAGAACCGAGAGAACATGGAGAGCAGAACAGAGTGAACACCGGAGAGCAGCAGCGAGTGAACACCAGAGTGCAGCATTGAGTGAACACCGGAGAGCAGAACAGAGTGAACAGAGAATTGCATCACCGAGTGAACACCTCAGAGCAGAACTGAGTGAGCACCGATGAACAGCACCGAGTGAACACTGGAGCACTGAACCGAGTGAACAGCAGACAGCAGCCCAGAGTGAATACACGAGTGCAGCACAGAGCGAACACTGGAGAGCAGCACCGTGTGAACAACAGGGAGCAGCACCGAGTGAACACCGAAAACAGCACTGAGCGAACACTGGAGCGCAGCACAGAGTGAACTCCAGGGAGCAGAACAGAGTGAACACCAGACAGCAGAACCGAGAGAACATGGAGAGCAGAACAGAGTGAACACCGGAGAGCAGAACAGAGTGAACACAGAATTGCATCACCGAGTGAACACCTCTGAGCAGAACTGAGTGAACACTGATGAACAGCACCGAGTGAACACTGGAGAGCAGAACAGAGTGAACACAGAATTGCATCACCGAGTGAACACCTCAGAGCAGAACTGAGTGAACACCGATGAACAGCACCGAGTGAACACTGGAGCACTGAACCGAGTGAACAGCAGACAGCAGCCCAGAGTGAATACACGAGTGCAGCACCGAGCGAACACTGGAGAGCCGCACCGTGTGAACAACAGAGAGCAGCACCGAGTGAACACCGAAAGCAGCACTGAGCGAACGCTGGAGCGCAGCACAGAGTTAACTCCAGGGAGCAGAACAGAGTGAACACGGGAGAGCAGAACTGAGTGAACACCAGACAGCAGAACCGAGAGAACACGGAGAGCAGAACAGAGTGAACACCGGAGAGCAGCAGCGAGTGAACACCAGAGTGCAGCATCGAGTGAACACCGGAGAGCAGAACAGAGTGAAAACCGGAGAGCAGCACCGAGTGAACACTGGAAGGCAGAACAGAGTGAACACCTGAGGGCAGAACCGTGTGAACAGTGGAGAGTGGCACCGAGCAAAACACCAGAGAGCAGCAGTGAGTGAACACCTGAGAGTAGCACCGAATGAACACCGGAGAGCAGAACCGATTGAACATCTGAGAGCAGAACCGAGTGATCACCTAAGCAGAACCGAATGAAAACCAGACAGCAGCACCGAGTGAACACCTGAGAACAGCACAGAGTGAACACAGGAGAGCAGAAATGGGTGATCATCAGACAGCAGAACCGAGAGAACATGGAGAGCAGAACAGAGTGAACTCCAGGGAGCAGAACAGAGTGAACACGGGAGAGCAGAAATGAGTGATCATCAGACAGCAGAACCGAGAGAACATGGAGAGCAGCACAGAGTGAACTCCAGGGAGCAGAACTGAGTGAACACCAGACAGCAGAACTGAGAGAACATGGAGAGCAGAACAGACTGAACACTGGAGAGCAGGACCAAGTGAACACCTGAGAGCAGAACCGAGTGAACACCAGAGCAGAACCGAATGAAAACCAGACTGCAGCACCAAGTGAACCCCAGAGAGCAGCACCGATTGAACACTGGAGCACTGAACCGAGTGAACACCAGACAGCAGCCCAGAGTGAATACACGAGTGCAGCACCGATCGAAAACTGGAGAGCAGCACGGTGTGAACAACAGAGAGCAGCAACGAGTGAACACCGAAAGCAGCACTGAGCGAACACTGGAACGCAGAACAGAGTGAACACCGGAGAGTAGCACCGAGTGAACACTGGAATGCAGAACAGAGTGAACTCCAGAGGGCAGAACCGTGTGAACAACTGAGAGCAGAACCGAATGAAAACCAGAAAGCAGCACAGAGCAAAACCTGGAGAGAAGCTCAGAGTGAACACCTGAGAGCTGAACCGAGTGAACACTGGAGCGCAGAACCGACTGAAGACTGGAGGGCAGCACCGAGTGAGCACCAGACATCAGCCCCGAGTAAACACCAGACAGCAGAACCAAGAGAACAATGATGCGCAGAATCAAGTGAACACCGGAGAGCAGCAGCGAGTGAACACCAGAGTGCAGCATCGAGTGAACACCGGAGAGCAGAACAGAGTGAAAACCTGAGGGCAGGACCGTGTGAACAGTGGAGAGCAGCACCGAGTGAACACCAGAGAGCAGCACCGAGTGAACACCAGAGAGCAGAACCAAGTGAACACTGGAGAGCAGAACCTAGTGAACACTTGAGAGTAGAACATAGTGAACACTGGAGAGCAGAACTGAGTGAACACCGGAGAGCAGCACCGAGTGAACAAGGGAGAAAGCACCGATGAACAACGGACAGCAGAACAGAGTGAACACCAGAAAGCAGCACCGAGTGAACACCAGGGAGCAGCACCGAGTGAACACCTCAGAGCAGTACTGAGTGAACACCAGAGTGCAGCATCGAGTGATCACTGGAGAGCAGAACAGAGTGAACACAGAATTGCATCACCGAGTGAACACCTCAGAGCAGAACTGAGTGAACACCGATGAACAGCACCGAGTGAACACTGGAGCAGTGAACCGAGTGAACACCAGAGAGCAGCACCGAGTGAACACCAGAGAGCAGCACCGAGTGAACACCAGAGAGCAGCACCCAGTGAACACAGTAGAGTAGCACCAAGTGAACACTGGAGAGCAGAACTGAGTGAACACAAGACAGCATAACCGAGTGATCACCAGAGAGCAGCACCGAGTGAACAATGGAGAAAGCACCGAGTGAACAATGGACAGCAGAACAGAGTGAACACCAGAAAGCAGCACCGAGTGAACACCAGAGAGCAGAACCGAGTGAACACCAGAGAGCAGCACCGAGTGAACACTGGAGAGCAGCACCGAGTGAACACTGGAGAGCAGCACCGAGTGAACACCGGAGAGTAGCACCGAGTAAACACTAGAGAGCAGCACCGAATGAGCACCGGAGAGCAGAACAGAGTGAACCCCAGAGAGTCGCACCGAGTGAACACCAGAGGCAAGCATTGAGTGAACAATGGAGGGCAGCACAGAGTGAACACCTGAGAGCTGAACTGTGTGAACACTGGAGCGCAGAACCGAGTGAACACTGGAGGGCAGCACCGAGTGAGCACCAGACATCAGCCCCGAGTTGAACCACAGACAGCAGAACCAATAGAACTCTGAAGCGCAGAACTGAGTGAACACCGGAGAGAAGCACTGAGTGAACACCAGAGTGCAGCATCGAGTGAAGACCGGAGAGCAGAACTTATTGAACAGAAACGTGCAGCACCGAGTGAACACTGGACAGCAGCACCGAGTGAAGTCCGGAGAGAATCAGCGAGTGAACACTGGAACGAAGAAATGAGTGAGCACCGGAGGGCAGCACCGAGAGAACATCGGAGAGTAGAACTGAGTGAACACCAGGGAGAAGCACCGAGTGAACACCGGAGAGCAGAACTGAGTGAACACAGAATTGCATCACCGAGTGAACACCTCAGAGCAGAACTGAGTTAACACCGGAGAGCAGCACCGAGTGAACACCAGAGAGCAGCACAAAGTGAACACCAGAGAGCAGCACCGAGTGAACACCAGAGAGCAGCACCGAGTGAACACCTCAGAGCAGAACTGAGTTAACACCGGAGAGCAGCACCGAGTGAACACCAGAGAGCAGCACAGAGTGAACACCAGAGAGCAGCACCGAGTGAACACCAGAGGCAAGGATTGAGTGAACACTGGAGGGCAGCACAGAGTGAACACTTGAGAGCTGAACTGTGTGAACACTGGAGCGCAGAACCGAGTGAACACTGGAGGGCAGCACTGAGTGAGCACCAGACATCAGCCCCGAGTTGAACACCAGACAGCAGAACCAATAGAACTCTGAAGCGCAGAACTGAGTGAACACCGGAGAGAAGCACTGAGTGAACACCAGAGTGCAGCATCGAGTGAAGACTGGAGAGCAGAACTTATTGAACAGAAACGTGGACAGCAGCACTGAGTGAAGTCCGGAGAGAATCAGCGAGTGAACACTGGAACGAAGAAATGAGTGAGCACCGGAGGGCAGCACCGAGAGAACATCGGAGAGTAGAACTGAGTGAACACCAGGGAGAAGCACCGAGTGAACACCGGAGAGCAGAACTGAGTGAACACAGAATTGCATCACCGAGTGAACACCTCAGAGCAGAACTGAGTTAACACCGGAGAGCAGCACCGAGTGAACACCAGAGAGCAGCACCCAGTGAACACTGGAGAGTAGCACCGAGTGAACACTGGAGAGCAGAACTGAGTGAACACCAGACAGTATAACCGAGTGATCACCAGAGAGCAGCACCGAGTGAACAATGGAGAAAGCACCGAGTGAACACCAGACAGCAGCCCAGAGTGAATACACGAGTGCAGCACCGATCGAAAACTGGGGAGCAGCACGGTGTGAACAACAGAGAGCAGCAACGAGTGAACACCGAAAGCAGCACTGAGCGAACACTGGAACGCTGAACAGAGTGAACACCGGAGATTAGCACCGAGTGAACACTGGAATGCAGAACAGAGTGAACTCCAGAGGGCAGAACCGTGTGAACAACTGAGAGCAGAACCGAATGAAAACCAGAAAGCAGCACAGAGCAAAACCTGGAGAGAAGCTCAGAGTGAACACCTGAGAGCTGAACCGAGTGAACACTGGAGCGCTGAACCAACTGAAGACTGGAGGGCAGCACCGAGTGAGCACCAGACATCAGCCCCGAGTAAACACCAGACAGCAGAACCAAGAGAATAATGATGCGCAGAATCGAGTGAACACCGGAGAGCAGCAGCGAGTGAACACCAGAGAGCAGCACCGAGTGAACACCAGAGAGCAGCAGTGAGTGAACACCAGAGAGCAGCACCGTGTGAACATCAGAGAGCAGCACAGAGTGAACACGGTAGAGTAGCACCGAGTGAACACTGGAGAGCAGAACTGAGTGAACACCAGACAGCATAACCGAGTGTTCACCAGAGAGCAGCACTGAGTGAACACCAGAGAGCAGCACCCAGTGAACACGGTGGAGTAGCACCGAGTGAACACTGGAGAGCAGAACTGAGTGAACAACGGACAGCAGAACAGAGTGAACACCAGAAAGCAGCACCGAGTGAACACAAGAGAGCAGCACCGAGTGAACACTGGAGAGTAGCACCGAGTGAACACTGGAGAGCAGCATCGAGTGAACACCGGAGAGTAGCACCGAGTGAACACTGGAGAAAGCACCAAGTGAACAACGGACAGCAGAACAGAGTGAACACCAGAAAGCAGCACCGAGTGAACACCAGAGAGCAGCACTGAGTGAACACCAGAGAGCAGCACTGAGTGAACACCCCAGAGCAGAACTGAGTGAACACCAGAGTGCAGCATCGAGTGAACACTGGAGAGCAGAACAGAGTGAACACAGAATTGCATCACCGAGTGAACACCTCAGAGCAGAACTGAGTGAACACCGATGAACAGCACCGAGTGAACACTGGAGCACTGAACCAAGTGAACAGCAGACAGCAGCCCAGAGTGCATACACGAGTGCAGCACCGAGCGAACATTGGAGAGCCGCACCGTGTGAACAACAGAGAGCAGCACCGAGTGAACACCGAAAGCAGCACTGAGCGAACAATGGAGCGCAGCACAGAGTTAACTCCAGGGAGCAGAACAGAGTGAACACGGGAGAGCAGAACTGACTGAACACCAGGCAGCAGAACCGAGAGAACACGGAGAGCAGAACAGAGTGAACACCGGAGAGCAGCAGCGAGTGAACACCAGAGTGCAGCATCGAGTGAACACCGGAGAGCAGAACAGAGTGAACACAGAATTGCATCACCGAGGGAACACCTCAGAGCAGAACGGAGTGAACACCAATGAAGAGCACCGAGTGCACACTGGAGCACTGAACCGACTGAACACCAGACAGCAGCCCAGAGTGAATAAACGAGTGCAGCACCGATCGAACACTGGAGAGCAGCACGGTCTGAACACCGAAAGCAGCACTGAGCGAACACTGGAACGCAGAACAGAGTGAACACCGGAGAGTAGCACCGAGTGAACACTGGAATGCTGAACAGAGTGAACCCCAGAGGGCAGAACCGTGTGAACAGCTGAGAGCTGAACCGAGTGAACACTGGAGCGTAGAACCGACTGAAGACTGGAGGGCAGCACCGAGTGAACACTGGAATGCAGAACAGAGTGAACTCCAGAGGGCAGAACCGTGTGAACAACTGAGAGCAGAACCGAATGAAAACCAGAAAGCAGCACAGAGCAAAACCTGGAGAGAAGCTCAGAGTGAACACCTGAGAGCTGAACCGACTGAACACTGGAGCGCAGAACCGACTGAAGACTGGAGGGCAGCACCGAGTGAGCACCAGACATCAGCCCCGAGTAAACACCAGACAGCAGAACCAAGAGAACAATGATGCGCAGAATCGAGTGAACACCGGAGAGCAGCAGCGAGTGAACACCAGAGTGCAGCATCGAGTGAACACCGGAGAGCAGAACAGAGTGAAAACCTGAGGGCAGAACCGTGTGAACAGTGGAGAGCAGCACCGAGTGAACACCAGAGAGCAGCACCGAGTGAACACCAGAGAGCAGAACCGAGTGAACACTGGAGAGCAGAACCTAGTGAACACTTGAGAGTAGAACAGAGTGAACACTGGAGAGCAGAACTGACTGAACACCGGAGAGCAGCACCGAGTGAACAACGGAGAAAGCACCGAGTGAACAATGGACAGCAGAACAGAGTGAACACCAGAAAGCAGCACCAAGTGAACACCAGAGAGCAGCACCGAGTGAACACCTCAGAGCAGAACAGAGTGAACACAGAATTGCATCACCGAGTGAACACCTCAGAGCAGAACTGAGTGAACACCGATGAACAGCACCGAGTGAACACTGGAGCAGTGAACCGAGTGAACACCAGAGAGCAGCACCGAGTGAACACCAGAGAGCAGCACCGAGTGAACAGCAGAGAGCAGCACCCAGTGAACACGGTAGAGTAGCACCAAGTGAACACTGGAGAGCAGAACTGAGTGAACACAAGATAGCATAACCGAGTGATCACCAGAGAGCAGCACCGAGTGAACAATGGAGAAAGCACCGAGTGAACAATGGACAGCAGAACAGAGTGAACACCAGAAAGCAGCACCGAGTGAACACCAGAGAGCAGCACCGAGTGAACACTGGAGAGTAGCACCGAGTGAACACTGGAGAGCAGCACCGAGTGAACACCGGAGAGTAGCACCGAGTGAACACTGGAGAAAGCACCAAGTGAACAATGGACAGCAGAACAGAGTGAACACCAGAGAGCAGCACAGAGTGAACACCAGAGAGCAGCACCGAGTGAACACTGGAGAGCAGCACCGAGTAAACACCAGAGAGCAGCACCGAATGAACACCGGAGAGCAGAACAGAGTGAACCCCAGAGAGTCGCACCGAGTGAACACCAGAGGCAAGCATTGAGTGAACACTGGAGAGCAGCACAGAGTGAACACCTGAGAGCTGAACTGTGTGAACACTGGAGCGCCAAACCGAGTGAACACTGGAGGGCAGCACCGAGTGAGCACCAGACATCAGCCCCGAGTTGAACACCAGACAGCAGAACCAATAGAACTCTGAAGCGCAGAACTGAGTGAACACCGGAGAGAAGCACTGAGTGAACACCAGAGTGCAGCATCGAGTGAAGACCGGAGAGCAGAACTTATTGAACAGAAACGTGCAGCACCGAGTGAACACTGGACAGCAGCACCGAGTGAAGTCCGGAGAGAATCAGCGAGTGAACACTGGAACGCAGAAATGAGTGAGCACCGGAGGGCAGCACCGAGAGAACATCGGAGAGTAGAACTGAGTGAACACCAGGGAGAAGCACCGAGTGAACAACGGACAGCAGAACAGAGTGATCACCAGAAAGCAGCACCGAGTGAACACCAGAGAGCAGCACCGAATGAACACCTCAGAGCAGAACTGAGTGAACACCAGAGTGCAGCATCGAGTGAACACCTCAGAGCAGAACTGAGTGAACAATGGAGAAAGCACCGAGTGAACAACGGACAGCAGAACAGAGTGATCACCAGAAAGCAGCACCGAGTGAACACCAGAGAGCAGCACCGAGTGAACACCAGAGAGCAGCACCGAGTGAACAATGGAGAAAGCACCGAGTGAACAACGGACAGCAGAACAGAGTGATCAACAGAAAGCAGCACCGAGTGAAAACCAGAGAGCAGCACCGAATGAACACCTCAGAGCAGAACTGAGTGAACACCAGAGTACAGCATCGAGTGAACACCTCAGAGCAGAACTGAGTGAACAGCGATGAACAGCACCGAGTGAGCACTGGAGCACTGAACCGAGTGAACACCAGACAGCAGCCCAGAGTGAATACACGAGTGCAGCACCGATCGAAAACTGGGGAGCAGCACGGAGTGAACAACAGAGAGCAGCAACGAGTGAACACCGAAAGCAGCACTGAGCGAACACTGGAATGCAGAACAGAGTGAACACCGGAGATTAGCACCAAGTGAACACTGGAATGCAGAACAGAGTGAACTCCAGAGGGCAGAACCGTGTGAGCACCAGACATCAGCCCCGAGTAAACACCAGACAGCAGAACCAAGAGAACAATGATGCGCAGAATCGAGTGAACACCGGAGAGCAGCAGTGAGTGAACACCAGAGAGCAGCACCGAGTGAACATCAGAGAGCAGCACCGAGTGAACATCAGAGAGCAGCACCGAGTGAACACCAGAGAGCAGCACCGAGTGAACACCAGAGAGCAGCACTGAGTGAACACCAGAGAGCAGCACCGAGTGAACACCGAAAGCAGCACTGAGCGAACACTGGAACGCAGAACAGAGTGAACACCGGAGTTTAGCACCGAGTGAACACTGGAATGCAGAACAGAGTGAACTCCATAGGGCAGAACCGTGTGAACAACAGGGAGCCGAACCGAATGAAAACCAGAAAGCAGCACAGAGCAAAACCTGGAGAGAAGCTCAGTGAACACCTGAGAGCTGAACCGAGTGAACACTGGAGCGCAGAACCAACTGAAGACTGGAGGGCAGCACTGAGTGAGCACCAGACATCAGCCCCGAGTAAACACCAGACAGCAGAACCAAGAGAACAATGATGCGCAGAATCGAGTGAACACCGGACAGCAGCAGCGAGTGAACACCAGAGAGCAGCACCGAGTGAACTCCAGAGAGCAGCACAGAGTGAACACCAGAGAGCAGCACCGAGTGAACACCAGAGAGCAGCACCGAGTGAACACCAGAGAGCAGCACCCAGTGAACACGGTAGAGTAGCACCAAGTGAACACTGGAGAGCAGAACTGAGTGAAAACCAGACAGCATAACCGAGTGATCACCAGAGAGCAGCACCGAGTGAACAATGGAGAAAGCACCGAGTGAACAACGGACAGCAGAATAGAGTGAACACCAGAAAGCAGCACCCGAGTGAACACTGGAGAGCAGCACCGAGTAAACACCAGAGAGCAGCACCGAATGAACACCGGAGAGCAGAACAGAGTGAACCCCGGAGAGTCGCACCGACTGAACACCAGAAGCAAGCATTGAGTGAACACTGGAGGGCAGCACAGAGTGAAAACCTGAGAGCTGAACTGTGTGAACACTGGAGCGCCGAACCGAGTGTACACTGGAGGGCAGCACCGAGTGAGCACCAGACATCAGCCCCGAGTTGAACACCAGACAGCAGAACCAATAGAACTCTGAAGCGCCGAACCGAGTGTACACTGGAGGGCAGCACCGAGTGAGCCCCAGACATCAGCCCCGAGTTGAACACCAGACAGCAGAACCAATAGAACTCTGAAGCGCAGAACTGAGTGAACACCGGAGAGAAGCACTGAGTGAACACCAGAGTGCAGCATCGAGTGAAGACCGGAGAGCAGAACTTATTGAACAGAAACGTGCAGCACCGAGTGAACACTGGACAGCAGCACCGAGTGAAGTCCGGAGAGAATCAGCGAGTGAACACTGGAACGCAGAAATGAGTGAGCACCGGAGGGCAGCACCGAGAGAACATCGGAGAGTAGAACTGAGTGAACACCAGAGAGTAGCACCGAATGAACACCGGAGAGCAGATCAGAGTGAACACAGAATTGCATCACCGAGTGAACACCTCAGAGCAGAACTGAGTTAACACCGGAGAGCAGCATCGAATGAACACCAGAGAGCAGCACAGTGTGAACACCAGAGAGCAGTACCGAGTGAACACCAGAGAGCAGCACCGAGTGAACACCAGAGAGCAGCACCCAGTGAACACTGGAGAGTAGCACCGAGTGAACACTGGAGAGCAGACCTGAGTGAACACCAGACAGTATAACCGAGTGATCACCAGAGAGCAGCACCGAGTGAACAATGGAGAAAGCACCGAGTGAACAACGGACAGCAGACCTGAGTGAACACCAGAAAGCAGCACCGAGTGAACACCAGAGAGCAGCACCGAGTGAACACCAGAGAGCAGCACCGAGTGAACACTGGAGAGCAGAACAGAGTGAACAGAGAATTGCATCACCGAGTGAACACCTCAGAGCAGAACTGAGTGAACACCGATGAACAGCACAGAGTGAACACTGGAGCAGTGAACCGAGTGCACACCAGAGAGCAGCACCGAGTGAACACCAGAGAGCAGCACCCAGTGAACACCAGAGAGCAGCACCCAGTGAACACGGTAGAGTAGCACCAAGTGAACACTGGAGAGCAGAACTGAGTGAACACAAGACAGCGTAACCGAGTGATCACCAGAGAGCAGCACCGAGTGAACAATGGAGAAAGCACCGAGTGAACAATGGACAGCAGAACAGAGTGAACACCAGAAAGCAGCACCGAGTGAACACCAGAGAGCAGCATCGAGTGAACACCAGAGAGCAGCACCGAGTGAACACTGGAGAGTAGCACCGAGTGAACACTGGAGAGCAGCACTGAGTGAACACTGGAGAAAGCACCGAGTGAACAACGGACAGCAGAACAGAGTGAACACCAGAAAGCAGCACCGAGTGAACACCAGAGAGCAGCATCGAGTGAACACCAGAGAGCGGCACCGAGTGAACACCAGAGAGCAGCACTGAGTGAACACTGGAGAGCAGCACCGAGTAAACACCAGAGAGTAGTACCGAATGAACACCGGAGAGCAGATCAGAGTGAACACAGAATTGCATCACTGAATGAACACCTCAGAGCAGAACTGAGTTAACACCGGAGAGCAGAATCGAGTGAACACTGGAGAGCAGAACAGAGTGAACAGAGAATTGCATCACCGAGTGAACACCTCAGAGCAGAACTGAGTGAACAGCGATGAACAGCACCGAGTGAGCACTGGAGCACTGAACCGAGTGAACACCAGACAGCAGCCCAGAGTGTATACACGAGTGCAGCACCGATCGAAAACTGGAGAGCAGACGGTGTGAACAACAGAGAGCAGCAACGACTGAACACCGAAAGCAGCACTGGGCGAACACTGGAACGCAGAAAAGAGTGAACACCGGAGATTAGCAGCGAGTGTACACTGGAATGCAGAACAGAGTTAACTCCAGAGGGCAGAACCGTGTGAACAACTGAGAGCCGAACCGAATGAAAACCAGAAAGCAGCACAGAGCAAAACCTGGAGAGAAGCTCAGAGTGAACACCTGAGAGCTGAACCGAGTGAACACTGGAGCACAGAACCGACTGAAGACTGGAGCTCAGCACCGAGTGAGCACCAGACATCAGCCCCGAGTAAACACCAGACAGCAGAACCAAGAGAACAATGATGCACAGAATCGAGCGAATACCGGAGAGCAGCAGCGAGTGAACACCAGAGAGCAGCACCCAGTGAACACTGTAGAGTAGCACCGAGTGAACACTGGAGAGCAGAACTGAGTGAACACCAGACAGCATAACCGAGTGTTCACCAGAGGGCAGCACCGAGTGAACAATGGAGAAAGCACCGAGAGAACAACGGAGAGCAGAACAGAGTGAACACCAGAAAGCAGCACCGAGTGAACACAAGAGAGCAGCACCGAGTGAACATTGGAGAGTAGCACCGAGTGAACACTGGAGAGCAGCACCGAGTGAACACTGGAGAGTAGCACCGAGTGAACACTGGGGAAAGCACCAAGTGAACAACGGACAGCAGAACAGAGTGAACACCAGAAAGCAGCACCGAGTGAACACCAGAGAGCAGCACCGAGTAAACACCAGAGAGCAGCACCGAATGAACACCGGAGAGCAGAACAGAGTGAACCCCAGAGAGTCGCACCGAGTGAACACCAGAGGCAAGCATTGAGTGAACACTGGAGGGCAGCACAGAGTGAACACCTGAGAGCTGAACTGTGTGAACACTGGAGCGCAGAACCGAGTGAACACTGGAGAGCAGCACCGAGTGAGCAACAGACATCAGCCCCGAGTTGAACACCAGACAGCAGAACCAATAGAACTCTGAAGCGCAGAACTGAGTGAACACCGGAGAGAAGCACTGAGTGAACACCAGAGTGCAGCACCGAGTGAACACCAGAGAGCAGCACCCAGTGAACACTGGAGAGTAGCACCGAGTGAACACTGGAGAGCAGACCTGAGTGAACACCAGACAGTATAACCGAGTGATCACCAGAGAGCAGCACTGAGTGAACAATGGAGAAAGCACCGAGTGAACAACGGACAGCAGAACAGAGTGAACACCAGAAAGCAGCACCGAGTGAACACCAGACAGCAGCACCGAGTAAAAACCAGAGAGCAGCACCGAGTGAACACCTCAGAGCAGAACTGAGTGAACACCAGAGTGCAGCATCGAGTGAACACTGGAGAGCAGAACAGAGTGAACAGAGAATTGCATCACCGAGTGAACACCTCAGAGCAGAACTGAGTGAACACCGATGAACAGCACCGAGTGAACACTGGAGCAGTGAACCGAGTGAACACCAGAGAGCAGCACCGAGTGAACACCAGAGAGCAGCACCCAGTGAACACCAGAGAGCAGCACCCAGTGAACACGGTAGAGTAGCACTAAGTGAACACTGGAGAGCAGAACTGAGTGAACACAAGACAGCGTAACCGAGTGATCACCAGAGAGCAGCACCGAGTGAACAATGGAGAAAGCACTGAGTGAACAATGGACAGCAGAACAGAGTGAACACCAGAAAGCAGCACCGAGTGAACACCAGAGAGCAGCACCGAGTGAACACCAGAGAGCAGCACCGAGTGAACACCAGAGAGCAGCTCCCAGTGAACACTGGAGAGTAGGACCGAGTGAACACTGGAGAGCAGAACTGAGTGAACACCAGACAGTGTAACCGAGTGATCACCAGAGAGCAGCACCGAGTGAACAATGGACAGCAGAACAGAGTGAACACCAGAAAGCAGCACCGAGTGAACACCAGAGAGCAGCATCGAGTGAACACCAGAGAGCAGCACCGAGTGAACACTGGAGAGTAGCACCGAGTGAACACTGGAGAGCAGCACCGAGTGAACACCGGAGAGTAGCACTGAGTGAACACTGGAGAAAGCACCGAGTGAACAACGGACAGCAGAACAGAGTGAACACCAGAAAGCAGCACCGAGTGAACACCAGAGAGCAGCACCGAGTGAACACCAGAGAGCAGCACTGAGTGAACACTGGAGAGCAGCACCGAGTGAAGTCCTCACAGCAGAACTGAGTGAACACCAGAGTGCAGCATCGAGTGAACACTGGAGAGCAGAACAGAGTGAACAGAGAATTGCATCACCGAGTGAACACCTCAGAGCAGAACTAGTGAACAGCGATGAACAGCACCGAGTGAGCACTGGAGCACTGAACCGAGTGAACACCAGACAGCAGCCCAGAGTGAATACACGAGTGCAGCACCGATCGAAAACTGGAGAGCAGACGGTGTGAACAACAGAGAGCAGCAACGAGTGAACACCGAAAGCAGCACTGAGCGAACACTGGAACGCAGAAAAGAGTGAACACCGGAGATTAGCAGCGAGTGAACACTGGAATGCAGAACAGAGTTAACTCCAGAGGGCAGAACCGTGTGAACAACTGAGAGCCGAACCGAATGAAAACCAGAAAGCAGCACAGAGCAAAACCTGGAGAGAAGCTCAGAGTGAACACCTGAGAGCTGAACCGAGTGAACACTGGAGCACAGAACTGACTGAAGACTGGAGGGCAGCACCGAGTGAGCACCAGACATCAGCCCCGAGTAAACACCAGACAGCAGAACCAAGAGAACAATGATGCACAGAATCGAGCGAATACCGGAGAGCAGCAGCGAGTGAACACCAGAGAGCAGCACCCAGTGAACATGGTAGAGTAGCACCGAGTGAACACTGGAGAGCAGAACTGAGTGAACACCAGACAGCATAACCGAGTGTTCACCAGAGGGCAGCACCGAGTGAACAATGGAGAAAGCACCGAGTGAACAAAGGAGAGCAGAACAGAGTGAACACCAGAAAGCAGCACCGAGTGAACACCAGAGAGCAGCACCGAGTGAACACCTGAGAGCTGAACCGAGTGAACACTGGACAGCAGCACCGAGTGAAGTCCGGAGAGAATCAGCGAGTGAACACTGGAACGCAGAAATGAGTGAGCACTGGAGGGCAGCCCCAAGAGAACATTGGAGAGTAGAACTGAGTGAACACCAGGGAGAAGCACCGAGTGAACACCGGAGAGCAGAACTGAGTGAACACAGAATTGCATCACCGAGTGAACACCTCAGAGCAGAACTGAGTTAACACCGGAGAGCAGCACCGAGTGAATACTGGAGCACAGAACCGAGTGAACACCAGAGAGCAGCACCCAGTGAACACCGGAGAGTAGCACCGAGTGAACACTGGAGAAAGCACCAAGTGAACAACGGACAGCAGAACAGAGTGAACACCAGAAAGCAGCACCGAGTGAACACCAGAAAGCAGCACCGAGTAAACACCAGAGAGCAGCACCAAGTGAACACCAGAGAGCAGCACCCAGTGAACACTGGAGAGTAGGACCGAGTGAACACTGGAGAGCAGAACTGAGTGAACACCAGACAGTGTAACCGAGTGATCACCAGAGAGCAGCACCGAGTGAACAACGGACAGCAGAACAGAGTGAACACCAGAAAGCAGCACCGAGTGAACACCAGAGAGCAGCACCGAGTGAACACCAGAGAGCAGCACCGAGTGAACACCAGAGAGCAGCACCGAGTGAACACCAGAGAGCAGCACCGAGTGAACACCTCAGAGCAGAACTGAGTGAACACCAGAGTGCAGCATCGAGTGAACACTGGAGAGCAGAACAGAGTGAACAGAGAATTGCATCACCGAGTGAACACCTCAGAGCAGAACTGAGTGAACAGCGATGAACAGCACCGAGTGAGCACTGGAGCACTGAACCGAGTGAACACCAGACAGCAGCCCAGAGTGAATACACGAGCGCAGCACCGATCGAAAACTGGGGAGCAGCACGGTGTGAACAACAGTGAGCAGCAACGAGTGAACACCGAAAGCAGCACTGAGCGAACACTGGAACGCAGTACAGAGTGAACACCGGAGATTAGCACCGAGTGAACACTGGAATGCAGAACAGAGTGAACTCCAGAGGGCAGAACCGTGTGAACAACTGAGAGCCGAACTGAATGAAACCTGGAGAGAAGCTCAGAGTGAACACCTGAGAGCTGAACCGAGTGAACACTGGAGCGCAGAACCGACTGAAGACTGGAGGGCAGCACCGAGCGAGCACCAGACATCAGCCCCGAGTAAACACCAGACAGCAGAACCAAGAGAACAATGATGCGCAGAATCGAGTGAATACCGGAGAGCAGCAGCGAGTGAACACCAGAGAGCAGCACCGAGTGAACACCAGAGAGCAGCACAGAGTGAACACCAGAGAGCAGCACCCAGTGAACACGGTAGAGTAGCACCGAGTGAACACTGGAGAGCAGAACTGAGTGAACACCAGACAGCATAACCGAGTGATCACCAGAGAGCAGCACCGAGTGAACAATGGAGAAAGCACCGAGTGAACAACGGACAGCAGAACCAAGAGAACAATGATGCGCAGAATCGAGTGAACACCGGAGAGCAGCAGCGAGTGAACACCAGAGAGCAGCACCGAGTGAACACCAGAGAGCAGCACAGAGTGAACACCAGAGAGCAGCACCCAGTGAACACGGTAGAGTCGAACCGAGTGAACACTGGAGAGCAGAACTGAGTGAACACCAGACAGCATAACCGAGTGATCACCAGAGAGCAGCACCGAGTGAACAATGGAGAAAGCACCGAGTGAACAACGGACAGCAGAACAGAGTGAACACCAGAAAGCAGCACCGAGTGAGCACCAGAGAGCAGCACCGAGTGAACACTGGAGAGTAGCACCGAGTGAACACTGGAGAGCAGCACCAAGTGAACACCGGAGAGTAGCACCGAGTGAACACTGGAGAAAGCACCAAATGAACAACGGACAGCAGAACAGAGTGAACACCAGAAAGCAGCACCGAGTGAACACCAGAGAGCAGCACCGAGTGAACACCAGAGAGCAGCACCGAGTGAACACTGGAGAGCAGCACCAAGTAAACACCAGAGAGCAGCACCGAATGAACACCGGAGAGCAGAACAGAGTGAACCCCAGAGAGTCGCACCGAGTGAACACCACAGACAAGCATTGAGTGAACACTGGAGGGCAGCACAGAGTGAACACCTGAGAGCTGAACTGTGTGAACACTGGAGCGCAGAACCGAGTGAACACTGGAGGGCAGCACCGAGTGAGCACCAGACATCAGCCCCGAGTTGAACACCAGACAGCAGAACCAATAGAACTCTGAAGCGCAGAACTGATTGAACACCGGAGAGAAGCACTGAGAGAACACCAGAGTGCAGCATCGAGCGAAGACCGGAGAGCAGATCTTATTGAACAGAAACGGGCAGCACCGAGTGAACACTGGACAGCAGCACCGAGTGAAGTCCGGAGAGAATCAGCGAGTGAACACTGGAACGCAGAAATGAGTGAGCACTGGAGGGCAGCCCCAAGAGAACATTGGAGAGTAGAACTGAGTGAACTCCAGGGAGAAGCACCGAGTGAACTCCGGAGAGCAGAACTGAGTGAACACAGAATTGCATCACCGAGT
Source organism: Hypanus sabinus (assembly GCF_030144855.1). Classification (NCBI taxonomy): domain Eukaryota; kingdom Metazoa; phylum Chordata; class Chondrichthyes; order Myliobatiformes; family Dasyatidae; genus Hypanus; species Hypanus sabinus. The sequence goes on from NC_082713.1 coordinate 97,277,987, forward strand.
GAACACCTCAGAGCAGAACTGAGTTAACACCGGAGAGCAGCACCGAGTGAACACCAGAGAGCAGCACCGAGTGAAGACCAGAGAGCAGCACCCAGTGAACACTGGAGAGTAGCACCGAGTGAACACTGGAGAGCAGAACTGAGTGAACACCAGACAGTGTAACCGAGTGATCACCAGAGAGCAGCACCGAGTGAACAATGGAGAAAGCACCGAGTGAACAACGGACAGCAGAACAGAGTGAACACCAGAAAGCAGCACCGAGTGAACACCAGAGAGCAGCACCGAGTGAACACCAGAGAGCAGCACCGAGTGAACACCTCAGAGCAGAACTGAGTGAACACCAGAGTGCAGCATCGAGTGAACACAGGAGAGCAGAACAGAGTGAACAGAGAATTGCATCACCGAGTGAACACCTCAGAGCAGAACTGAGTGAACAGCGATGAACAGCACCGAGTGAGCACTGGAGCACTGAACCGAGTGAACACCAGACAGCAGCCCAGAGTGAATACACGAGCGCAGCACCGATCGAAAACTGGGGAGCAGCACGGTGTGAACAACAGAGTGCAGCAACCAGTGAACACCGAAAGCAGCACTAAGCGAACACTGGAACGCAGAACAGATTGAACACAGGAGATTAGCAGCGAGTGAACACTGGAATGCAGAACAGAGTGAACTCCAGAGGGCAGAACCGTGTGAACAACTGAGAGCCGAACCGAATGAAAACCAGAAAACAGCACAGAGCAAAACCTGGAGAGAAGCTCAGAGTGAACACCTGAGAGCTGAACCGAGTGAACACTGAAGCGCAGAACCGACTGAAGACTGGAGGGCAGCACCGAGTGAACACCAGAGAGCAGCACCGAGTGAACACTGGAGAGTAGCACCGAGTGAACACTGGAGAGCAGCACCAAGTGAACACCGGAGAGTACCCCCGAGTGAACACTGGAGAAAGCACCAAATGAACAAAGGACAGCAGAACAGAGTGAGCACCAGAAAGCAGCACCGAGTGAACACCAGAGAGCAGCACCGAGTGAACACCAGAGAGCAGCACCGAGTGAACACTGGAGAGCAGCACCGAGTAAACACCAGAGAGCAGCACCGAATGAACACCGGAGAGCAGAACAGAGTGAACCCCAGAGAGTCGCACCGAGTGAACACCAGAGACAAGCATTGAGTCAACACTGGAGGGCAGCACAGAGTGAACACCTGAGAGCTGAACTGTGTGAACACTGGAGCGCAGAACCGAGTGAACACTGGAGGGCAGCACCGAGTGAGCACCAGACATCAGCCCCGAGTTGAACACCAGACAGCAGAACCAATAGAACTCTGAAGCGCAGAACTGAGTGAACACCGGAGAGAAGCACTGAGTGAACACCAGAGTGCAGCATCGAGTGAAGACCGGAGAGCAGAACTTATTGAACAGAAACGTGCAGCACCGAGTGAACACTGGACAGCAGCACCGAGTGAAGTCCGGAGAGAATCAGCGAGTGAACACTGGAACGCAGAAATGAGTGAGCACCGGAGGGCAGCACCGAGAGAACATCGGAGAGTAGAACTGAGTGAACACCAGGGAGAAGCACCGAGTGAACACCGGAGAGCAGAACTGAGTGAACACAGAATTGCATCACCGAGTGAACACCTCAGAGCAGAACTGAGTAAACACCGGAGAGCAGCACCGAGTGAACACCAGAGAGCAGCACAGAGTGAGCACCAGAGAGCAGCACCGAGTGAACACCAGAGAGCAGCACCGAGTGAACACCAGAGAGCAGCACCCAGTGAACACTGGAGAGTAGCACCGAGTGAACACTGGAGAGCAGAACTGAGTGAACACCAGAGTGCAGCATCGAGTGAACACTGGAGAGCAGAACAGAGTGAACAGAGAATTGCATCACCGAGTGAACACCTCAGAGCAGAACTGAGTTAACACCGGAGAGCAGCACCGAGTGAACACCAGAGAGCAGCACAGAGTGATCACCAGAGAGCAGCACCGAGTGAACACCAGAGAGCAGCACCGAGTGAAGACCAGAGAGCGGCACCGAGTGAACAATGGAGAAAGCACCGAGTGAACAACGGACAGCAGAACAGAGTGAACACCAGAAAGCAGCACCGAGTGAACACCAGAAAGCAGCACTGAGTGAACACCTCAGAGCAGAATTGAGTGAACACCAGAGTGCAGCATCGAGTGAACACTGGAGAGCAGAACAGAGTGAACACCAGACAGCAGCCCAGAGTGAATACACAAGTGCAGCACCGATCGAAAACTGGGGAGCAGCACGGTGTGAACAACAGAGAGCAGCAACGAGTGAACACCGAAAGCAGCACTGAGCGAACACTGGAACGCAGAACAGAGTGAACACCGGAGATTAGCACCGAGTGAACACTGGAGACCAGCACCGAGTGAACACCAGAGAGCAGCACCGAGTGAACACCAGAGAGCAGCACCGAGTGAACACTGGAGAGTAGCACCGAGTGAACACCAGAGAGCAGCACCGAGTGAACACTGGAGAGTAGCACCGAGTGAACACCAGAGAGCAGCACCGAGTGAACACCAGAGAGCAGCACCGAGTGAACACCAGAGAGCAGCACCGAGTGAACACCAGAGAGCAGCACCGAGTGAACACTGGAGAGTAGCACCGAGTGAACTCCAGAGAGCAGCACCGAGTGAACACTGGAGCGTAGCACCGAGAGAACACTGGAGAGTAACACCGAGTGAACACTGGAGAATGCACCGAGTGAACAACGGACAGCAGAACAGAGTGAACACCGGAGATTAGCACCGAGTGAACACTGGAGACCAGCACCGAGTGAACACCAGAGAGCAGCACCGAGTGAACACCAGAGAGCAGCACCGAGTGAACACCAGAGAGCAGCACCGAGTGAACACCAGAGAGCAGCACCGAGTGAACACCAGAGAGCAGCACCGAGTGAACACCAGAGAGCAGCACCGAGTGAACACCAGAGAGCAGCACCGAGTGAACACCAGAGAGCAGCACCGAGAGAACACTGGAGAGTAACACCGAGTGAACACTGGAGAATGCACCGAGTGAACAACGGACAGCAGAACAGAGTGAACACCAGAAAGAAGCACCGAGTGAACACCAGAGAGCTGCACCGAGTGAACACCAGAGAGCAGCACTGAGTGAACACTGGAGAGCAGCACCGAGTAAACACCAGAGAGTAGCACCGAATGAACACCGGAGAGCAGATCAGAGTGAACACAGAATTGCATCACTGAATGAACACCTCAGAGCAGAACTGAGTTAACACCGGAGAGCAGCACCGAGTGAACACCAGAGAGCAGCACAGAGTGAACACAAGAGAGCAGCACCGAGTGAACACCAGAGAGCAGCACCAAGTGAACACCAGAAAGCAGCACCCAGTGAACACTGGAGAGTAGCACCGAGTGAACACCTCAGAGCAGAACTGAGTGAACACCAGTGTGCAGCATCGAGTGAACACCAGAGAGCAGCACCGAGTGAACACCAGAGAGCAGCACTGAGTGAACACCTCAGAGCAGAACTGAGTGAACACCAGTGTGCAGCATCGAGTGAACACCTCAGAGCAGAACTGAGTGAACAGCGATGAACAGCACCGAGTGAGCACTGGAGCACTGAACCGAGTGAACACCAGACAGCAGCCCAGAGTGAATACACGAGTGCAGCACCGATCGAAAACTGGAGAGCAGACGGTGTGAACAACAGAGAGCAGCAACGAGTGAACACCGAAAGCAGCACTGAGCGAACACTGGAACGCAGAAAAGAGTGAACACCGGAGATTAGCACCGAGTGAACACTGGAATGCAGAACAGAGTGAACTCCAGAGGGCAGAACCGTGTGAACAACTGAGAGCAGAACCGAATGAAAACCAGAAAGCAGCACAGAGCAAAACCTGGAGAGAAGCTCAGAGTGAACACCTGAGAGCTGAACCGAGTGAACACTGGAGCACAGAACCGACTGAAGACTGGAGGGCAGCACCGAGTGAGCACCAGACATCAGCCCCGAGTAAACACCAGACAGCAGAACCAAGAGAACAATGATGCGCAGAATCGAGCGAATACCGGAGAGCAGCAGCGAGTGAACACCAGAGAGCAGCACCCAGTGAACACGGCAGAGTAGCACCGAGTGAACACTGGAGAGCAGAACTGAGTGAACACCAGACAGCATAACCGAGTGTTCACCAGAGAGCAGCACCGACTGGACAAAGCACCGAGTGAACAACGGACAGCAGAACAGAGTGAACACCAGAAAGCAGCACCGAGTGAACACAAGAGAGCAGCACCGAGTGAACACTGGAGAGTAGCACCGAGTGAACACTGGAGAGCAGCACCGAGTGAACACCGGAGAGTAGCACCGAGTGAACACTGGAGAAAGCACCAAGTGAACAACGGACAGCAGAACAGAGTGAACACCAGAAAGCAGCACCGAGTGAACACCAGAGAGCAGCACCGAATGAACACCGGAGAGCAGAACAGAGTGAACCCCAGAGAGTCGCACCGAGTGAACACCAGAGGCAAGCATTGAGTGAACACTGGAGGGCAGCACAGAGTGAACACCTGAGAGCTGAACTGTGTGAACACTGGAGCGCAGAACCGAGTGAACACTGGAGGGCAGCACCGAGTGAGCACCAGACATCAGCCCCGAGTTGAACACCAGACAGCAGAACCAATAGAACTCTGAAGCGCAGAACTGAGTGAACACCGGAGAGAAGCACTGAGTGAACACCAGAGTGCAGCATTGAGTGAAGACCGGAGAGCAGAACTTATTGAACAGAAACGTGCAGCACCGAGTGAACACTGGACAGCAGCACCGAGTGAAGTCCGGAGAGAATCAGCGAGTGAACACTGGAACGCAGAAATGAGTGAGCACCGGAGAGCAGCACCGAGAGAACATCGGAGAGTAGAACTGAGTGAACACCAGGGAGAAGCACCGAGTGAACACCGGAGAGCAGAACTGAGTGAACACAGAATTGCATCACCGAGTGAACACCTCAGAGCAGAACTGAGTTAACACCGGGGAGCAGCACCGAGTGAACACCAGAGAGCAGCACAGAGTGAACACCAGAGAGCAGCACCGAGTGAACACCAGAGAGCAGCACCCAGTGAACACTGGAGAGTAGCACCGAGTGAACACTGCAGAGCAGAACTGAGTGAACACCAGACAGTGTAACCGAGTGATCACCAGAGAGCAGCACCGAGTGAACAACGGACAGCAGAACAGAGTGAACACCAGAAAGCAGCACCGAGTGAACACCAGAGAGCAGCACCGAGTGAACACCAGAGAGCAGCACCGAGTGAACACCAGAGAGCAGCACCGAGTGAACACCTCAGAGCAGAACTGAGTGAACACCAGAGTGCAGCATCGAGTGAACACTGGAGAGCAGAACAGAGTGAACAGAGAATTGCATCACCGAGTGAACACCTCAGAGCAGAACTGAGTGAACAGCGATGAACAGCACCGAGTGAGCACTGGAGCACTGAACCGAGTGAACACCAGACAGCAGCCCAGAGTGAATACACGAGCGCAGCACTGATCGAAAACTGGGGAGCAGCACGGTGTGAACAACAGAGAGCAGCAACGAGTGAACACCGAAAGCAGCACTGAGCGAACACTGGAACGCAGAACAGAGTGAACACCGGAGATTAGCACCGAGTGAACACTGGAATGCAGAACAGAGTGAACTCCAGAGGGCAGAACCGTGTGAACAAGTGAGAGCCGAACCGAATGAAACCTGGAGAGAAGCTCAGAGTGAACACCTGAGAGCTGAACCGAGTGAACACTGGAGCGCAGAACCGACTGAAGACTGGAGGGCAGCACCGAGCGAGAACCAGACATCAGCCCCGAGTAAACACCAGACAGCAGAACCAAGAGAACATTGATGCGCAGAATCGAGTGAACACCGGAGAGCAGCAGCGAGTGAACACCAGAGAGCAGCACCGAGTGAACACCAGAGAGCAGCACAGAGTGAACACCAGAGAGCAGCACCGAGTGAACACCAGAGAGCAGCACCGAGTGAACACCAGAGAGCAGCACCCAGTGAACACGGTAGAGTAGCACCAAGTGAACACTGGAGAGCAGAACTGAGTGAACACAAGACAGCGTAACCGAGTGATCACCAGAGAGCAGCACCGAGTGAACAATGGAGAAAGCACCGAGTGAACAATGGACAGCAGAACAGAGTGAACACCAGAAAGCAGCACCGAGTGAACACCAGAGAGCAGCATCGAGTGAACACCAGAGAGCAGCACCGAGTGAACACTGGAGAGTAGCACCGAGAGAACACTGGAGAGCAGCACCGAGTGAACACCGGAGAGTAGAACTGAGTGAACACTGGAGAAAGCACCGAGTGAACAACGGACAGCAGAACAGAGTGAACACCAGAAAGCAGCACCGAGTGAACACCAGAGAGCAGCACCGAGTGAACACCAGAGAGCAGCACTGAGTGAACACTGGAGAGCAGCACCGAGTAAACACCAGAGAGTAGCACTGAATGAACACCGGAGAGCAGATCAGAGTGAACACAGAATTGCATCACTGAATGAACACCTCAGAGCAGCGCCGAGTGAACACCAGAGAGCAGCACAGAGTGAACACAAGAGAGCAGCACCCAGTGAACACTGGAGAGTAGCACCGAGTGAACACTGGAGAGCAGAACTGAGAGAACACCAGACAGTATAACCGAGTGATCACCAGAGAGCAGCACCGAGTGAACAATGGAGAAAGCACCGAGTGAACAACGGACAGCAGAACACAGTGAACACCTGAAAGCAGCACCGAGTGAACACCAGAGAGCAGCACCGAGTGAACACCAGAGAGCAGCACCGAGTGAACACCAGAGAGCAGCACCGAGTGAAGACCTCAGAGCAGAACTGAGTGAACACCAGAGTGCAGCATCGAGTGAACACTGGAGAGCAGAACAGAGTGAACAGAGAATTGCATCACCGAGTGAACACCTCAGAGCAGAACTGAGTGAACAGCGATGAACAGCACCGAGTGAGCACTGGAGCACTGAACCGAGTGAGCACCAGACAGCAGCCCAGAGTGAATACACGAGTGCAGAACCGATCGAAAACTGGAGAGCAGACGGTGTGAACAACAGAGAGCAGCAACGAGTGAACACCGAAAGCAGCACTGAGCGAACACTGGAACGCAGAAAAGAGTGAACACCGGAGATTAGCACCGAGTGAACACTGGAATGCAGAACAGAGTGAACTCCAGAGGGCAGAACCGTGTGAACAACTGAGAGCAGAACCGAATGAAAACCAGAAAGCAGCACAGAGCAAAACCTGGAGAGAAGCTCAGAGTGAACACCTGAGAGCTGAACCGAGTGAACACTGGAGCACAGAACCGACTGAAGACTGGAGCTCAGCAGCGAGTGAGCACCAGACATCAGCCCCGAGTAAACACCAGACAGCAGAACCAAGAGAACAATGATGCGCAGAATCGAGCGAATACCGGAGAGCAGCAGCGAGTGAACACCAGAGAGCAGCACCGAGTGAACACTGGAGAAAGCACCAAGTGAACAACGGACAGCAGAACAGAGTGAACACCAGAAAGCAGCACCGAGTGAACACCAGAGAGCAGCACCGAGTAAACACCAGAGAGCAGCACTGAATGAACACCGGAGAGCAGAACAGAGTGAACCCCAGAGAGTCGCACCGAGTGAACACCAGAGGCAAGCATTGTGTGACACTGGAGCGCAGAACCGAGTGAACACTGGAGGGCAGCACCGAGTGAGCACCAGACATCAGCCCCGAGTTGAACACCAGACAGCAGAACCAATAGAACTCTGAAGCGCAGAACTGAGTGAACACCGGAGAGAAGCACTGAGTGAACACCAGAGTGCAGCATCGAGTGAAGACCGGAGAGCAGAACTTATTGAACAGAAACGTGCAGCACCGAGTGAACACTGGACAGCAGCACCGAGTGAAGTCCGGAGAGAATCAGCGAGTGAACACTGGAACGCAGAAATGAGTGAGCACCGGAGGGCAGCACCGAGAGAACATCGGAGAGTAGAACTGAGTGAACACCAGGGAGAAGCACCGAGTGAACACCGGAGAGCAGAACTGAGTGAACACAGAATTGCATCACCGAGTGAACACCTCAGAGCAGAACTGAGTTAACACCGGGGAGCAGCACCGAGTGAACACCAGAGAGCAGCACAGAGTGAACACCAGAGAGCAGCACCGAGTGAACACCAGAGAGCAGCACCGAGTGAACACCAGAGAGCAGCACCCAATGAACACTGGAGAGTACGACCGAGTGAACACTGGAGAGCAGAACTGAGTGAACGCCAGACAGTGTAACCGAGTGATCACCAGAGAGCAGCACCGAGTGAACAATGGACAGCAGAACAGAGTGAACACCAGAAAGCAGCACCGAGTGAACACCAGAGAGCAGCACCGAGTGAACACCAGAGAGCAGCACCGAGTGAACACCAGAGAGCAGCACCGAGTGAACACCTCAGAGCAGAACTGAGTGAACACCAGAGTGCAGCATCGAGTGAACACTGGAGAGCAGAACAGAGTGAACAGAGAATTGCATCACCGAGTGAACACCTCAGAGTAGAACTGAGTGAACAGCGATGAACAGCACCGAGTGAGCACTGGAGCACTGAACCGAGTGAACACCAGACAGCAGCCCAGAGTGAATACATGAGCGCAGCACCGATCGAAAACTGGGGAGCAGCACGGTGTGAACAACAGAGAGCAGCAACGAGTGAACACCAAAAGCAGCACTGAGCGAACACTGGAACGCAGAACAGAGTGAACACCGGAGATTAGCACCGAGTGAACACTGGAATGCAGAACAGAGTGAACTCCAGAGGGCAGAACCGTGTGAACAACTGAGAGCCGAACCGAATGAAACCTGGAGAGAAGCTCAGAGTGAACACCTGAGAGCTGAACCGAGTGAACACTGGAGCGCAGAACCGACTGAAGACTGGAGGGCAGCACCGAGTGAGCACCAGACATCAGCCCCGAGTAAACACCAGACAGCAGAACCAAGAGAACAATGATGCGCAGAATCGAGTGAACACCGGAGAGCAGCACCGAGTGAACACCAGAGGGCAGCACAGAGTGAACACCAGAGAGCAGCACCGAGTGAACACCAGAGAGCAGCACCGAGTGAACACCAGAGAGCAGCACCCACTGAACACGGTAGAGTAGCACCGAGTGAACACTGGAGAGCAGAACTGAGTGAACACCAGACAGCATAACCGAGTGATCACCAGAGAGCAGCACCGAGTGAACAATGGAGAAAGCACCGAGTGAACAACGGACAGCAGAACAGAGTGAACACCAGAAAGCAGCACCGAGTGAACACCAGAGAGCAGCACCGAGTGAACACTGGAGAGTAGCACCGAGTGAACACTGGAGAGCAGCACCAAGTGAACACCGGAGAGTACCACCGAGTGAACACTGGAGAAAGCACCAAATGAACAACGGACAGCAGAACAGAGTGAACACCAGAAAGCAGCACCGAGTGAACACCAGAGAGCAGCACCGAGTGAACACTGGAGAGCAGCACCGAGTAAACACCAGAGAGCAGCACCGAATGAACACCGGAGAGCAGAACAGAGTGAACCCCAGAGAGTCGCACCAAGTGAACACCAGAGACAAGCATTGAGTGAACACTGGAGGGCAGCACAGAGTGAACACCTGAGAGCTGAACTGTGTGAACACTGGAGCGCAGAACCGAGTGAACACTGGAGGGCAGCACCGAGTGAGCACCAGACATCAGCCCCGAGTTGAACACCAGACAGCAGAACCAATAGAACTCTGAAGCGCAGAACTGAGTGAACACCGGAGAGAAGCACTGAGTGAACACCAGAGTGCAGCATCGAGTGAACACTGGACAGCAGCACCGAGTGAGCACCGGAGGGCAGCACCGAGAGAACATCGGAGAGTAGAACTGAGTGAACACCAGGGAGAAGCACCTAGTGAACACCGGAGAGCAGAACTGAGTGAACACAGAATTGCATCACCATGTGAACAACTCAGAGCAGAACTGAGTTAACACCGGAGAACAGCACCGAGTGAACACCAGAGAGCAGCACAGAGTGAACACCAGAGAGCAGCACCGAGTGAACACTGGAGAGTAGCACCGAGTGAACACTGGAGAGCAGAACTGAGTGAACACCAGACAGTATAACCGAGTGATCACCAGAGAGCAGCACCGAGTGAACAATGGAGAAAGCACCGAGTGAACAATGGACAGCAGAACAGAGTGAACACCAGAAAGCAGCACCGAGTGAACACCAGAGAGCAGCACCGAGTGAACACCAGAGAGCAGCACCGAGTGAACACCAGAGTGCAGCATCGAGTGAACACTGGAGAGCAGAACAGAGTGAACAGAGAATTGCATCACCGAGTGAACACCTCAGAGCAGAACTGAGTGAACAGCGATGAACAGCAACGAGTGAGCACTGGAACACTGAACCGAGTGAACACCAGACAGCAGCCCTGAGTGAATACACGATTGCAGCACCGATCGAAAACTGGAGAGCCGCACCGTGTGAACAACAGAGAGCAGCACCGAGTGAACACCGAAAGCAGCACTGAGCAAACACTGGAACGCAGAACAGAGTGAACACCGGAGATTAGCACCGAGTGAACACTGGAATGCAGAACAGAGTGAACTCCAGAGGGCAGAACCGTGTGAAAAACTGAGAGCAGAACTGAATGAAAACCAGAAAGCAGCACAGAGCTAAACCTGGAGAGAAGTTCAGAGTGAACACCTGAGAGCTGAACCGAGTGAACACTGGAGCACAGAACCGACTGAAGACTGGAGGGCAGCAGCGAGTGAGCAGCAGACATCAGCCCCGAGTAAACACCAGACAGCAGAACCTAGAGAACAATGATGCGCAGAATCGAGTGAACACCGGAGAGCAGCAGCAAGTGAACACCAGAGAGCAGCACCGAGTGAACACCAGAGAGCAGCACAGATTGAACACCAGAGAGCAGCACCGAGTGAACACCAGAGAGCAGCACCGAGTGAACACCAGAGAGCAGCACCCACTGAACACGGTAGAGTAGCACCGAGTGAACACTGGAGAGCAGAACTGAGTGAACACCAGACAGCATAACCGAGTGATCACCAGAGAGCAGCACCGAGTGAACAATGGAGAAAGCACCGAGTGAACAACGGACAGCAGAACAGAGTGAACACCAGAAAGCAGCACCGAGTGAACACCAGAGAGCAGCACCGAGTGAACACTGGAGAGTAGCACCGAGTGAACACTGGAGAGCAGCACCAAGTGAACACCGGAGAGTACCACCGAGTGAACACTGGAGAAAGCACCAAATGAACAACGGACAGCAGAACAGAGTGAACACCAGAAAGCAGCACCGAATGAACACCGGAGAGCAGAACAGAGTGAACCCCAGAGAGTCGCACCAAGTGAACACCAGAGACAAGCATTGAGTGAACACTGGAGGGCAGCACAGAGTGAACACCTGAGAGCTGAACTGTGTGAACACTGGAGCGCAGAACCGAGTGAACACTGGAGGGCAGCACCGAGTGAGCACCAGACATCAGCCCCGAGTTGAACACCAGACAGCAGAACCAATAGAACTCTGAAGCGCAGAACTGAGTGAACACCGGAGAGAAGCACTGAGTGAACACCAGAGTGCAGCATCGAGTGAACACTGGACAGCAGCACCGAGTGAGCACCGGAGGGCAGCACCGAGAGAACGTCGGAGAGTAGAACTGAGTGAACACCAGGGAGAAGCACCTAGTGAACACCGGAGAGCAGAACTGAGTGAACACAGAATTGCATCACCATGTGAACACCTCAGAGCAGAACTGAGTTAACACCGGAGAGCAGCACCGAGTGAACACCAGAGAGCAGCACAGAGTGAACACCAGAGAGCAGCACCGAGTGAACACTGGAGAGTAGCACCGAGTGAACACTGGAGAGCAGAACTGAGTGAACACCATACAGTATAACCGAGTGATAACCAGAGAGCAGCACCGAGTGAACAATGGAGAAAGCACCGAGTGAACAATGGACAGCAGAACAGAGTGAACACCAGAAAGCAGCACCGAGTGAACACCAGAGAGCAGCACCGAGTGAACACCAGAGAGCAGCACCGAGTGAACACCAGAGTGCAGCATCGAGTGAACACTGGAGAGTAGCACCGAGTGAACACTGGAGAGCAGAACTGAGTGAACACCAGACAGTATAACCGAGTGATCACCAGAGAGCAGCACCGAGTGAACAATGGAGAAAGCACCGAGTGAACAATGGACAGCAGAACAGAGTGAACACCAGAAAGCAGCACCGAGTGAACACCAGAGAGCAGCACCGAGTGAACACCAGAGAGCAGCACCGAGTGAACACCAGAGTGCAGCATCGAGTGAACACTGGAGAGCAGAACAGAGTGAACAGAGAATTGCATCACCGAGTGAACACCTCAGAGCAGAACTGAGTGAACAGCGATGAACAGCAACGAGTGAGCACTGGAACACTGAACCGAGTGAACACCAGACAGCAGCCCTGAGTGAATACACGATTGCAGCACCGATCGAAAACTGGAGAGCTGCACCGTGTGAACAACAGAGAGCAGCACCGAGTGAACACCGAAAGCAGCACTGAGCAAACACTGGAACGCAGAACAGAGTGAACACCGGAGATTAGCACCGAGTGAACACTGGAATGCAGAACAGAGTGAACTCCAGAGGGCAGAACCGTGTGAAAAACTGAGAGCAGAACTGAATGAAAACCAGAAAGCAGCACAGAGCTAAACCTGGAGAGAAGTTCAGAGTGAACACCTGAGAGCTGAACCGAGTGAACACTGGAGCACAGAACCGACTGAAGACTGGAGGGCAGCACCGAGTGAGCACCAGACATCAGCCCCGAGTAAACACCAGACAGCAGAACCTAGAGAACAATGATGCGCAGAATCGAGTGAACACCAGAGAGCAGCAGCAAGTGAACACCAGAGAGCAGCACCGAGTGAACACCAGAGAGCAGCACAGAGTGAACACCAGAGAGCAGCACCGAGTGAACACCAGAGAGCAGCACCGAGTGAACACCAGAGAGCAGCACCGAGTTAACACCAGAGAGCAGCACCCAGTGAACACGGTAGAGTAGCACCGAGTGAACACTGGAGAGCAGAACTGAGTGAACACCAGACAGCATAACCGAGTGTTCACCAGAGAGCAGCACCGAGTGAACAATGGAGAAAGCACCGAGAGAACAACGGACAGCAGAACAGAGTGAACACCAGAAAGCAGCACCGAGTGAACACCAGAGAGCAGCACCGAGTGAACACTGGAGAGTAGCACCGAGTGAACACTGGAGAAAGCACCAAGTGAACAATGGACAGCAGAACAGAGTGAACACCAGAAAGCAGCACCGAGTGAACACCAGAGAGCAGCACCGAGTAAACACTGGAGAGTAGCACCGAGTGAACACTGGAGAGCAGCACCGAGTGAACACCGGAGAGTAGCACCGAGTGAACACTGGAGAAAGCACCAAGTGAACAACGGACAGCAGAACAGAGTGAACACCAGAAAGCAGCACCGAGTGAACACCAGAGAGCAGCACCGAGTAAACACCAGAGAGCAGCACCGAATGAACACCGGAGAGCAGAACAGAGTGAACCCCAGAGAGTCGCACCGAGTGAACACCAGAGGCAAGCATTGAGTGAACACTGGAGGGCAGCACAGAGTGAACACCTGAGAGCTGAACTGTGTGAACACTGAAGCGCAGCACCGAGTGAGCACCAGACATCAGCCCTGAGTTGAACACCAGACAGCAGAACCAATAGAACTCTGAAGCGCAGAACTGAGTGAACACCGGAGAGAAGCACTGAGTGAACACCAGAGTGCAGCATCGAGTGAAGACCGGAGAGCAGGACTTATTGAACAGAAACGTGCAGCACCGAGTGAACACTGGACAGCAGCACCGAGTGAAGTCCGGAGAGAATCAGCGAGTGAACACTGGAACGCAGAAATGAGTGAGCACCGGAGGGCAGCACCGAGAGAACATCGGAGAGTAGAACTGAGTGAATACCAGGGAGAAGCACCGAGTGAACACCGGAGAGCAGAACTGAGTGAACACAGAATTGCATCACCGAGTGAACACCTCAGAGCAGAACTGAGTTAACACCGGAGAGCAGCACCGAGTGAACACCAGAGAGCAGCACCCAGTGAACACTGGAGAGTAGCACCGAGTGAACACTGGAGAGCAGAACTGAGTGAACACCAGACAGTATAACCGAGTGATCACCAGAGAGCAGCACCGTGAACAATGGAGAAAGCACCGAGTGAACAACGGACAGCAGAACAGAGTGAACACCAGAAAGCAGCACCGAGTGAACACCAGAGAGCAGCACCGAGTGAACACCAGAGAGCAGCACCGAGTGAACACCTCAGAGCAGAACTGAGTGAACACAAGTGTGCAGCATCGAGTGAACACCAGAGAGCAGCACCGAGTGAACACCAGAGAGCAGCACTGAGTGAACACCTCAGAGCAGAACTGAGTGAACACCAGTGTGCAGCATCGAGTGAACACCTCAGAGCAGAACTGAGTGAACAGCGATGAACAGCACCGAGTGAGCACTGGAGCACTGAACCAAGTGAACACCACACTGCAGCCCAGAGTGAATACACGAGTGCAGCACCGATCGAAAACTGGAGAGCAGCACGGTGTGAACAACAGAGAGCAGCAACGAGTGAACACCGAAAGCAGCACTGAGCGAACACTGGAACGCAGAAAAGAGTGAACACCGGAGATTAGCACCGAGTGAACACTGGAATGCAGAACAGAGTGAACTCCAGAGGGCAGAACCGTGTGAACAACTGAGAGCAGAACCGAATGAAAACCAGAAAGCAGCACAGAGCAAAACCTGGAGAGAAGTTCAGAGTGAACACCTGAGAGCTGAACCGAGTGAACACTGGAGCACAGAACCGACTGAAGACTGGAGGGCAGCACCGAGTGAGCAGCAGACATCAGCCCCGAGTAAACACCAGACAGCAGAACCAAGAGAACAATGATGCGCAGAATCGAGCGAACACCGGAGAGCAGCAGAGAGCAGCACCGAGTGAACACCAGAGAGCAGCACAGAGTGAACACCAGAGAGCAGCACCGAGTGAACACCAGAGAGCAGCACCGAGTGAACACCAGAGAGCAGCACCGTGTGAACACCAGAGAGCAGCACCCAGTGAACACGGTAGAATAGCACCGAGTGAGCACTGGAGAGCAGAACTGAGTGAACACCAGACAGCATAACCGAGTGTTCACCAGAGAGCAGCACCGAGTGAACAATGGAGAAAGCACCGATTGAACAACGGACAGCAGAACAGAGTGAACACCAGAAAGCAGCACCGAGTGAACACCAGAGAGCAGCACCGAGTAAACACCAGAGAGCAGCACCGAATGAACACTGGAATGCAGAACAGAGTGAACACCAGAGATTAGCACCGAGTGAACACTGGAATTCAGAACAGAGTGAACTCCAGAGGGCAGAACCATGTGAACAACTGAGAGCAGAACCGAATGAAAACCAGAAAGCAGCACAGAGCAAAATCTGGAGAGAAGCTCAGAGTGAACACCTGAGAGCTGAACCGAGTGAACACTGGAGCGCAGAACCGACTGAAGACTGGAGGGCAGCACTGAGTTAGCACCAGAGAGCAGCACCGAGTGAACACCAGACAGCAGCACCGAGTGAACACCAGAGAGCAGCACCGAGTGAACACCAGAGAGCAGCACCGAGTGAACACCAGAGAGCAGCACCGAGTGAACACGGTAGAGTAGCACCGAGTGAACACTGGAGAGCAGAACTGAGTGAACAATGGAGAAAGCACCGAGTGAACAACGGACAGCAGAACAGAGTGAACACCAGAAAGCAGCACCGAGTGAACACCAGAGAGCAGCACCGAGTGAACACCAGAGAGCAGCACCGAGTGAACACTGGAGAGTAGCACCGAGTGAACACTGGAGAGCAGCACCGAGTGAACACTGGAGAAAGCACCAAGTAAACAACGGACAGCAGAACAGAGTGAACACCAAAAAGCAGCACCGAGTGAACACCAGAGAGCAGCACCGAGTGAACACTGGAGAGCAGCACTGAGTAAACACCAGAGAGCAGCACCGAATGTACACCGGAGAGCAGAACAGAGTGAACCCCAGAGAGTCGCACCTAGTGAACACCAGAGGCAAGCATTGAGTGAACACTGGAGGGCAGCACCGAGTGAGCACCAGACATCAGCCCCGAGTTGAACACCAGACAGCAGAACCAATAGAACTCTGAAGCGCAGAACTGAGTGAACACCGGAGAGAAGCACTGAGTGAACAACAGAGTGCAGCATCGAGTGAAGACCGGAGTGCAGAACTGAGTGAACACAGAATTGCATCACCGAGTGAACACCTCAGAGCAGAACTGAGTTAACACCGGAGAGCAGCACCGAGTGAATACTGGAGCACAGAACCGAGTGAACAACAGACAGCAGCACAGAGTGAACACAAGAGGGCAGCACTGAGTGAACACCAAAAGCAGAACTGAGTGAACACAGAATTGCATCACCAAGTGAATATCTGAGAGTAGCACCGAGTGAACACCTGAGAGCAGCACCGAATGAACACTGGAGAGCAGAACCGAGTGAACACCAGAGAGTAGAGCCGAGTGAACTCCGGAGAGCAGAACTGAGTGAACACCAGACAGCAGAACCGAGTGATCAGCAGAGAGCTGAACCGAGTGAACAACAGAGAAAGCACCGAGTGAGCGACGGACAGCAAAACAGAGTGAACACCAGAGCTGAACCAAGTGAACACTGGAGCGCAGAACCGAGTGAACACTGGATAGTACTGAGTGAGCACCAGACATCAGCCCCGAGTGAACACCAGACAGCAGAACCAATAGAACTCTGAAGCGCAGAACTGAGTGAACACCGGAGAGAAGCACTGAGTGTACACCAGAGTGCAGCATCGAGTGAAGACCGGAGAGCAGAACTTATTGAACAGAAACGTGCAGCACCGAGTGAACACTGTACAGCAGAACCAAGAGAAAACTGAAGCGCAGAACCGCGTGAACACCGGAGAGCAGCATCGAGTGAAGACCGGAGAGCAGAACTGGATTGAACAGAAAAGTGCAGCACCGAGTGAACACTGGACATCAGCACCAGAGAGCAGCATCAAGTGAAGACCGGAGAGCAGAACTGGATTGAACAGAAAAGTGCAACACCGAGTGAACACTGGACAGCAGAACCAAGAGAAAACTGAAGCGCAGTACCTCGTGAACACCGGAGAGCAGCATCGAGTGAAGACCGGAGAGCAGAATTGGATTGAACAGAAAAGTGCAGCACCGAGTGAACACCAGAGTGCAGCATCAAGTGAAGACCAGACAGCAGCACCAAGTGAACACCAGAGAGCAGCACCAAGTGAATACCAGAGAGCAGCATTGAGCGAACGCTGGAGAGCAGCACAGACTGAACACCTGAGAGCTGAACCGAGTGAACTCTAGCGGGCAGCACCGAGTGAACACCAGACTGCAGAACCAATAGAACTCTGAAGCGCAGAACTGTGTGAACACCGGAGAGAAGCACCGAGTGAATACTGGAGCACAGAACCGAGTGAACAACAGACAGCAGCACAGAGTGAACACAAGAGGGCAGCACTGAGTGAACACCAAAAGCAGAACTGAGTGAACACAGAATTGCATCACCAAGTGAATATCTGAGAGTAGCACCGAGTGAACACCTGAGAGCAGCACCGAATGAACACTGGAGAGCAGAACCGAGTGAACACCAGAGAGTAGAGCCGAGTGAACTCCGGAGAGCAGAACTGAGTGAACACCAGACAGCAGAACCGAGTGATCAGCAGAGAGCTGAACCGAGTGAACAACAGAGAAAGCACCGAGTGAGCGACGGACAGCAAAACAGAGTGAACACCAGAGAGCTGAACCAAGTGAACACTGGAGCGCAGAACCGAGTGAACACTGGGTAGCACTGAGTGAGCACCAGACATCAGCCCCGAGTGAACACCAGACAGCAGAACCAATAGAACTCTGAAGCGCAGAACTGAGTGAACACCGGAGAGAAGCACTGAGTGTACACCAGAGTGCAGCATTGATTGAAGACCGGAGAGCTGAACTGGATTGAACAGAAAAGTGCAGCGCCGAGTGAAGAATGGAGAGCAGAACTGGATTGAACTGAAAAGTGCAGCACTGAGTGATCTCCGGAGAGAATCAGCGAGTGAACACTGGAACGCAGAAATGAGTGAGCACCGGAGAAAGCAGCACCTAGAGAACATCGGAGAGCAGAACTGAGTGAACACCAGACAGCAGAACCGAGTGATCAGCAGAGAGCTGAACCGAGTGAACAACAGAGAAAGCACCGAGTGAGCGACGGACAGCAAAACAGAGTGAACACCAGAGAGCTGAACCAAGTGAACACTGGAGCGCAGAACCGAGTGAACACTGGGTAGCAGTGAGTGAGCACCAGACATCAGCCCCGAGTGAACACCAGACAGCAGAACCAATAGAACTCTGAAGCGCAGAACTGAGTGAACACCGGAGAGAAGCACTGAGTGTACACCAGAGTGCAGCATTGATTGAAGACCGGAGAGCTGAACTGGATTGAACAGAAAAGTGCAGCGCCGAGTGAAGACTGGAGAGCAGAACTGGATTGAACTGAAAAGTGCAGCACTGTGTGATCTCCGGAGAGAATCAGCGAGTGAACACTGGAACGCAGAAATGAGTGAGCACCGGAGAAAGCAGCACCTAGAGAACATCGGAGAGCAGAACTGAGTGAACACCGGGGAGCAGCGCCGAGTGAACACCGGAGAGTAGCACCGAGTGAACACTGGAGACCAGCACCGAGTGAACACCAGAAAGCAGCACCGAGTGAACACCAGAGAGCAGCACCGAGTGAACACCAGAGAGCAGCACCGAGTGAACACCAGAGAGCAGCACTGAGTGAACACTGGAGAACAGCACGGTGTGAACAACAGAGAGCAGCAATGAGTGAACACCGAAAGCAGCACTGAGCGAACACTGGAATGCAGAACAGAGTGAACACCGGAGATTAGCACCGAGTGAACACTGGAGACCAGCACCGAGTGAACACCAGAGAGCAGCACCAAGTGAACACCAGAGAGCAGCACCGAGTGAACACCAGAGAGCAGCACCGAGTGAACACTGGAGCGTAGCACCGAGTGAACACTGGAGAGTAGCACCGAGTGAACACTGGAGAGTAACACCGAGTGAACACTGGAGAGTAGCACCGAGTGAACACAGGAGGGCAGCATTGAGTGAACACCGGAGAGCAGCACCGTGTGAACATCGGAGGGTAGCATCGAGTGAACACCAGACAGCATAACCGAGTGATCACCAGAGAGCAGCACCGAGTGAACCATGGAGAAAGCACCGAGTGAACAACGGACAGCAGAACAGAGTGAACACCAGAAAGCAGCACGGAGTGAGCACCAGACATCAGCCCTGAGTGAACACCAGACAGCAGAACCAATAGAACTCTGAAGCGCAGAACTGAGTGAACACCGGAGAGAAGCACCGAGTGAACACCAGAGTGCAGCATCGAGTGAAGACCAGAGAGCAGAACTGGATTGAACAGAAAAGTGCAGCACCGAGTGAACACTGGACAGCAGCACCGAGTGAAGTCCGGAGAGAATCAGCGAGTGAACACTGGAACGCAGAAATGAGTGAGCACTGGAGGGCAGCCCCAAGAGAACATTGGAGAGTAGAACTGAGTGAACACCAGGGAGAAGCACCGAGTGAACACCGGAGAGCAGAACTGAGTGAACACAGAATTGCATCACCGAGTGAACACCTCAGAGCAGAACTGAGTTAACACCGGAGAGCAGCACCGAGTGAATACTGGAGCACAGAACCGAGTGAACAACAGACAGCAGCACAGAGTGAACACAAGAGGGCAGCACCGAGTGAACACCAAAAGCAGAACTGAGTGAACACAGAATTGCATCACCAAGTGAATATCTGAGAGTAGCACCGAGTGAACACCTGAGAGCAGCACCGAATGAACACTGGAGAGCAGAACCGAGTGAACACCAGAGAGTAGAACCGAGTGAACTCCGGAGAGCAGAACTGAGTGAACACCAGACACCAGAACCGAGTGATCACCAGAGAGCTGAACCGAGTGAACAACAGAGAAAGCACCGAGTGAGCGACGGACAGCAAAACAGAGTGAACACCAGAGAGCTGAACCAAGTGAACACTGGAGCGAAGAACCGAGTGAACACTGGAGGGTAGCACCGAGTGAGCACCAGACATCAGCCCCAAGTGAACACCAGACAGCAGAACCAATAGAACTCTGAAGCGCAGAACTGAGTGAACACCGGAGAGAAGCACTGAGTGAACACCAGAGTGCAGCATCGAGTGAAGACCGGAGAGCAGAACTTATTGAACAGAAACGTGCAGCACCGAGTGAACACTGGACAGCAGAACCAAGAGAAAACTGAAGCGCAGAACCGCGTGAACACAGGAGAGCAGCATCGAGTGAAGACCGGAGAGCAGAACTGGATTGAACAGAAAAGTGCAGCACAGAGTGAACACTGGACATCAGCACCAGAGAGCAGCATCAAGTGAAGACCGGAGAGCAGAACTGGATTGAACAGAAAAGTGCAACACCGAGTGAACACTGGACAGCAGAACCAAGAGAAAACTGAAGCGCAGAACCGCGTGAACACCGGAGAGCAGCATCGAGTGAAGACCGGAGAGCAGAACTGGATTGAACAGAAAAGTGCAGCACCGAGTGAACACCAGAGTGCAGCATCAAGTGAAGACCAGACAGCAGCACCAAGTGAACACCAGAGAGCAGCACCAAGTGAATACCAGAGAGCAGCATTGAGCGAACGCTGGAGAGCAGCACAGAGTGAACACCGGAGATTAGCACCGAGTGAACACTGGAGACCAGCACCGAGTGAACACCAGAGAGCAGCACCGAGTGAACACCAGAGAGCAGCACCGAGTGAACACCAGAGAGCAGCACCGAGTGAACACTGGAGGGTTGCACCGAGTGAGCACCAGACATCAGCCCCAAGTGAACACCAGACAGCAGAACCAATAGAACTCTGAAGCGCAGAACTGAGTGTACACCGGAGAGAAGCACCGAGTGAACACCAGAGAGCAGCACCAAGTGAATACCAGAGAGCAGCATTGAGCGAACGCTGGAGAGCAGCACAGACTGAACACCTGAGAGCTGAACCGAGTGAACTCTAGCGGGCAGCACCGAGTGAACACCAGACTGCAGAACCAATAGAACTCTGAAGCGCAGAACTGTGTGAACACCGGAGAGAAGCACCGAGTGAATACTGGAGCACAGAACCGAGTGAACAACAGACAGCAGCACAGAGTGAACACAAGAGGGCAGCACTGAGTGAACACCAAAAGCAGAACTGAGTGAACACAGAATTGCATCACCAAGTGAATATCTGAGAGTAGCACCGAGTGAACACCTGAGAGCAGCACCGAATGAACACTGGAGAGCAGAACCGAGTGAACACCAGAGAGTAGAGCCGAGTGAACTCCGGAGAGCAGAACTGAGTGAACACCAGACAGCAGAACCGAGTGATCAGCAGAGAGCTGAACCGAGTGAACAACAGAGAAAGCACCGAGTGAGCGACGGACAGCAAAACAGAGTGAACACCAGAGAGCTGAACCAAGTGAACACTGGAGCGCAGAACCGAGTGAACACTGGGTAGCACTGAGTGAGCACCAGACATCAGCCCCGAGTGAACACCAGACAGCAGAACCAATAGAACTCTGAAGCGCAGAACTGAGTGAACACCGGAGAGAAGCACTGAGTGTACACCAGAGTGCAGCATTGATTGAAGACCGGAGAGCTGAACTGGATTGAACAGAAAAGTGCAGCGCCGAGTGAAGACTGGAGAGCAGAACTGGATTGAACTGAAAAGTGCAGCATTGTGTGATCTCCGGAGAGAATCAGCGAGTGAACACTGGAACGCAGAAATGAGTGAGCACCGGAGAAAGCAGCACCTAGAGAACATCGGAGAGCAGAACTGAGTGAACACCGGGGAGCAGCGCCGAGTGAACACCGGAGAGTAGCACCGAGTGAACACTGGAGACCAGCACCGAGTGAACACCAGAAAGCAGCACCGAGTGAACACCAGAGAGCAGAACCAATAGAACTCTGAAGCGCAGAACTGAGTGAACACCGGAGAGAAGCACTGAGTGTACACCAGAGTGCAGCATCGAGTGAAGACCGGTGAGCAGAACTTATTGAACAGAAACGTGCAGCACCGAGTGAACAATGGACAGCAGAACCAAGAGAAAACTGAAGCGCAGTACCTCGTGAACACCGGAGAGCAGCATCGAGTGAAGACCGGAGAGCAGAATTGGATTGAACAGAAAAGTGCAGCACCGAGTGAACACCAGAGTGCAGAACCAATAGAACTCTGAAGCGCAGAACTGAGTGAACACCGGAGAGAAGCACTGAGTGTACACCAGAGTGCAGCATCGAGTGAAGACCGGAGAGCAGAACTTATTGAACAGAAACGTGCAGCACCGAGTGAACACTGGACAGCAGAACCAAGAGAAAACTGAAGCGCAGAACCGCGTGAACACCGGAGAGCAGCATCGAGTGAAGACCGGAGAGCAGAACTGGATTGAACAGAAAAGTGCAGCACCGAGTGAACACTGGACATCAGCACCAGAGAGCAGCATCAAGTGAAGACCGGAGAGCAGAACTGGATTGAACAGAAAAGTGCAACACCGAGTGAACACTGGACAGCAGAACCAAGAGAAAACTGAAGCGCAGTACCTCGTGAACACCGGAGAGCAGCATCGAGTGAAGACCGGAGAGCAGAATTGGATTGAACAGAAAAGTGCAGCACCGAGTGAACACCAGAGTGCAGCATCAAGTGAAGACCAGACAGCAGCACCAAGTGAACACCAGAGAGCAGCACCAAGTGAATACCAGAGAGCAGCATTGAGCGAACGCTGGAGAGCAGCACAGACTGAACACCTGAGAGCTGAACCGAGTGAACTCTAGCGGGCAGCACCGAGTGAACACCAGACTGCAGAACCAATAGAACTCTGAAGCGCAGAACTGTGTGAACACCGGAGAGAAGCACCGAGTGAACAGCAGAGTGCAGCATTGATTGAAGACCGGTGAGCTGAACTGGATTGAACAGAAAAGTGCAGCGCCGAGTGAAGACTGGAGAGCAGAACTGGATTGAACTGAAAAGTGCAGCACTGAGTGATCTCCGGAGAGAATCAGCGAGTGAACACTGGAACGCAGAAATGAGTGAGCACCGGAGAAAGCAGCACCTAGAGAACATCGGAGAGCAGAACTGAGTGAACACCGGAGAGAAGCACCGAGTGAACACCAGAGTGCAGCATCGAGTGAAGACCAGAGAGCAGAACTGGATTGAACAGAAAAGTGCAGCACCGAGTGAACACTGGACAACAGCACCGAGTGAACTCCGGAGAGAAGAACGGAGTGAACACCACACAGCAGCACCGAGTGAACACCAGACAGCAGAACCAAGGGAAAACTGAAGCGCAGAACCGAGTGAACACCGGAGAGCAGCATCGAGTGAAGACCGGAGAGCAGAACTGGATTGAACAGAAAAGTGCAACACCGAGTGAACACTGGAAAGCAGCACCGAGTGAATACCAGAGCAGCATTGAGCGAACGTTGGAGAGCAGCACAGAGTGAACACCTGAGAGCTGAACCAAGTGAACTCTAGCGGGCAGCACCGAGTGAACACCGGAGAGCAGAACTGAGTGAACCAGAGAAGCACTGAGTGAACACCAGAGTGCAGCATCGAGTGAAGACCGGAGAGCAGAACTTATTGAACAGAAACGTGCAGCACCGAGTGAACACTGGACAGCAGCACCGAGTGAAGTCCGGAGAGAATCAGCGAGTGAACACTGGAACGCAGAAATGAGTGAGCACTGGAGGGCAGCCCCAAGAGAACATTGGAGAGTAGAACTGAGTGAACACCAGGGAGAAGCACCGAGTGAACACCGGAGAGCAGAACTGAGTGAACACAGAATTGCATCACCGAGTGAACACCTCAGAGCAGAACTGAGTTAACACCGGAGAGCAGCACCGAGTGAATACTGGAGCACAGAACCGAGTGAACAACAGACAGCAGCACAGAGTGAACACAAGAGGGCAGCACCGAGTGAACACCAAAAGCAGAACTGAGTGAATACAGAATTGCATCACCAAGTGAATATCTGAGAGTAGCACCGAGTGAACACCTGAGAGCAGCACCGAATGAACACTGGAGAGCAGAACCGAGTGAACACCAGAGAGTAGAACCGAGTGAACTCCGGAGAGCAGAACTGAGTGAACACCAGACACCAGAACCGAGTGATCACCAGAGAGCTGAACCGAGTGAACAACAGAGAAAGCACCGAGTGAGCGACGGACAGAAAAACAGAGTGAACACCAGAGAGCTGAACCAAGTGAACACTGGAGCGAAGAACCGAGTGAACACTGGAGGGTAGCACCGAGTGAGCACCAGACATCAGCCCCAAGTGAACACCAGACAGCAGAACCAATAGAACTCTGAAGCGCAGAACTGAGTGAACACCGGAGAGAAGCACTGAGTGAACACCAGAGTGCAGCATCGAGTGAAGACCGGAGAGCAGAACTTATTGAACAGAAACGTGCAGCACCGAGTGAACACTGGACAGCAGAACCAAGAGAAAACTGAAGCGCAGAACCGCGTGAACACAGGAGAGCAGCATCGAGTGAAGACCGGAGAGCAGAACTGGATTGAACAGAAAAGTGCAGCACAGAGTGAACACTGGACATCAGCACCAGAGAGCAGCATCAAGTGAAGACCAGAGAGCAGAACTGGATTGAACAGAAAAGTGCAACACCGAGTGAACACTGGACAGCAGAACCAAGAGAAAACTGAAGCGCAGAACCGCGTGAACACCGAGAGCAGCATCGAGTGAAGACCGGAGAGCAGAACTGGATTGAACAGAAAAGTGCAGCACCGAGTGAACACCAGACAGCAGCACCAAGTGAACACCAGAGAGCAGCACCGAGTGAATACCAGAGAGCAGCATTGAGCGAACGCTGGAGAGCAGCACAGAGTGAACACCGGAGATTAGCACCGAGTGAACACTGGAGACCAGCACCGAGTGAACACCAGAGAGCAGCACCGAGTGAACACCAGAGAGCAGCACCGAGTGAACACTGGAGAGTAGCACCGAGTGAACACCAGAGAGCAGCACCGAGTGAACACCAGAGAGCAGCACCGAGTGAACACTGGAGGGTTGCACCGAGTGAGCACCAGACATCAGCCCCAAGTGAACACCAGACAGCAGAACCAATAGAACTCTGAAGCGCAGAACTGAGTGTACACCGGAGAGAAGCACTGAGTGAACACCAGAGTGCAGCATCGAGTGAAAACCGGAGAGCAGAACTGGATTGAACAGAAAAGTGCAACACCGAGTGAACACTGGACAGCAGAACCAAGAGAAAACTGAAGCGCAGAACCGCGTGAACACCGAAAGCAGCATCGAGTGAAGACCGGAGAGCAGAACTGGATTGAACAGAAAAGTGCAGCACCGAGTGAACACCAGAGTGCAGCATCAAGTGAAGACCAGACAGCAGCACCAAGTGAACACCAGAGAGCAGCACCGAGTGAATACCAGAGAGCAGCATTGAGCGAACGCTGGAGAGCAGCACAGAGTGAACACCTGAGAGCTGAACCAAGTGAACTCTAGCGGGCAGCACCGAGTGAACACCAGACTGCAGAACCAATAGAACTCTGAAGCGCAGAACTGTGTGAACACCGGAGAGAAGCACCGAGTGAACAGCAGAGTGCAGCATTGATTGAAGACCGGAGAGCTGAACTGGATTGAACAGAAAAGTGCAGCACCGAGTGAAGAATGGAGAGCAGAACTGGATTGAACTGAAAAGTGCAGCATTGAGTGATCTCCGGAGAGAATCAGTGAGTGAACACTCGAACGCAGAAATGAGTGAGCACCGGAGAAAGCAGCACCTAGAGAACATCGGAGAGCAGAACTGAGTGAACACCGGGGAGCAGCGCCGAGTGAACACCGGAGAGTAGCACCGAGTGAACACTGGGGACCAGCACCGAGTGAACACCAGAAAGCAGCACCGAGTGAACACCAGAGAGCAGCACCGTGTGAACACCAGAGAGCAGCACCGAGTGAACACTGGAGAGCAGCACGGTGTGAACAACAGAGAGCAGCAACGAGTGAACACCGAAAGCAGCACTGAGCGAACACTGGAAAGCAGAACAGAGTGAACACCGGAGATTAGCACCGAGTGAACACTGGAGACCAGCACCAAGTGAACACCAGAGAGCAGCACCGAGTGAACACCAGAGAGCAGCACCGAGTGAACACTGGAGAGTAGCACCGAGTGAACACCAGAGAGCAGCACCGAGTGAACACTGGAGCGTAGCACCGAGTGAACACTGGAGAGTAGCACCGAGTGAACACTGGAGAGTAGCACCGGGTGAACACCGTAGAGTAGCACTGAGTGAACACTTGAGAGTAGAACGGAGTGAACACTGGAGAGCAGAACTGAGTGAACAGCAGACAGCATAACCGAGTGATCGCCAGAGAGCAGCACCGAGTGAACAATGGAGAAAGCACCGAGTGAACAACGGACAGCAGAACAGAGTGAACACCAGAAAGCAGCACCGAGTGAACACCAGAGAGCAGCACCGAGTGAACACCGGAGAGCAGAACGAGTGAACACTGGAGAAAGCACCGAGTGAACAACGGAGAGCAGCACCAAGTGAAAACCAGCGAGCAGCACCGAGTGAACACCGGAGAGTAGCACCGAGTGAACACTGGAGAGCAGCACCGAGTGAACACCGGAGAGCAGAACGAGTGAACACTGGAGAGTAGCACCGAGTGAACACTGGAGAGCAGCACCGAGTGAACACTGGAGAGTAGCACCGAGTGAACACTGGAGAGCAGCACCGAGTGAACACAGGAGGGCAGCATTGAGTGAACACCGGAGAGCAGCACCGAGTGAACATCGGAGAGTAGCATCGAGTGAACACCAGACAGCATAACCGAGTGATCACCAGAGAGCAGCACCGAGTGAACAACGGACAGCAGAACAGAGTGAACACCAGAAAGCAGCACGGAGTGAGCACCAGACATCAGCCCTGAGTGAACACCAGACAGCAGAACCAATAGAACTCTGAAGCGCAGAACTGAGTGAACACCGGAGAGAAGCACCGAGTGAACACCAGAGTGCAGCATCGAGTGAAGACCAGAGAGCAGAACTGGATTGAACAGAAAAGTGCAGCACCGAGTGAACACTGGACAGCAGCACCGAGTGAACTCCGGAGAGAAGAACGGAGTGAACACCACACAGCAGCACCGAGTGAACACCAGACAGCAGAACCAAGAGAAAACTGAAGCGCAGCACCGAGTGAACACCCCAGAGTAGCATTGAGTGAACACTGGAGAGCAGCCCCGAGTGAACACCAGAGAGTAGAACCGAGTGAACTCCGGAGAGCAGAACTGAGTGAACACCAGACACCAGAACCGAGTGATCACCAGAGAGCTGAACCGAATGAACAACAGAGAAAGCACCGAGTGAGCGACGGACAGCAAAACAGAGTGAACACCAGAGAGCTGAACCAAGTGAACACTGGAGCGCAGAACCGAGTGAACACTGGAGGGTTGCACCGAGTGAGCACCAGACATCAGCCCCAAGTGAACACCAGACAGCAGAACCAATAGATCTCTGAAGCGCAGAACTGAGTGAACACCGGAGAGAAGCACTGAGTGAACACCAGAGTGCAGCATCGAGTGAAGACCGGAGAGCAGAACTTATTGAACAGAGACGTGCAGCACCGAGAGAGCACTGGACAGCAGAACCAAGAGAAAACTGAAGCGCAGAACCACGTGAACACCGGAGAGCAGCATCGAGTGAAGACCGGAGAGCAGAACTGGATTGAACAGAAAAGTGCAGCACCGAGTGAACACTGGACATCAGCACCAGAGAGCAGCATCAAGTGAAGACCGGAGAGCAGAACTGGATTGAACAGAAAAGTGCAACACCGAGTGTCCACTGGACAGCAGAACCAAGAGAAAACTGAAGCGCAGAACCGCGTGAACACCAGAGAGTAGCATCGAGTGAAGACCGGAGAGCAGAACTAGATTGAACAGAAAAGTGCAGCACCGAGTGAACACCAGAGTGCAGCATCAAGTGAAGACCAGACAGCAGCACCAAGTGAACACCAGAGAGCAGCACCGAGTGAATACCAGAGAGCAGCATTGAGCGAACGCTGGAGAGCAGCACAGAGTGAACACCTGAGAGCTGAACCAAGTGAACTCTAGCGGGCAGCACCGAGTGAACACCAGACTGCAGAACCAATAGAACTCTGAAGCGCAGAACTGTGTGAACACCGGAGAGAAGCACCGAGTGAACAGCAGAGTGCAGCATTGATTGAAGACCGGAGAGCTGAACTGGATTGAACAGAAAAGTGCAGCACTGAGTGAAGACTGGAGAGCAGAACTGGATTGAACTGAAAAGTGCAGCACTGAGTGATCTCCGGAGAGAATCAGCGAGTGAACACTGGAACGCAGAAAAGAGTGAGCACCGGAGAAAGCAGCACCTAGAG
Source organism: Hypanus sabinus (assembly GCF_030144855.1). Classification (NCBI taxonomy): domain Eukaryota; kingdom Metazoa; phylum Chordata; class Chondrichthyes; order Myliobatiformes; family Dasyatidae; genus Hypanus; species Hypanus sabinus. Next base: position 97,306,565 of record NC_082713.1, read on the forward strand.
AACATCGGAGAGCAGAACTGAGTGAACACCGGGGAGCAGCGCCGAGTGAACACCGGAGAATAGCACCGAGTGAACACTGGGGACCAGCACCGAGTGAACACCAGAAAGCAGCACCGAGTGAACAACGGACAGCTGAACAGAGTGAACACCAGAAAGCAGCACCGAGTGAACACCAGAGAGCAGCACCGAGTGAACACCAGAGAGCAGCACCGAGTGAACACTGGAGAGTAGCACCGAGTGAACACTGGAGAGCAGCACCGAGTGAACACTGGAGAGTAACACCGAGTGAACACTGGAGAGTAGCACCGAGTGAACACCAGAGAGCAGCACCGAGTGAACACTGGAGAGCAGCACGGTGTGAACAACAGAGAGCAGCAACGAGTGAACACCGAAAGCAGCACTGAGCGAACACTGGAACGCAGAACAGAGTGAACACCGGAGATTAGCACCGAGTGAACACTGGAGACCAGCACCGAGTGAACACCAGAGAGCAGCACCGAGTGAACACCAGAGAGCAGCACCGAATGAACACTGGAGAGTAGCACCGAGTGAACACCAGAGAGCAGCACCGAGTGAACACTGGAGCGTAGCACCGAGTGAACACTGGAGAGTAGCACCGAGTGAACACTGGAGAGTAACACCGAGTGAACACTGGAGAGTAGCACCGAGTGAACACCGGAGAGTTGCACCGAGTGAACACTTGAGAGTAGAACGGAGTGAACACTGGAGAGCAGAACTGAGTGAACACCAGACAGCATAACTGAGTGATCGCCAGAGAGCAGCACCGAGTGAACAATGGAGAAAGCACCGAGTGAACAACGGACAGCTGAACAGAGTGAACACCAGAAAGCAGCACCGAGTGAACACCAGAGAGCAGCACCGAGTGAACACCAGAGAGCAGCACCGAGTGAACACTGGAGAGTAGCACCGAGTGAACACTGGAGAGCAGCACCGAGTGAACACCGGAGAGCAGAACGAGTGAACACTGGAGAAAGCATCGAGTGAACAACGGAGAGCAGCACCGAGTGAAAACCAGAGAGCAGCACTGAGTGAACACCGGAGAGTAGCACCGAGTGAACACTGGAGAGCAGCACAGAGTGAACACTGGAGAGTAGCAACGAGTGAACACAGGAGGGCAGCATTGAGTGAACACCGGAGAGCAGCACCGAGTGAACATCGGCGAGTAGCATCGAGTGAACACCAGACAGCATAACCGAGTGATCACCAGAGAGCAGCACCGAGTGAACCATGGAGAAAGCACCGAGTGAACAACGGACAGCAGAACAGAGTGAACACCAGAAAGCAGCATGGAGTGAGCACCAGACATCAGCCCTGAGTGAACACCAGACAGCAGAACCAATAGAACTCTGAAGCGCAGAACTGAGTGAACACCGGAGAGAAGCACCGAGTGAACACCAGAGTGCAGCATCGAGTGAAGACCAGAGAGCAGAACTGGATTGAACAGAAAAGTGCATCACCGAGTGAACAACGGACAGCAGAACAGAGTGAACACCAGAAAGCAGCACGGAGTGAGCACCAGACATCAGCCCTGAGTGAACACCAGACAGCAGAACCAATAGAACTCTGAAGCGCAGAACTGAGTGAACACCGGAGAGAAGCACCGAGTGAACACCAGAGTGCAGCATCGAGTGAAGACCAGAGAGCAGAACTGGATTGAACAGAAAAGTGCAGCACCGAGTGAACACTGGACAGCAGCACCGAGTGAACTCCGGAGAGAAGAACGGAGTGAACACCACACAGCAGCACCGAGTGAACACCAGACAGCAGAACCAAGAGAAAACTGAAGCGCAGAACCGAGTGAACACCGGAGAGCAGCATCGAGTGAAGACCAGAGAGCAGAACTGGATTGAACAGAAAAGTGCAACACCGAGTGAAAACTGGAAAGCAGCACCGAGTGAATACCAGAGAGCAGCATTGAGCGAACGCTGGAGAGCAGCACAGAGTGAACACCTTTGAGCTGAACCGAGTGAGCACTGGAGAGCAGAACCGAGTGAACTCTAGCGGGCAGCACCGAGTGAACACCAGACAGCAGAACCAATAGAACTCTGAAGCGCAGAACTGTGTGAACACTGGAGAGAAGCACCGAGTGTACAGCAGAGTGCAGCATCGAGTGAAGACCGGAGAGCTGAACTGGATTGAACAGAAAAGTGCAGCACCGAGTGAACTCCGGAGAGTATCAGCGAGTGAACACTGGAACGCAGAAATGAGTGAGCACCGAAGAAAGCAGTACCTAGAGAACATTGGAGAGCAGAACTGAGTGAACACCGGGGAGCAGCACCGAGTGAAAACCGGAGAGCAGAACTGAGTGAACACAGAATTGCATCACCGAGTTTAACACCTCAGAGCAGAACTGAGTGAACATAAGAGAGGAGCACCGAGTGAACACCTGAGAGCTGAACCGTGTGAACACTAGACAGCAGAACTGACTGAACACTGGAGGGCAGCACCGAGTGAGCAGCAGACATCAGCCCTGAGTGAAAACCAGACCGCAGAACCAAGAGAACAATGAAGCGCAGAAGCGAGTGAACACCGGAGAGCAGCACCGAGTGAACACCAGAGAGCAGCATTGAGCGAATACTGGAGGGCAGCACAGAGTGAACACCTGAGAGCTGAACCGTGTGAACTCTGGAGCGCAGAACCCAGTGAACACTGGAGGGTAGCACGGAGTAAGCACCAGACATCAGCCCCGTGTGAACACCAGACAGCAGAACCAATAGAACTCTGAAGCGCAGAACTGAGTGAACACCAGAGAGCAGCAGCGAGTGAACACCAGAGTGCAGCATCGAGTGAAGACCAGAGAGCAGAACTGGATTGAACAGAAACGTGCAGCACCGAGTTAACACCGGAGAGCAGCACCGAGTGAACACTGGAGAGCAGAACTGAGTGAACACAGAATTGCATCACCGAGTTTAACACCTCAGAGCAGAAATGAGTGAACATGAGAGAGGAGCACCAAGTGAACACCTTAGAGCTGAACCGAGTGAACACTGGACAGCAGAACCGACTGAACACTGGAGGGCAGCACCGAGTGAGCACCAGACATCAGCCCTGAGTGAAAACCAGACAGCAGAACCAAGATAGCAATGAAGTGCAGAAGCGATTGAACACAAGAGTGCAGCATCGAGTGAACACCGGAGAGCAGAACAGAATGAACACTGGAACACAGAACAGAGTGAACACCTGAGGGCAGAACCATGTGAACAGTGGAGAGCAGCACCGAGTAAAACACCGGAGAGCAGAACTGAGTGAACACAGAATTGCATCACCGAGTTTAACACCTCAGAGCAGAAATGAGTGAACATGAGAGAGGAGCACCGAGTGAACACCTGAGAGCTGAACCGAGTGAACACTGGACAGCAGAACCGACTGAACACTGGAGGGCAGCACCGAGTGAGCACCAGACATCAGCCCTGAGTGAAAACCAGACAGCAGAACCAAGATAACAATGAAGTGCAGAAGCGATTGAACACAAGAGTGCAGCATCGAGTGAACACCGGAGAGCAGAACAGAATGAACACTGGAACACAGAACAGAGTGAACACCTGAGGGCAGAACCATGTGAACAGTGGAGAGCAGCAGCGAGTGAACATCGGAGAGCAGCATCGAGTGAACATCGGAGAGCAGCATCGAGTGAACACCAGAGAACAGCACCGAGTGAACACCTGAGAGCAGCACAGAGTGAATACCTGACAGCAGCACCGAGTGAACACCGGAGAGTAGCATTGAGTGAACACTGGAGAGCAGCACCGAGTGAACACCAGACAGCAGAACCAAGATAACAATGAAGTGCAGAAGCGATTGAACACAAGAGTGCAGCATCGAGTGAACACCGGAGAGCAGAACAGAATGAACACTGGAACACAGAACAGAGTGAACACCTGAGGGCAGAACTGTGTGAACACTGGAGAGAAGCACCGAGTGAACAGCAGAGTGCAGCATCGAGTGAAGACTGGAGAGCTGAACTGGATTGAACAGAAAAGTGCAGCACCGAGTGAAGACTGGAGAGCAGAACTGGATTGAACTGAAAAGTGCAGCACCGAGTGAACTCCGGAGAGAATCAGCGAGTGAACACTGGAACGCAGAACTGAGTGAGCACCGGAGAAAGCAGCTCCTAGAGAACATCGGAGCGCAGAACTGAGTGAACACAGAATTGCATCACTGAGTTTAACACCTCAGAGCAGAACTGAGTGAACATAAGAGAGGAGCACCAAGTGAACACCTGAGAACTGAACCGAGTGAACACTGGACAGCAGAACCGACTGAACACTGGAGGGCAGCACCGAGTGAGCACCAGACATCAGCCCTGAGTGAAAACCAGACAGCAGAACCAAGAGAACAATGAAGCTCAGAAGCGAGTGAACACCGGAGAGCAGCACCGAGTGAACACCAGAGTGCAGCACAGAGTGAATACCTGAGGGCAGAACCATGTGAACAGTGGAGAGCAGCACCGAGTAAAACACCGGAGAGCAGCAGCGAGTGAACATCGGAGAGCAGCATCGAGTGAACACCAGAGAGCAGCACCGAGTGAACAGCTGAGAGCAGCACCGAGTGAATACCTGAGAGCATCACCGAGTGAACACCGGAGAGTAGCATTGAGTGAACACTGGAGTGCAGCATCGAGTGAACACCAGAGAGCAGCACCGAGTGAATACCTGAGAGCAGAACCGAATGAACACTGGGGAGCAGAACCGAGTGAACACCTGAGAGTAGAACCGAGTGAACACTGGAGAGCAGAACTGAGTGAACACCAGACAGCATAACCGAGTGATCACCAGAAAGCAGCACCGAGTGAACACCAGAGAGCAGCATTGAGCGAACCCTGGAGAGCAGCACAGAGTGAACACCTGAGAGATGAACCGTGTGAACTCTGGAGCGCAGAACCGAGTGAACACTGGAGGGTAGCACGGAGTGAGCACCAGACATCAGCCCCATGTGAACACCAGACAGCAGAACCAATAGAACTCTGAAGCGCAGAACTGAGTGAACACTGGAGAGAAGCACTGAGTGAACACCAGAGTGCAGCATCGAGTGAAGACCAGAGAGCAGAACTGGATTGAACAGAAACGTGCAGCACCGAGTTAACACCGGAGAGCAGCACCGAGTGAATACTGGAGCACAGAACCGAGTGAACACCAGACAGCAGCACAGAGTGAACTCAAGAGGGCAGCAACGAGCGAACACTGGAGAGCAGAACTGAGTGAACACAGAATTGCATCACCAAGTGAACACCGGAGAGCAGAACTGAGTGAATAACAGAGAGGAGCACCGAGTGAACGCCTGAGAGCTGAACCGAGTGAACACCGGAGAGCAGAACCGACTGAACACTGGAGGGCAGCACTGAGTGAGCACCAGACATCAGCCCCGAGTAAACAGACAGCAGAACCAAGAGAATAATGAAGCGCAGAAGCGAGTGAACACCGGACAGCAGCACAGAGTGAACACAAGAGGGCAGCACAGAGCGAACACTGGAGAGCAGAACCGTGTGAACAACATAGAGCAGCACCCAGTGAACACCGAAAGCAGAACTGACTGAACACAGAATTGCATCACCAAGTGAACACCGGAGAGCAGAACTGAGTGAATAACAGAGAGGAGCACCGAGTGAACGCCTGAGAGCTGAACCGAGTGAACACCGGAGAGCAGAACCGACTGAACACTGGAGGGCAGCACCGAGTGAACACCAGAGAGCAGCACCAAGTGAACACTGGAGCGTAGCACCGAGTGAACACTGGAGAGTAGCACCGAGTGAACACCAGAGAGCAGCACCGAGTGAACACTGGAGAGCAGCACGGTGTGAACAACAGAGAGCAGCAACGAGTGAACACCGAAAGCAGCACTGAGCGAACACTGGAACGCAGAACAGAGTGAACACCGGAGATTAGCACCGAGTGAACACTGGAGACCAGCACCGAGTGAACACCAGAGAGCAGCACCGACTGAACACCAGAGAGCAGCACCGAGTGAACACTGGAGAGTAGCACCGAGTGAACACCAGAGAGCAGCACCGAGTGAACACTGGAGCGTAGCACCGAGTGAACACTGGAGAGTAGCACCGAGTGAACACTGGAGAGTAGCACCGAGTGAACACCGGAGAGTTGCACCGAGTGAACACTTGAGAGTAGAACGGAGTGAACACTGGAGAGCAGAACTGAGTGAACACCAGACAGCATAACTGAGTGATCGCCAGAGAGCAGCACCGAGTGAACAATGGAGAAAGCACCGAGTGAACAACGGACAGCTGAACAGAGTGAACACCAGAAAGCAGCACCGAGTGAACACCAGAGAGCAGCACCGAGTGAACACCAGAGAGCAGCACCGAGTGAACACTGGAGAGTAGCACCGAGTGAACACTGGAGAGCAGCACCGAGTGAACACCGGAGAGCAGAACGAGTGAACACTGGAGAAAGCACCGAGTGAACAACGGAGAGCAGCACCGAGTGAAAACCAGAGAGCAGCACTGAGTGAACACCGGAGAGTAGCACCGAGTGAACACTGGAGAGCAGCACTGAGTGAACACTGGAGAGTAGCACCGAGTGAACACCGGAGAGTAGCACCGAGTGAACACAGGAGGGCAGCATTGAGTGAACACCGGAGAGCAGCACCGAGTGAACATCGGCGAGTAGCATCGAGTGAACACCAGACAGCATAACCGAGTGATCACCAGAGAGCAGCACCGAGTGAACCATGGAGAAAGCACCGAGTGAACAACGGACAGCAGAACAGAGTGAACACCAGAAAGCAGCACGGAGTGAGCACCAGACATCAGCCCTGAGTGAACACCAGACAGCAGAACCAATAGAACTCTGAAGCGCAGAACTGAGTGAACACCGGAGAGAAGCACCGAGTGAACACCAGAGTGCAGCATCGAGTGAAGACCAGAGAGCAGAACTGGATTGAACAGAAAAGTGCAGCACCGAGTGAACAACGGACAGCAGAACAGAGTGAACACCAGAAAGCAGCACGGAGTGAGCACCAGACATCAGCCCTGAGTGAACACCAGACAGCAGAACCAATAGAACTCTGAAGCGCAGAACTGAGTGAACACCGGAGAGAAGCAACGAGTGAACACCAGAGTGCAGCATCGAGTGAAGACCAGAGAGCAGAACTGGATTGAACAGAAAAGTGCAGCACCGAGTGAACACTGGACAGCAGCACCGAGTGAACTCCGGAGAGAAGAACGGAGTGAACACCACACAGCAGCACCGAGTGAACACCAAACAGCAGAACCAACAGAAAACTGAAGCGCAGAACCGAGTGAACACCGGAGAGCAGCATCGAGTGAAGACCAGAGAGCAGAACTGGATTGAACAGAAAAGTGCAACACCGAGTGAACACTGGAAAGCAGCACCGAGTGAATACCAGAGAGCAGCATTGAGCGAACGCTGGAGAGCAGCACAGAGTGAACACCTGAGAGCTGAACAGAGTGAGCACTGGAGAGCAGAACCGAGTGAACTCTATCGGGCAGCACTGAGTGAACACCAGACAGCAGAACCAATAGAACTCTGAAGCGCAGAACTGTGTGAACACTGGAGAGAAGCACCGAGTGTACAGCAGAGTGCAGCATCGAGTGAAGACCGGAGAGCTGAACTGGATTGAACAGAAAAGTGCAGCACCAAGTGAAGACTGGAGAGCAGAACTGGATTGAACTGAAAAGTGCAGCACCGAGTGAACTCCGGAGAGAATCAGCGAGTGAACACTGGAACGCAGAAATGAGTGAGCACTGGAGAAAGCAGCACCTAGAGAACATCGGAGAGCAGAACTGAGTGAACACCGGGGAGCAGCACCGAGTGAAAACCGGAGAGCAGAACTGAGTGAACACAGAATTGCATCACCGAGTTTAACACCTCAGAGCAGAACTGAGTGAACATAAGAGAGGAGCACCGAGTGAACACCTGAGAGCTGAACCGTGTGAACACTAGACAGCAGAACTGACTGAACACTGGAGGGCAGCACCGAATGAGCAGCAGACATCAGCCCTGAGTGAAAACCAGACCGCAGAACCAAGAGAACAATGAAGCGCAGAAGCGAGTGAACACCAGAGAGCAGCATTGAGCGAATACTGGAGGGCAGCACAGAGTGAACACCTGAGAGCTGAACCGTGTGAACTCTGGAGCGCAGAACCCAGTGAACACTGGAGGGTAGCACGGAGTAAGCACCAGACATCAGCCCTGTGTGAACACCAGACAGCAGAACCAATAGAACTCTGAAGCGCAGAACTGAGTGAACACCAGAGAGCAGCAGCGAGTGAACACCAGAGTGCAGCATCGAGTGAAGACCAGAGAGCAGAACTGGATTGAACAGAAACGTGCAGCACCGAGTTAACACCGGAGAGCAGCACCGAGTGAACACTGGAGAGCAGAACTGAGTGAACACAGAATTGCATCACCGAGTTTAACACCTCAGAGCAGAAATGAGTGAACATGAGAGAGGAGCACCGAGTGAACACCTTAGAGCTGAACCGAGTGAACACTGGACAGCAGAACCGACTGAACACTGGAGGGCAGCACCGAGTGAGCACCAGACATCAGCCCTGAGTGAAAACCAGACAGCAGAACCAAGATAACAATGAAGTGCAGAAGCGATTGAACACAAGAGTGCAGCATCGAGTGAACACCGGAGAGCAGAACAGAATGAACACTGGAACACAGAACAGAGTGAACACCTGAGGGCAGAACCATGTGAACAGTGGAGAGCAGCACAGAGTAAAACACCGGAGAGCAGCAGCGAGTGAACATCGGAGAGCAGCATCGAGTGAACACCAGAGAACAGCACCGAGTGAACACCTGAGAGCAGCACAGAGTGAATACCTGACAGCAGCACCGAGTGAACACCGGAGAGTAGCATTGAGTGAACACTGGAGAGCAGCACCGAGTGAACACCAGACAGCAGAACCAAGATAACAATGAAGTGCAGAAGCGATTGAACACAAGAGTGCAGCATCGAGTGAACACCGGAGAGCAGAACAGAATGAACACTGGAACACAGAACAGAGTGAACACCTGAGGGCAGAACTGTGTGAGCACTGGAGAGAAGCACCGAGTGAACAGCAGAGTGCAGCATCGAGTGAAGACTGGAGAGCTGAACTGGATTGAACAGAAAAGTGCAGCACCGAGTGAAGACTGGAGAGCAGAACTGGTTTGAACTGAAAAGTGCAGCACCGAGTGAACTCCGGAGAGAATCAGCGAGTGAACACTGGAACGCAGAAATGAGTGAGCACCGGAGAAAGCAGCACCTAGAGAACATCGGAGAGCAGAACTGAGTGAACACCGGGGAGCAGCGCCGAGTGAACACCGGAGAGTAGCACCGAGTGAACACTGGAGACCAGCACCGAGTGAACACCAGAAAGCAGCACCGAGTGAACACCAGAGAGCAGCACCGAGTGAACACCAGAGAGCAGCATCGAGTGAAGACTGGAGAGCTGAACTGGATTGAACAGAAAAGTGCAGCACCGAGTGAAGACTGGAGAGCAGAACTGGTTTGAACTGAAAAGTGCAGCACCGAGTGAACTCCGGAGAGAATCAGCGAGTGAACACTGGAACGCAGAAATGAGTGAGCACCGGAGAAAGCAGCACCTAGAGAACATCGGAGCGCAGAACTGAGTGAACACAGAATTGCATCACCGAGTTTAACACCTCAGAGCAGAACTGAGTGAACATAAGAGAGGAGCACCAAGTGAACACCTGAGAACTGAACCGAGTGAACACTGGACAGCAGAACCGACTGAACACTGGAGGGCAGCACCGAGTGAGCACCAGATATCAGCCCTGAGTGAAAACCAGACAGCAGAACCAAGAGAACAATGAAGCTCAGAAGCGAGTGAACACCGGAGAGCAGCACCGAGTGAACACCAGAGTGCAGCACAGAGTGAACACCTGAGGGCAGAACCGTGTGAACAGTGGAGAGCAGCACCGAGTAAAACACCAGAGAGCAGCAGCGAGTGAACATCGGAGAGCAGCATCGAGTGAACACCAGAGAACAGCACCGAGTGAACAGCTGAGAGCAGCACCGAGTGAACACCTGAGAGCAGCACCGAGTGAACAGCTGAGAGCAGCACCGAGTGAATACCTGAGAGCAGAACCGAATGAACACTGGGGAGCAGAACCGAGTGAACACCTGAGAGTAGAACCGAGTGAACACTGGAGAGCAGAACTGAGTGAACACCAGACAGCATAACCGAGTGATCACCAGAGAGCAGCACCGAGTGAACAACGGAGAAAGCACCGAGTGAACAACAGACAGCAGAACAGAGTGAACACCAGAAAGCAGAAATGAGTGAGCACCGGAGAAAGCAGCACCTAGAGAACATCGGAGAGCAGAACTGAGTGAACACCGGGGAGCAGCGCCGAGTGAACACCGGAGAGTAGCACCGAGTGAACACTGGAGACCAGCACCGAGTGAACACCAGAAAGCAGCACCGAGTGAACACCAGAGAGCAGCACCGAGTGAACACCAGAGAGCAGCATCGAGTGAAGACTGGAGAGCTGAACTGGATTGAACAGAAAAGTGCAGCACCGAGTGAAGACTGGAGAGCAGAACTGGTTTGAACTGAAAAGTGCAGCACCGAGTGAACTCCGGAGAGAATCAGCGAGTGAACACTGGAACGCAGAAATGAGTGAGCACCGGAGAAAGCAGCACCTAGAGAACATCGGAGCGCAGAACTGAGTGAACACAGAATTGCATCACCGAGTTTAACACCTCAGAGCAGAACTGAGTGAACATAAGAGAGGAGCACCAAGTGAACACCTGAGAACTGAACCGAGTGAACACTGGACAGCAGAACCGACTGAACACTGGAGGGCAGCACCGAGTGAGCACCAGATATCAGCCCTGAGTGAAAACCAGACAGCAGAACCAAGAGAACAATGAAGCTCAGAAGCGAGTGAACACCGGAGAGCAGCACCGAGTGAACACCAGAGTGCAGCACAGAGTGAACACCTGAGGGCAGAACCGTGTGAACAGTGGAGAGCAGCACCGAGTAAAACACCAGAGAGCAGCAGCGAGTGAACATCGGAGAGCAGCATCGAGTGAACACCAGAGAACAGCACCGAGTGAACAGCTGAGAGCAGCACCGAGTGAACACCTGAGAGCAGCACCGAGTGAACAGCTGAGAGCAGCACCGAGTGAATACCTGAGAGCAGAACCGAATGAACACTGGGGAGCAGAACCGAGTGAACACCTGAGAGTAGAACCGAGTGAACACTGGAGAGCAGAACTGAGTGAACACCAGACAGCATAACCGAGTGATCACCAGAGAGCAGCACCGAGTGAACAACGGAGAAAGCACCGAGTGAACAACAGACAGCAGAACAGAGTGAACACCAGAAAGCAGCACCGAGTGAACACCAGAGAGCAGCATTGATCGAACCCTGGAGAGCAGCACAGAGTGAACACCTGAGAGCTGAACCGTGTGAACTCTGGAGCGCAGAACCGAGTGAACACTGGAGGGTAGCACGGAGTGAGCACCAGACATCAGCCCCGTGTGAACACCAGACAGCAGAACCAATAGAACTCTGAAGCGCAGAACTGAGTGAACACTGGAGAGAAGCACTGAGTGAACACCAGAGTGCAGCATCGAGTGAAGACCAGAGAGCAGAACTGGATTGAACAGAAACGTGCAGCACCGAGTTAACACCAGAGAGCAGCACCGAGTGAATACTGGAGCACAGAACCGAGTGAACACCAGACAGCAGCACAAAGTGAACTCAAGAGGGCAGCAACGAGCGAACACTGGAGAGCAGAACTGAGTGAACACAGAATTGCATCACCAAGTGAACACCGGAGAGCAGAACTGAGTGAATAACAGAGAGGAGCACCGAGTGAACACCTGAGAGCTGAACCGAGTGAACACCGGAGAGCAGAACCGACTGAACACTGGAGGGCAGCACTGAGTGAGCACCAGACATCAGCCCCGAGTAAACAGACAGCAGAACCAAGAGAATAATGAAGCGCAGAAGCGAGTGAACACCGGACAGCAGCACAGAGTGAACACAAGAGGGCAGCACAGAGCGAACACTGGAGAGCAGAACCGTGTGAACAACATAGAGCAGCACCCAGTGAACACCGAAAGCAGAACTGACTGAACACAGAATTGCATCACCAAGTGAACACCGGAGAGCAGAACTGAGTGAATAACAGAGAGGAGCACCGAGTGAACGCCTGAGAGCTGAACCGAGTGAACACCGGAGAGCAGAACCGACTGAACACTGGAGGGCAGCACTGAGTGAGCACCAGACATCAGCCCCGAGTAAACAGACAGCAGGACCAAGAGAATAATGAAGCGCAGAAGCGAGTGAACACCGGAGAGAAGCACCGAGTGAACACCTGAGAGCAGAACTGAGTGAACACCAGAGAGCAGAACTGAGTGAACAAAGAATTGCATCACCGAGTGAACACCTCAGAGCAGAACTGAGTGAACACCGGAGAGCAGCACCGAGTGAGCACCGGAGAGCAGAACTGAGTGAACACAGAATTGCATCACCGAGTGAATATCTGAGAGTAGCACCGAGTGAACACCTGAGAGCAGCACCGAATGAACACTGGAGAGCAGAACCGAGTGAACACCAGAGACTAGAACCGAGTGATCACCAGAGAGCAGAACCGAGTGAACAACGTAGAAAGCACCGAGTGAGCGACGGACAGCAGAACAGAGCGAACACCAGAAAGCAGCACCGAGTGAGCACCAGACATCAGCCCCAAGTGAACACCAGACAGCAGAACCAATAGAACTCTGAAGCGCAGAACTGAGTGAACACTGGAGAGAAGCACTGAGTGAACACCAGAGTGCAGCATCGAGTGAAGACCGGAGAGCAGCACTGGATTGAACAGAAAAGTGCAGCACAGAGTGAAGACTGGAGAGCTGCACCGAGTGATCTCCGGAGTGAAGAACGGAGTGAACACCACACAGCAGAACTGAGTGAACACCGGAGAGCAGCACTGAGTGAACACCAGACAGTAGAACCAAGAGAAAACTGAAGCGCAGAACCGAGTGAACACCGGAGAGCAGAACTGGATTGAACAGAAAAGTGCAACACCGAGTCAACACTGGAAAGCAGCACCGAGTGAACACCAGAGAGCAGCACCAAGTGAATACCAGAGAGCAGCATTGAGCGAACGCTGGAGAGCAGCACAGAGTGAACACCTGAGAGCTGAACCGACTGAGCACTGGAGCGCAGAACCGAGTGAACTCTAGCGGGCAGCACCGAGTGAACACCAGAATGCAGAACCAATAGAACTCTGAAGCGCAGAACTGTGTGAACACCGGAGAGAAGCACCGAGTGAACAGCAGAGTGCAGCATCGAGTGAAGATCGGAGAGCTGAACTGGATTGAACAGAAAAGTGCAGCACCGAGTGAAGACTGGAGAGCAGAACTGGATTGAACTGAAAAGTGCAGCACCGAGTGAACTCCGGAGAGAATCAGCGAGTGAACACTGGAACGCAGAAATGAGTGAGCACCGGAGAAAGCAGCACCTAGAGAACATCGGAGAGCAGAACTGCGTGAACACCGGGGAGCAGCACCGAGTGAACACCGGAGAGCAGAACTGAGTGAACAAAGAATTGCATTACCGAGTTTAACACCTCAGAGCAGAACTGAGTGAACATAAGAGAGGAGCACCGAGTGAACACCTGAGAGCTGAACCGAATGAACACTGGACAGCAGAACCGACTGAACACTGGAGGGCAGCACCGAGTGAGCACCAGACATCAGCCCTGAGTGAAAACCAGACAGCAGAACCAAGAGAGCAATGAAGCTCAGAAGCGAGTGAACACCGGAGAGCAGCACCGAGTGAACACCAGAGTGCAGCACAGAGTGAACACCTGAGGGTAGAACCGTGTGAACAGTGGAGAGCAGCACAGAGTAAAACACCGTAGAGCAGCAGCGAGTGAACATCGGAGAGCAGCATCGAGTGAACACCAGAGAGCAGCACCGAGTGAACACCTGAGAGCAGCACCGAGTGAATACCTGAGAGCAGCACCGAGTGAACACCGGAGAGTAGCATTGAGTGAACACCAGAGACTAGAACCGAGTGAACACCGGACAGCAGAACCGAGTGATCACCAGAGAGCAGAACCGAGTGAACAACGTAGAAAGCACCGAGTGAGCGACAGACAGCAGAACAGAGCGAACACCAGAAAGCAGCACCGAGTGAGCACCAGACATCAGCCCCGAGTGAACACCAGACAGCAGAACCAATAGAACTCTGAAGCGCAGAACTGAGTGAACACTGGAGAGAAGCACTGAGTGAACACCAGAGTGCAGCATCGAGTGAAGACCGGAGAGCAGCACTGGATTGAACAGAAAAGTGCAGCACAGAGTGAAGACTGGAGAGCTGCACCGAGTGATCTCCGGAGTGAAGAACGGAGTGAACACCACACAGCAGAACTGAGTGAACACCGGAGAGCAGCACTGAGTGAACACCAGACAGTAGAACCAAGAGAAAACTGAAGCGCAGAACCGAGTGAACACCGGAGAGCAGAACTGGATTGAACAGAAAAGTGCAACACCGAGTCAACACTGGAAAGCAGCACCGAGTGAACACCAGAGAGCAGCACCAAGTGAATACCAGAGAGCAGCATTGAGCGAACGCTGGAGAGCAGCACAGAGTGAACACCTGAGAGCTGAACCGACTGAGCACTGGAGCGCAGAACCGAGTGAACTCTAGCGGGCAGCACCGAGTGAACACCAGAATGCAGAACCAATAGAACTCTGAAGCGCAGAACTGTGTGAACACCGGAGAGAAGCACCGAGTGAACAGCAGAGTGCAGCATCGAGTGAAGATCGGAGAGCTGAACTGGATTGAACAGAAAAGTGCAGCACCGAGTGAAGACTGGAGAGCAGAACTGGATTGAACTGAAAAGTGCAGCACCGAGTGAACTCCGGAGAGAATCAGCGAGTGAACACTGGAACGCAGAAATGAGTGAGCACCGGAGAAAGCAGCACCTAGAGAACATCGGAGAGCAGAACTGCGTGAACACCGGGGAGCAGCACCGAGTGAACACCGGAGAGCAGAACTGAGTGAACACAGAATTGCATCACCGAGTTTAACACCTCAGAGCAGAACTGAGTGAACATAAGAGAGGAGCACCGAGTGAACACCTGAGAGCTGAACCGAATGAACACTGGACAGCAGAACCGACTGAACACTGGAGGGCAGCACCGAGTGAGCACCAGACATCAGCCCTGAGTGAAAACCAGACAGCAGAACCAAGAGAGCAATGAAGCTCAGAAGCGAGTGAACACCGGAGAGCAGCACCGAGTGAACACCAGAGTGCAGCACAGAGTGAACACCTGAGGGTAGAACCGTGTGAACAGTGGAGAGCAGCACCGAGTAAAACACCGGAGAGCAGCAGCGAGTGAACACCAGAGAGCAGCACCGAGTGAACACCTGAGAGCAGCACCGAGTGAATACCTGAGAGCAGCACCGAGTGAACACCGGAGAGTAGCATTGAGTGAACACCGGAGAACAGCACCGAGTGAATACCTGAGAGCAGAACCGAATGAACACTGGGGAGCAGAACCGAGTGAACACCTGAGAGTAGAACCGAGTGAACACTGGAGAGCAGAACTGAGTGAACACCAGACAGCATAACCGAGTGATCACCAGAGAGCAGCACCGAGTGAACAACGGAGAAAGCACTGAGTAAACAATGGACAGCAGAACAGAGTGAACACCAGAAAGAAGCACCGTGTGAACACCAGAGAGCAGCACCGAGTGAACACCAGAGAGCAGCATTGAGCGAACACTGGAGGGAAGCACAGAGTGGACACCTGAGAGCTGAACCGTGTGAACTCTGGAGCGCAGAACCGAGTGAACACTGGAGAGCAGCACGGAGTGAGCACCAGACATCAGCCCCGTGTGAACACCAGATAGCAGAACCAAGAGAACACTGAAGCGCAGAACCGAGTGAACACCAGAGAGAAGCAACGGGTGTACAGCAGAGTGCAGCTTCGAGTGAAGACCAGAGAGCAGAACTGGATTGAACAGAAACGTCCAGCACCGAGTGAACACTGGACAGCAGCACCGAGTGAAGTCCGCAGAGAATCAGCGAGTGAACACTGGAACGCAGAAATGAGTGAGCACCGGAGGGCAGCACCGAGAGAACATCGGAGAGTAGAACTGAGTGAACACCGGGGAGCAGCACCGAGTGAAAACCTGAGGAGCAGAACTGAGTGAACACAGAATTGCATCACCGAGTGAACACCTCAAAGCAGAACTGTGTGAACACCGGAGAGCAGCACCGAGTGAATACTGGAGCACAGAACCGACTGAATAACTGACAGCAGCACAGAGTGAACACAAGAGGGCAGCACCGAGACAGCACTGGACAGCAGAACCGTGTGAACAACAGAGAGCAGAAAGAGTGAACAGCGAAAGCAGAACTGAGTGAACACAGAATTGCATCACCGAGTGAACACCTCAGAGCAGAACCGACTGAACACTGGAGGGCAGCACCGAGTGAGCACCAGACATTAGCCCCGAGTGAACAGACAGCAGAACCAAGAGAACACTGAAGCGCAGAACCCAGTGAACACCAGAGAGAAGCAGCGGGTGTACAGCAGAGTGCAGCATCGAGTGAAGACTGGAGAGCAGAACTGGATTGAACTGAAAAGTGCAGCACCGAGTGAACTCCGGAGAGAATCAGTGAGTGAACACTGGAACGCAGAAATGAGTGAGCACCGGAGGGCAGCACGGAGAGAACATCGGAGAGCAGGACTGAGTGAACACTGGGGTGCAGCACCGAGTGAACACTGGAGAGCAGAACTGAGTGAACACAGAATTGCATCACCGAGTGAATACCTGAGAGTAGCACCAAATGAACACTGGAGAGCAGAACCGAGTGAACACCAGAGAATAGAACCGAGTGAACACCGGAGAGCAGAAGTGAGTGAACACCGGAGAAAGCTCCGAGTGAGTGACGGACAGCAGAACAGAGTGAACACCAGAAGGCAGCACCGAGTGAACACCAGAGAGCAGCACCGACTGAACACCAGAGAGCAGCATTGAGCGAACACTGGAGGGCAGCACAGATTGAACACCTGAGAGCTGAACCAAGTGAACACTGGAGCACAGAACCGAGTGAACACTGGAGGTTAGCACCGAGTGAGCACTAGACATTGGCCCCTAGTGAACACCAGACAGCAGAACCAATAGAACTCTGAAGCGCAGAACTGTGTGAACACTGGAGAGAAGCACCGAGTGAACAGCAGAGTGCAGCATCGAGTGAAGACCAGAGAGCTGAACTGGATTGAACAGAAAAGTGCAGCACCGAGTGAACACTGGACAGCAGAACTGGATTGAACTGAAAAGTGCAGCACCGAGTGAACTCCGGAGAGAATCAGCGAGTGAACACTGGAACGCAGAAATGAGTGAGCACCGGAGAAAGCAGCACCTAGAGAACATCGGAGAGCAGAACTGCGTGAACACCGGGGAGCAGCACAGAGTGAACACCTGAGAGCTGAACCGAGTGAGCACTGGAGCGCAGAACCGAGTGAACTCTAGCGGGCAGCACCGAGTGAACACCAGACAGCAGAACCAATAGAACTCTGAAGCGCAGAACTGTGTGAACACTGGAGAGAAGCACCGAGTGAACAGCAGAGTGCAGCATCGAGTGAAGACCAGAGAGCTGAACTGGATTGAACAGAAAAGTGCAGCACCGAGTGAACACTGGACAGCAGAACTGGATTGAACTGAAAAGTGCAGCACCGAGTGAACTCCGGAGAGAATCAGCGAGTGAACACTGGAACGCAGAAATGAGTGAGCACCGGAGAAAGCAGCACCTAGAGAACATCGGAGAGCAGAACTGCGTGAACACCCGGGAGCAGCACCGAGTGAACACCGGAGAGCAGAACTGTGTGAACACAGAATTGCATCACCGAGTTTAACACCTCAGAGCAGAACTGAGTGAACATAAGAGAGGAGCACCGAGTGAACACCTGAGAGCTGAACCGTGTGAACACTGGACAGCAGAACCGACTGAACACTGGAGGGCAGCACCGAGTGAGCACCAGACATCAGCCCTGAGTGAAAACCAGACAGCAGAACCAAGAGAACAATGAAGCTCAGAAGCGAGTGAACACCGGAGAGCAGCACCGAGTGAACACCAGAGTGCAGCACAGAGTGAACACCTGAGGACAGAACCGTGTGAACAGTGGAGAGCAGCACCGAGTAAAACACCGGAGAGCAGCAGCGAGTGAACATCGGAGAGCAGCATCGAGTGAACACCAGAGAGCAGCACCGAGTGAACACCTGAGATCTGAACCGAGTGAGCACTGGAGCGCAGAACCGAGTGAACTCTAGCGGGCAGCACCGAGTGAACACCAGACAGCAGAACCAATAGAACTCTGAAGCGCAGAACTGTGTGAACACCGGAGAGAAGCACCGAGTGAACAGCAGAGTGCAGCATCGAGTGAAGACCAGAGAGCTGAACTGGATTGAACAGAAAAGTGCAGCACCGAGTGAACACTGGACAGCAGAACTGGATTGAACTGAAAAGTGCAGCACCGAGTGAACTCCGGAGAGAATCAGCGAGTGAACACTGGAACGCAGAAATGAGTGAGCACCGGAGAAAGCAGCACCTGGAGAACATCGGAGAGCAGAACTGCGTGAACACCGGGGAGCAGCACCGAGTGAACACTGGGGACCAGAACTGAGTGAACACAGAATTGCATCACGGAGTTTAACACCTCAGAGCAGAACTGAGTGAACATAAGAGAGGAGCACCGAGTGAACACCTGAGAGCTGAACCGAGTGAACACTGGACAGCAGAACCGACTGAACACTGGAGGGCAGCACCGAGTGAGCACCAGACATCAGCCCTGAGTGAAAACCAGACAGCAGAACCAAGAGAACAATGAAGCTCAGAAGCCAGTGAACACCGGAGAGCAGCACCGAGTGAACACCAGAGTGCAGCACAGAGTGAACACCTGAGGACAGAACCGTGTGAACAGTGGAGAGCAGCACCGAGTAAAACACCAGAGAGCAGCAGCGAGTGAACACCGGAGAGCAGCACCGAGTGAACACCTGAGAGCAGCAGCGAGTGAACACCGGAGAGCAGCACCGAGTGAACACCGGAGAGTAGCATTGAGTGAACACTGGAGAGCAGCCCCG
Source organism: Hypanus sabinus (assembly GCF_030144855.1). NCBI lineage: Eukaryota > Metazoa > Chordata > Chondrichthyes > Myliobatiformes > Dasyatidae > Hypanus > Hypanus sabinus. Next base: position 97,325,692 of record NC_082713.1, read on the forward strand.
AGTGAATACCTGAGAGCAGAACCGAATGAACACTGGGGAGCAGAACCGAGTGAACACCTGAGAGTAGAACCGAGTGAACACTGGAGAGCAGAACTGAGTGAACACCAGACAGCATAACCGAGTGATCACCAGAGAGCAGCACCGAGTGAACAACGGAGAAAGCACCGAGTGAACAACAGACAGCAGAACAGAGTGAACACCAGAAAGCAGCACCGAGTGAACACCAGAGAGCAGCATTGAGCGAACCCTGGAGAGCAGCACAGAGTGAACACCTGAGAGCTGAACCGTGTGAACTCTGGAGCGCAGAACCGAATGAACACTGGAGAGCAGCACAGAGTGAGCACCAGACATCAGCCCCGTGTGAACACCAGACAGCAGAACCAAGAGAACACTGAAGCGCAGAACCGAGTGAACACCAGAGAGAAGCAACGGGTGTACAGCAGAGTGCAGCATCGAGTGAAGACCAGAGAGCAGAACTGGATTGAACAGAAACGTCCAGCACCGAGTGAACACTGGACAGCAGCACCGAGTGAAGTCCGCAGAGAATCAGCGAGTGAACACTGGAACGCAGAAATGAGTGAGCACCGGAGGGCAGCACCGAGAGAACATCGGAGAGTAGAACTGAGTGAACACCGGGGAGCAGCACCGAGTGAAAACCTGAGGAGCAGAACTGAGTGAACACAGAATTGCATCACCGAGTGAACACCTCAAAGCAGAACTGTGTGAACACCGGAGAGCAGCACCGAGTGAATACTGGAGCACAGAACCGACTGAATAACTGACAGCAGCACAGAGTGAACACAAGAGGGCAGCACCGAGACAGCACTGGACAGCAGAACCGTGTGAACAACAGAGAGCAGAAAGAGTGAACAGCGAAAGCAGAACTGAGTGAACACAGAATTGCATCACCGAGTGAACACCTCAGAGCAGAACCGACTGAACACTGGAGGGCAGCACCGAGTGAGCACCAGACATTAGCCCCGAGTGAACAGACAGCAGAACCACGAGAACACTGAAGCCCAGAACCCAGTGAACACCAGAGAGAAGCAGCGGGTGTACAGCAGAGTGCAGCATCGAGTGAAGACTGGAGAGCAGAACTGGATTGAACTGATAAGTGCAGCACCGAGTGAACTCCGGAGAGAATCAGTGAGTGAACACTGGAACGCAGAAATGAGTGAGCACCGGAGGGCAGCACGGAGAGAACATCGGAGAGCAGGACTGAGTGAACACTGGGGTGCAGCACCGAGTGAACACTGGAGAGCAGAACTGAGTGAACACAGAATTGCATCACCGAGTGAATACCTGAGAGTAGCACCAAATGAACACTGGAGAGCAGAACCGAGTGAACACCAGAGAATAGAACCGAGTGAACACCGGAGAGCAGAAGTGAGTGAACACCGGAGAAAGCTCCGAGTGAGTGACGGACCGCAGAACAGAGTGAACACCAGAAGGCAGCACCGAGTGAACACCAGAGAGCAGCACCGACTGAACACCAGAGAGCAGCATTGAGCGAACACTGGAGGGCAGCACAGATTGAACACCTGAGAGCTGAACCAAGTGAACACTGGAGCACAGAACCGAGTGAACACTGGAGGTTAGCACCGAGTGAGCACTAGACATTGGCCCCTAGTGAACACCAGACAGCAGAACCAATAGAACTCTGAAGCGCAGAACTGTGTGAACACTGGAGAGAAGCACCGAGTGAACAGCAGAGTGCAGCATCGAGTGAAGACCAGAGAGCTGAACTGGATTGAACAGAAAAGTGCAGCACCGAGTGAACACTGGACAGCAGAACTGGATTGAACTGAAAAGTGCAGCACCGAGTGAACTCCGGAGAGAATCAGCGAGTGAACACTGGAACGCAGAAATGAGTGAGCACCGGAGAAAGCAGCACCTAGAGAACATCGGAGAGCAGAACTGCGTGAACACCGGGGAGCAGCACAGAGTGAACACCTGAGAGCTGAACCGAGTGAGCACTGGAGCGCAGAACCGAGTGAACTCTAGCGGGCAGCACCGAGTGAACACCAGACAGCAGAACCAATAGAACTCTGAAGCGCAGAACTGTGTGAACACTGGAGAGAAGCACCGAGTGAACAGCAGAGTGCAGCATCGAGTGAAGACCAGAGAGCTGAACTGGATTGAACAGAAAAGTGCAGCACCGAGTGAACACTGGACAGCAGAACTGGATTGAACTGAAAAGTGCAGCACCGAGTGAACTCCGGAGAGAATCAGCGAGTGAACACTGGAACGCAGAAATGAGTGAGCACCGGAGAAAGCAGCACCTAGAGAACATCGGAGAGCAGAACTGCGTGAACACCCGGGAGCAGCACCGAGTGAACACCGGAGAGCAGAACTGTGTGAACACAGAATTGCATCACCGAGTTTAACACCTCAGAGCAGAACTGAGTGAACATAAGAGAGGAGCACCGAGTGAACACCTGAGAGCTGAACCGAGTGAACACTGGACAGCAGAACCGACTGAACACTGGAGGGCAGCACCGAGTGAGCACCAGACATCAGCCCTGAGTGAAAACCAGACAGCAGAACCAAGAGAACAATGAAGCTCAGAAGCGAGTGAACACCGGAGAGCAGCACCGAGTGAACACCAGAGTGCAGCACAGAGTGAACACCTGAGGGCAGAACCGTGTGAACAGTGGAGAGCAGCACCGAGTAAAACACCGGAGAGCAGCAGCGAGTGAACATCAGAGAGCAGCATCGAGTGAACACCAGAGAGCAGCACCGAGTGAACACCTGAGATCTGAACCGAGTGAGCACTGGAGCGCAGAACCGAGTGAACTCTAGCGGGCAGCACCGAGTGAACACCAGACAGCAGAACCAATAGAACTCTGAAGCGCAGAACTGTGTGAACACCGGAGAGAAGCACCGAGTGAACAGCAGAGTGCAGCATCGAGTGAAGACCAGAGAGCTGAACTGGATTGAACAGAAAAGTGCAGCACCGAGTGAACACTGGACAGCAGAACTGGATTGAACTGAAAAGTGCAGCACCGAGTGAACTCCGGAGAGAATCAGCGAGTGAACACTGGAACGCAGAAATGAGTGAGCACCGGAGAAAGCAGCACCTGGAGAACATCGGAGAGCAGAACTGCGTGAACACCGGGGAGCAGCACCGAGTGAACACTGGGGACCAGAACTGAGTGAACACAGAATTGCATCACGGAGTTTAACACCTCAGAGCAGAACTGAGTGAACATAAGAGAGGAGCACCGAGTGAACACCTGAGAGCTGAACCGAGTGAACACTGGACAGCAGAACCGACTGAACACTGGAGGGCAGCACCGAGTGAGCACCAGACATCAGCCCTGAGTGAAAACCAGACAGCAGAACCAAGAGAACAATGAAGCTCAGAAGCCAGTGAACACCGGAGAGCAGCACAGAGTGAACACCTGAGGACAGAACCGTGTGAACAGTGGAGAGCAGCACCGAGTAAAACACCAGAGAGCAGCAGCGAGTGAACACCGGAGAGCAGCACCGAGTGAACACCGGAGAGTAGCATTGAGTGAACACTGGAGAGCAGCCCCGAGTGAATACCTGAGAGCAGAACCGAATGAACACTGGGGAGCAGAACCGAGTGAACACCTGAGAGTAGAACCGAGTGAACACTGGAGAGCAGAACTGAGTGAACACCAGACAGCATAACCGAGTGATCACCAGAGAGCAGCACCGAGTGAACAACGGAGAAAGCACCGAGTGAACAACAGACAGCAGAACAGAGTGAACACCAGAAAGCAGCACCGAGTGAACACCAGAGAGCAGCATTGAGCGAACCCTGGAGAGCAGCACAGAGTGAACACCTGAGAGCTGAACCGTGTGAACTCTGGAGCGCAGAACCGAATGAACACTGGAGAGCAGCACAGAGTGAGCACCAGACATCAGCCCCGTGTGAACACCAGACAGCAGAACCAAGAGAACACTGAAGCGCAGAACCGAGTGAACACCAGAGAGAAGCAACGGGTGTACAGCAGAGTGCAGCATCGAGTGAAGACCAGAGAGCAGAACTGGATTGAACAGAAACGTCCAGCACCGAGTGAACACTGGACAGCAGCACCGAGTGAAGTCCGCAGAGAATCAGCGAGTGAACACTGGAACGCAGAAATGAGTGAGCACCGGAGGGCAGCACCGAGAGAACATCGGAGAGTAGAACTGAGTGAACACCGGGGAGCAGCACCGAGTGAAAACCTGAGGAGCAGAACTGAGTGAACACAGAATTGCATCACCGAGTGAACACCTCAAAGCTGAACTGAGTGAACACCGGAGAGCAGCACCGAGTGAATACTGGAGCACAGAACCGAGTGAACACCAGACAGCAGCACAGAGTGAACACAAGAGGGCAGCAACGAGCGAACACTGGAGAGCAGAACCGTGTGAACAACAGAGAGTAGCACGAGTGAACACCGAAAGTAGTTCTGAGTGAGCACTCAATGGCAGCACCGAGTGAACACCGAAAGCAGAACTGAGTGAACACAGAATTGTATCACCGAGTGAACACCTCAGAGCAGAACTGAGTGAACACCGGAGAGCAGCACCGAGTGAATACTAGTGCACAGAACCGACTGAATAACTGACAGCAGCACAGAGTGAACACAAGAGGGCAGCACCGAGACAGCACTGGACAGCAGAACCGTGTGAACAACAGAGAGCAGCACGAGTGAACAGCGAAAGCAGAACTGAGTGAACACAGAATTGCATCACCGAGTGAACACCTCAGAGCAGAACTGACTGAACACTGGAGGGCAGCACCGAGTGAGCACCAGACATTAGCCCCGAGTGAACAGACAGCAGAACCAAGAGAACACTGAAGCGCAGAACCCAGTGAACACCAGAGAGAAGCAACGGGTGTACAGCAGAGTGCAGCATCGAGTGAAGACTGGAGAGCAGAACTGGATTGAACTGAAAAGTGCAGCACCGAGTGAACACCGGAGAGAATCAGCGAGTGAACACTGGAACGCAGAAATGAGTGAGCACCGGAGGGCAGCACTGAGAGAACATCGGAGAGCAGGACTGAGTGAACACCGGGGTGCAGCACCGAGTGAACACTGGAGAGCAGAACTGAGTGAACACAGAATTGCATCACCGAGTGAATACCTGAGAGTAGCACCAAATGAACACTGGAGAGCAGAACCGAGTGAACACCAGAGAGTAGAACCGAGTGAACACCGGAGAGCAGAAGTGAGTGAACACCGGAGAAAGCTCCGAGTGAGTGACGGACAGCAGAACAGAGTGAACACCAGAAGGCAGCACCGAGTGAACACCAGAGAGCAGCACCGACTGAACACCAGAGAGCAGCATTGAGCGAACACTGGAGGGCAGCACAGATTGAACACCTGAGAGCTGAACCAAGTGAACACTGGAGCACAGAACCGAGTGAACACTGGAGGTTAGCACCGAGTGAGCACTAGAAATTGGCCCCTAGTGAACACCAGACAGCAGAACCAATAGAACTCTGAAGCGCAGAACTGAGTGAACACCAGAGAGCAGCACTGGATTGAACAGAAAAGTGCAGCACCGAGTGAACACTGGACAACAGCACCGAGTGAACTCCGGAGTGAAGAATGGAGTGAACACCAGACAGCAGAACTGAGTGAACACCGGAGAGCAGCACCGAGTGAACACCAGACAGCAGAACTGAGTGAACACCGGAGAGCAGCACTGAGTGAACACCGGACAGTAGAACCAAAAGAAAACTGAAGCGCAGAACCATGTGAAGACCGGAGAGCAGCACCAAGTGAACACCAGAGAGCAGCACCGAGTGAATACCAGAGAGCAGCATTGAGCGAACGCTGGAGAGCAGCACAGAGTGAACACCTGAGAGCTGAACCGAGTGAGCACTGGAGAGCAGAACCGAGTGAACTCTAGCAGGCAGCACCGAGTGAACACCAGAGTGCAGAACCAATAGAACTCTGAAGCGCAGAACTGTGTGAACACCGGAGAGAAGCACCGAGTGAACAGCAGAGTGCAGCATTGAGTGAAGACCGGAGAGCTGAACTGGATTGAACAGAAAAGTGCAGCACCGAGTGAAGACTGGAGAGCAGAACTGGATTGAACAGAAAAGTGCAGCACTGAGTGAACTCCGGAGAGAATCAGCGAGTGAACACTGGAACGCAGAAATGAGTGAGCACCGGAGAAAGCAGCACCTAGAGAACATCGGAGAGCAGAACTGAGTGAACACCGGGGAACAGCACCGAGTGAACACCTGAGAGTAGAACCGAGTGAACACTGGAGAGCAGAACTGAGTGAATACCTGAGAGCAGCACCGAGTGAACACCGGAGAGTAGCATTGAGTGAACACTGGAGAGCAGCACCGAGTGAATACCTGAGAGCAGAACCGAATGAACACAGGGGAGCAGAACCAAGTGAACACCTGAGAGTAGAACCGAGTGAACACTGGAGAGCAGAACTGAGTGAACACCAGACAGCATAACCGAGTGATCACCAGAGTGCAGCACCAAGTGAACAACGGAGAAAGCACCGAGTGAACAACGGACAGCAGAACAGAGTGAACACCAGAAAGCAGCACCGAGTGAACCAAGTGAACACTGGAGCGCAGAACTGAGTGAACACTGGAGGGTAGCACAGAGTGAACACCTGAGAGCTGAACCGTGTGAACTCTGGAGCGCAGAACCGAGTGAACACTGGAGGGTAGCACGGAGTGAGCACCAGACATCAGCCCCGTGTGAACACCAGACAGCAGAACCAATAGAACTCTGAAGCGCAGAACTGAGTGAACACTGGAGAGAAGCACTGAGTGAACACCAGAGGGCAGCATCGAGTGAAGACCAGAGAGCAGAACTGGATTGAACAGAAACGTGCAGCACCGAGTTAACACCGGAGAGCAGCACCGAGTGAATACTGGAGCACAGAACCGAGTGAACACCAGACAGCAGCACAGAGTGAACACCGAAAGCAGAACTGAGTGAACACAGAATTGCATCACCAAGTGAACACCAGAGAGCAGAACTGAGTGAATAACAGAGAGGAGCACCGAGGGAATGCCTGAGAGCTGAACCGAGTGAACACTGGAGAGCAGAACCGACTGAACACTGGAGGGCAGCACCGAGTGAGCACCAGCCATCAGCCCCGAGTAAACAGACAGCAGAACCAAGAGAATAATGAAGCTCAGAAGCGAGTGAACACCTGAGAGCAGAACTGAGTGAACACCAGAGAGCAGAACTGAGTGAACACAGAATTGCATCACCGAGTGAACACCTCAGAGCAGAACTGAGTGAACACCGGAGAGCAGCACCGAGTGAGCACCGGAGAAAGCAGCACCTAGAGAACATCGGAGAGCAGAACTGAGTGAACACCGGATGGCAGCAGTGAGTGAACACCGATGAGTGGCACCGCGTTCACACTGGAGAACAGCACCGAGTGAACACTGGAGGGCAGCAGCGTGAGTACACAGGAGTGCAACACTGAGTGAGCACTGGAGAGCAGGACCCAGAGAACAACGGATAGCGGCACCGAGTGAACACCGGAGAACAGAACTGGATTGAACTGAAAACTGCAGCACCGAGTGAACTCCGGAGAGCATCAGCGAGTGAACACTGGAACGCTGAAATGAGTGAGCACCGGAGAGCTGCACTGAGAGAACACTGGAGAGCAGAACTGAGTGAACACAGAATTGCATCACCAAGTGAACACCTCAGAGCAGAACAGAGTGAACACCAGAGAGGAGTACCGAGTGAACACCTGAGAGCTGAACCGAGTAAACACTGGACAGCAGAACCGACTGAACGCTGGAGGGCAGCACTGAGTGAACACCAGGCATCAGCCCTGATTGCACACCAGTCAGCAGAACCAAGAGAACAATGAAGCGCAGAAGCGAGTGAACACCGGAGAGCAGCAGCGAGTCAACATGGAGAGCAGAACTGAGTGATCACTGGGGAGCAGAACCGAGTGAACACCTGAGAGTAGGACCGAGTGAACACCTGAAAGCAGCACTGAGTGAACTCCGGAGAGAAGAACGGAGTGAACACCACACAGCAGCACTGAGTGAACACCGGACAGCAGAACCAAGAGAAAACTGAAGCGCAGAACCGAGTGAACACCGGATGGCAGCAGTGAGTGAACACCGGTGAGTGGCACCGCATTCACACTGGAGAACAGCACCGAGTGAACACCGGAGGGCAGCAGCGTGAGTACACAGGAGTGCAACACTGAGTGAGCACTGGAGAGCAGGACCCAGAGAACAACGGATAGCGGCACCGAGTGAACACCGGAGAACAGAACTGGATTGAACTGAAAACTGCAGCACCGAGTGAACTCCGGAGAGCATCAGCGAGTGAACACTGGAACGCAGAAATGAGTGAGCACTGGAGGGCAGCACCGAGTGAGCACTGGAGAGCAGAACTGAGTGAACACAGAATTTCATCACCGAGTGAACACCTCAGAGCAGAACAGAGTGAACATAAGAGAGGAGCACCGAGTGAACACCTGAGAGCTGAACCGAGTAAACACTGGAGAGCAGAACCGACTGAACGCTGGAGGGCAGCACCGAGTGAGCACCAGATATCAGCCCTGATTGCACACCAGACAGCAGAACCAAGACAACAATGAAGCGCAGAAGCGAGTGAACACCGGAGAGCAGAACAGAGTGAACAACGGAGAGTAGAACTGAGTGAACACCGGAGAGCAGCACGGAGTGAACACTGGAACACAGAACCGAGTGAACACTGGAGTACAGAACCAAGTGAACACCTGAGAGCAGCACCAAGTGAACACGGGAGGCAGCACCCAGCGAACACTGGAGAGCAGATCCATGTGAACACTGGACGACAACACCGAGTGAACACCTTGGAGCAGCACCAAGCAAACACTGGAGAGGAGCATGACCAAACACCAGAGAGTAGCACTGAATGAACACCAGAGTGCAGTACCAGCGAGACGCCTTTCAAAGGTCTGGAGAAGGGGGAATCTAACAGGAGTGAACGGAAGACCATGGAAGAAAGGGAAGTAGGAGGAACACCAGGGGAAGTGATGGACAGGTAAGGCAATGAGCTGAGAAGGGGAAATGTGGTTGGGGAATCGTGAAGGGAGAGCAGTTACCAGAAGTTAGAGTAATTGATGTTCATGCCACCAGGTTGGCGGCTACCGAGACGGTATAAGGTGGTACTCCTCCAAACTGAGTGAGGTCTGATCGCAGCAGTAGAGTGGGCCATGGAATGACATGTCAGAATGGGAACGGTGAGCAGAACTGAAATGGGCAGTCTCTGGGAAATCCCACTTTTTCTGGAGGCTGGAGCATAGGTGCTCAATAAAGCAGTCTCTTAATCTACTTCTGGTTTCACTATACATAGGAAGCCACAACAGGAGCACTGGATACAATAATAGTCCCTAACAGACTCACAGGTGAAATGTCGCCTCACCTGGAAAGACTGCTTGGGGCCCTGAATGGTAGTGACGGAGGAGGTGTAGTGGCAGGTGAGACATTTATTAAGCTTGCAAGGGTAAGTGCCAGGTTGTACCAATGCTGGAAATGCTTGTCAAGTAAGAGAAAGAGAGCAAAAGTTTCAAGTCGCATTTGGCAAATTGGTTTACTATTGTTGCATAGACCAAGGTGCAGTAAGAAGCAATATCAGAGTGCAGAATAAACCTACATTTTCAGAGAGAGTGCAGGGTACATAGACAATAAGGTGCAAAACTATAAGGAGCTACATCGTGAGGTAAGGAGTCCACCTTAGCGTACAAGATGTGTGTACAAGTAGCAGTGCAGAAATTTATATTCTGTTACTCTCTCTGAAATATGTACTGTTTCCCTCTTTATTTCACTTTTCCAAAACCTGTTTTTTTTTTTGCTTTTGCTTACCATTAGATGCTTGGGAAAATGAAGGCAGAAGGAAAAAAAATAGAATTAAAAATGTTGATGTAAAATTCTTCATGAAAGAGGAATTGTTATGTGTCTACTGCAAATAATCTTCTTGGTTCAGACGATAAGATGTAAGAGAAGAGTTAGGCTCTTTGGCCCATTGAGTCTGCTCTGCTATTCTACAATGGCTGATTTATTATTCCTCACAACCTTTTTCTTTTGCCTTCTGGCACCCTTATTAATCAAAAGGCTATTAACATCCTCTTTAAATATATCCAATTACTTGGCCTCCACTGCTATCTGAGAAATTCCTTCTCACTTCTGTTCCAACAAAGTATTCCTCTATTTTCAGGATGTGTCCTCTGGTCCTAGAGTCACCTGTTATAGGAAATATCCTTTCCACATCCACTCTATATAGACCTTTAATATTTGCTAAGTTTTGGTAATATCCTCCTCTTTCTTTTAAACTCCAGCGTCTGCAGCCCAGGCCATCAAACATTCCTCATATATTAACATAACATAGACATAGAATAGATAGCACAGTACAGGCCCTTCGACCCACAATGTTGTGCTGACCCTCAAACCTGCCTCCCATATAACCCCCCACCTTCAATTCCTCCATATTCCTGTCTAGTAGTCTCTTAAACTTCACTAGTGTATCTGCCTCCACCACTGACTCAAGCAGTGCATTCCATGCACCAACCGCTCTCTGAGTGAAAAACCTTCCTCTAATATCCCACTTGAACTTCCCTCCCCTTACCTTAAAGCCATGTCCTATTGTACTGAGCAGTGGTGCCCTGGGGAAGAGGCGCTGGCTGTCCACTCTGTCTATTTCTCTTAATATCTTGTACACCTCTATCATGTCTCCTGTCATCCTCCTTCTCTCCAAAGAATAAACCCCTAGCTCCCTTAATCTCTGATCATAATCCATACTCTCTAAATCAAGCAGCATCCTGGTAAATCTCCTCTGTACCCTTTCCTATGCTTTCACATCCTTCCTATAGTCAGGTGACCAGAACTGGACACCGTACTGCAAGTGTGGCCTAACTAGAGTTTTATAGAGCTGCATCATTACATCGCATCTCTTAAACTCTATCCCTCGACTTATGAAAGCTAACACCCCATAAGCTTTCTTAACTACCTTATCTACCTGTGAGGCAACTTTCAGGGATCTGTGGACATGTACCCCCAGATCCCTCTGCTCCTCCACACTACCAAGTATCCTGCCATTTACTTTATACTCTGCCTTGGAGTTTCTCCTTCCAAAGTGTACCACTTCACACTTCCCCAGTTGAAACTCCATCTGCCACTTCTCAGCCCACTTCTGCAACCTATCATTGTCTCCCTGCAATCTTTGACAATCCTCTACACTATCTACAACACCACCAACCTTTGTGTCATCTGCAAACTTGCCAACCCACCCTTCTACCCCCACATCCAGGTCGTTAATAAAAATCACGAAAAGTAGAGGCCCCAGAACAGATCTTGTGGGACACCACTAGTCACAACCCTCCAATTTGAATGTACTCCCTCCACCATGACCCTCTGCCTTCTGCAGGAAAGCCAATTCTGAATCCACCTGGCCAAACATCCCTGGATCCCATGCCTTCCGACTTTCTGAATAAGCCTACCATGTGGAACCTTGTCAAATGCCTTACAAAAATCCACGTAGATCACATCCACTGCACTACCTCATCTATATGCCTGGTCACCTCCTCAAAGAACTCTTTCAGGCTTGTTAGACATGATCTAACCTTCACAAAGCCATGCTGACTGTCCCTGATCAGACCATGATTCTCTAAATGCCCATAGATCCTATCTCTAAGAATCTTTTCCAACAGCTTTCCCACCACAGATGTAAGGTTCACTGGTCTATAATTACCTGGACTATTCCTACTACCTTTTTTGAACAAGGGGACAACATCCATCCAATCCTCCGGTACCATTCTCGTGGACAACGAGGACATAAAGATCCTAGCCAGAGGTTCAGCAACCTCTTCCCTTGCCTCATGGAGCAGCCTGGAGAATATTCAGTGAGGCCCCAGGGACTTATGCGTCCTAATGTATTTTAAAAACTCCAACACCTCCTCTCCCTTAATATCAACATGCTCCAGAACATCAACCTCACTCATATTATCCTCATCATCATCAAGTTCCCTCTCAGTGGTGAATACCGAAGAGAAGTATTCATTGAGGACCTCGCTCACTTCCTCAGCATCCAGGCTCATCTTCCCACTTTTATCTCTAATCAGTCCTACCTTCACTCCTGTCATCCTTTTGTTCTTCACATAATTGAAGAATGCCTTGGGGTTTTCCTTTACCCTACTCGCGAAGGCCTTCTCATGCCTCCTTGCTCTTCTCAGCACCTTCTTAAGCTCCTTTTTTGCTACCCTATATTCCTCAATAGACCCAGCTGATCCTTGCTTCCTAAACCTCATGCATGCTGTTTTCTTCCACCTGACTAGATTTTCCACTTCACTTGTTACTCATGGTTCCTTCAACCTATCACTCTTTATCTTCCTCACTGGGACAAATTTATCCCTAACATCCTGCAAGAGATCCTTAAACATCAACCACATGTCCATAGTACATTTCCCTGCAAAAACATCATCCCAATTCACACCCGCAAGTTCTAGCCTTATAGCCTCATAATTTGCCCTTCCCCAATTTAAAATTTTCCTGTGCTCTCTGATTCTATCCTTTTCCATGATAATGCTAAAGGTCAGGGAGCGGTGATCACTGTCCCCAGATGCTCACCCACTGACAGATCTGTGACATGACCCAATTCATTACCTAATACTAGATCTAGTATGGCATTCCCCCTAGTCAGTCTGTCAACATACTGTGACAGGAATCCATCCTGGACACACTTAACAAACTCTGCCCCATCTAAACCCTTGGAACTAATCAAGTGCCAATCAATATTAGGGAAATTAAAGTCACCCATGATAACAACCCTATTTTTGCACCTTTCCAAAATCTGCCTCCCAATCTGCTCCTTGGTATCTCTGCTGCTACCAGGGGGCCTATAGAATACCCCCAGTAGAGTAACTGCTCCCTTCCTGTTCCTGACTTCCACCCATACTGACCCAAAAGAGGATCCTGCTACATTACCCACCCTTTCTGCAACTGTAATAGTATCCCTGACCAGTAATGCCACCCCTCCTCCCCTTTCCCCCCTTCTCTATCCCTTTTAAAGCTCTGAAATCCGGGAATATTCAGAATCCATTCCTGCCCTGGTGCCAGCCAAGACTCCATAATGTCTACTACATCATAATTCCATGTATTATGGAAGTGTCTGCTCTCAGTTCATCACCTTTGTTCCTGATGCTTCTTGCATTGAAGTACACACACTTTAGCCCTTCTACCTTACTATCCTTATACCCTTTATTCTGCTGCTTTTTCCTCAAAGCTTCTCTATATGTTACTCCATGCACTTCTTTCACTGCTCTATCACTCCGGGTCCCATCCCCCTTGCAAATTAGTTTAAACCCTCTCGAACCATGCTAGCAAACCTACCAGCAAGGATATTGCTCCCTCTTGAGTTCAGGTGCAACCCATCCAATCCGTACAGGTCCCACCTTCCTCAGAAGAGATCCCAATGATCCAAAAATCTAAAACCCTGCCCCCTGCACCAACTCCTCAGCCACGCATTCAACTGCCATCTCCTCCAATTCTTACCATCACTATCACGTAGTACTGGCAGCAATCCTGAGAACGTCACCCTTGAGGTCCTGTTCTTCAGCTTTCTGCCTAGTTCCCGAAACTCACACTTCAGGACCTCATCCCTCTTCCTGCCTATGTTGTTGGTCCCAACATGTATCATGACTTCAGTTTGCTTTCCCTCTCGTACCAGGATGTCATGCACCCAGCCAGAGTCATCCTGGTACCCTGGAGACAATAAACCATGCGGGTTTCCTTCTCACATCCACAAAATCTCCTGTCTGCTCCCCTGAATATAGAATCTCCAATGACGACAGCTCTCCTCTTCTCCGTCCGACCCTTCTGCACCACAGGGTCAGACTCAGTTCCCAGAGGCCCTGCCACCGTGGCTCACACCTGGTCAGTTGTCCTCACCAACAGCATCCAGGACGGCAAACTTATTATTTAGGGGAATGGCTACAGGGGTGCTCTGCACTACCTGTCTACTCTCTTTCGCTTTCCCCCTTCTGACTGTCACCCAACGACCTGCTTCCGGCAGCCTAGGTGTGACTACCTCCCTGTAGCTCTCATCTATGACTGCCTCATTCTCTCTTATGAGTCGAAGGTCATCCAGCTGCTGCCCCAGATTCCTCACACGGTCTTCCAGATCGCTCAGCCACAAACACTTCTGGCAGATGTGACTCTGCGGGAGAGGAGAGTTCCCCCAAGACTGTGACATCTCACAGGAGAGGCACATCACCATCTCAGGAGGCATTGTAAAGACTAACTGGGAACAAGCTCGTCCTCTGCTTCTTCTCGTCGAAGCCTCTCGAGTCAAAGCCTCAAAGCTCCACTCCTTCACTGTCCCACTCACTCACGGGCCGCTTGAGGCAACCCTCTATTTATTTGTTTGAGCTTTTCAAACTGCTTGGTCACCTGACCTCGATTGCCCAATCAGCTGTTTTCTGCTGAGTCTGAGCTATTCAAATCTTGATTGACTTGATTGCACAGTCCAACTGCCAAGACTGCCAGATTCTCTCGAGTCAAAGCCTCAAATCTCCACTCCTTCATTGGCCCACTCACTCACTGGCTGCTCTCCATAGTAGCCTCAACCCTTTCATTTCGGGGATCATTCTTGTAAATCTCCTTTGCACCCTGTCCAAAGTCAGTGCAACCTTTCTTAGGCAAGGGGCTCAAAACTGCTCACAGTCCTTCAAATGTGGTCTGACCAATGCCTTATAAACCTCAGCTTTATATCTTTATTTTCATATTTTAATCCTCCTGAAATGAATGCTAACATTGCCTTTACTGACTGCTGACTCATCCTGCATTCCTTCAGGGAATCCTACATTAAAACTCTCAATGCTCTTTGAATTTCTGAATTTCTGAATTTTCTCCCTGTTTAGAAAATAGTCTCTGCTTTTATTCCTTCTACCAAAGTGTATGACGATACATTTCCTGACACTGCATTCCATTTGTCACTTTGTTATCTATTTTCCTAATCTGTTTAAAACCTTCAGGACACTCTCTGCTTCTTCATCAGTAGCTGTCCACACAGCTGTCTTTGCATCATCCCCAACCTCGATCACAAAGCTACCAATTCTGTTATCCAGATCATTAACATATAATGTGAAAAGTAGCGGTCACAACACCAACCTCTGCAGAACACCCCGGGAGGATTTAAAATTGCAATGTGATGCATAAGATGCTCTGTGCATTATTTTAACAAGGATATTGAAGTGAATGGGTTAATATTGGCAGGGGTGGTGGGAGGGCATAATATTGCAGAGAAGCTGCACTAGGAAAAACAGGAGTGTGAGGCTGCAGAGAGAAACATGGTTAAGTGTTCAGTCAAACATTTTGCTTATGCAGAAGGAGATGTAATTTCACACAAACATTTTAAGAGAAAGCAATGCCACGGTCATAGCATCAGTCAGCATGGTGCCTGTCAAATACATTAAGCAGCGATTAAAGATAAAAATTAGATTAGCTTTAGTTAACACATGTACATCAAAACGTGCAGTGAATGTCTTGTCTGCATCATCAAATCAGCGAGGCTTGTGCTGGGTCGCCTGCAAGTGTTGCCACACTGCCAGAGCTGACGTAGTTTGTCCACAACCCACTAACTCTAAGCCTAATGCCTTTGGACTGTGGGAAACTGCAGCAGCCAGAGGAAAGCCATTTGGTCATGAGGAGGACGTACAAACTCATTACAGGAATCGAACCCTGATCTTACATCATCATCATAGCTTGTCACACCAGACAACTAGCCACTCTGGTGTTGTTTGGTTGATGCTAAGCAGGTCAGTGTCAGCTAAATCAGGTGCGAGAGGGGGCAATTGCACGGAATGTGTTCAGTGTTCTGTACCCTTTTGCCACACTCACAGGATTTGCTGGTATTTAAACCCCATTTCACCATATTGTCTCCCATTCTGCAAATTCCCGCTTTCGCTCTGTTGAGAGTGCACCGCTTCTGTCTGTCAAGCAGTGCCCAGTCTGGCAACATTTCTGTGGGGTCTTGCACTGTATTGTTTGGTGGGGTTCTGACTTCTGTTTGTTGCCAGAGGTCAATCCTGTATGTTTGGGGAGATGTTTTGTGTGGTAGTTCCTCCACTGTAGCAAAGCTTTTCCTTGATTTTAGGCAGTGTGCAAACTGGCACATGATGGTGTAGTGGGTGCTATGGATCTGAGTTCTGTTTACCTTTTTCAATTTATGTTGTAGAGTGTCTTTGGATCTCTGGAGAGCAATGCCTGCAAGTCTGTAAATGATGTTAGTGGGTGTGGGGCACAGTGTGCCCATGGTTATTCAGCAAGCTTTGTTAAGTAATGGGTCTATTTTCTTCGCATGGGCTGATCTGCCCAACACAGGTGCACTGTATTCTGTAAGTGCATAACAGAGTGCTAGGGCAGTTAATCTAAGTGTGTGAGCATTATCTCCTCATTTCGTGCCTGCTAAAGTTTTCAAGAGAGATTTGCGAGAGTCAACTTTCTCTTGGAGTTTTTGGATGTGGATAGCAAATGAGAGCGTCCTATCCAGTGTCACACCCAGGTAAATTGGAGTCGGATGGTATTTGTGCTCCTTCCCACACCAGAAGATCTTGAGTTTCCAAGCTGCTTCTCAATTCCTCAGGTGGAATGCACACACTTGAGTTTTTGATGGATTTGGGTTCAGAGACCATTTTTCATAACACTGCTTCATTGCATCGAGGACTGCTGTAAGTTGTACTTCAACTTCTTGGAAGGAGTTAGCTTGTGTTGCTATGTATAGGTCATCTACATAGATAAACCTGCATGTGTTAGAAAAGGTTGGTTAGTCGTTTGTGTAAACATTAAATAGAAGAGGTGCCAGGACTGATCCCTGTGGTAGTCCCTTCTTTTGTGGACACCACTTACTCTTAATTCCATTCATTTCTACATAAAATCTATGATTTTCTAGGAAGTTTCTTTTTACTTTGACTGTGGTTTCACTCTTTAACATTTTAGATAATTTCGGTAGAAGTCCTCTGTAATTCACCGTGTTGTATGCTGCTGTTAAGTCAACAAATACTGCCCCTGTAATTTGTCGCATTTCAAAGCCATCCTCAATATACTGGGTTAAGTTCAGGACTTGACTGCAGCAAGAGCAGCCTGGCCTGAACCCGGCTTGGTCTGCTGTTAGAGGATCTTTGACTAAGGGGGATATAGTTTTCAGTATGAGTCTCTCATAGAATTTATAGAGAAGGAAATTTAACTGTAATTTTTAGGAATGTTGGGGTCTTTACTGGGTTTTAGGAGAGCAACAACTTTGGCTCTTCTCCATTTTTTAGGCATTTTTAATGACCTTAGGCAACAGTTAAAAAGGGGCAGATGTCAGTGTGCTTTAGGTCCAAGATGTTTAAGGAATTTATTACGAATCCCATTTATGCCAGCAGCTTTGTGGATTTTAGATGTAATACTTCATCCTTTAACTCTTCTAGGGTGAGAGTTGGGAAGTTGTTATTCCCATTTGAGATAGTTGACTCCATCTCCTGATGTTGCTTTTTCTTTTGCCTCCATTCCTTGTTATTTGGTCGACCATTTAGTATTAGTTGATGGGCAACCTGACTGGGTGTTATGGCAACAATTCTCTGTGGTGGTCTATTGTCTGAGTTGAGTTTCTGGACAGTTGCCCATGTCTTCTTACTGTTCTTGGTCATGTCTGTGTTTTTTATCAGTTCCTGCCAATGCTGTTGTCTCTCTTGGCTCAGTAGGGACAGAACTGGCTCTCCCATTTCAATTGTGTCTTAGACGTATAAGTTGACATACTCATCATAACTTTGCTTGATATCACTAGTCAATCCCTGAATATATTTGGTTCTGCAGCCTCTGGGTATGTTCTGTTGCGCTGCTTTCCAGATTAGTGGACAAATTCATCATAATCAGGTTCTGGTGGTATTGTCTTGATAAGTTGATCAAGGGATTCTGCGAAAGATGTCCAATTTGCTTTTCTCAGGTTAAATCTTGGTAGGTACTTTAATGGCACAGGTCTCAGAACTGGAAGGGATTCTAACCGGACGGGACGGTGTTGGGATTTGGGTATATGTTGGAGAACTGTTCGTGTGAAGAGGTTGGAGCTTGCTGAGGTAACAAAGGCAAGGTCTGGGTTGTAGCTTTTTCTCAATCTGGCAGTTGTGAAGGTAGGGGTGTCCTTTGACTTGTATAGTAGCTCAAAGCTGTTGTTTAGAGCCCATGATAAACTTCTTCTCCATTTGCATCATCATCTTCGTATCCCCAGTTGGTGCTATCATTATTAAAGTCGCCATTAATGAGGTATATTTTGTCCTGGAGATCTAGTTTAGGTGGCCACATGAATGGTTCATTAGGGGGTTTGTAGACCAAGATGAAATCTATGTGTTTTGTTTCAACTTTCAAAGTTCCATTGAGCCAGCTTGGATGTTTGCTGTGCTCATTACTAAAGATTTATCTTTAACAAAGATTGCACTTCCATAAGTTTGGCTAGGGGTGTCAATAGCCAAGTGCATTCCTGGCACATAGGGTTGGTTGCTCAGCCTATGAGTTTCTTGTATGCACAAGATGTCCGGTTTTAAGTTTGCCAGGATTTCTGCTTTACTGTGGCTGAAACTTTCGATGCTGTGGCTAATGATTTCCAGTGGGCTGAGGGTTTATCCTTTTACCACCCACTGGATCACTTGGTCTGACGCACAATGTCGGGATTGGTCTCCTTTCGGATTAACAGGGTCATGGTGTGAACGTTCCTGACTCGACCCCTGTTCCTGACATGGGGAGAATGTATAAACTCCTTACAGGAATCAAACCCTGATCTTACAGCTAGCACTGTAAAGAGTTGCACTAACTGCTACCACTGTTCCCTCTAAGCTGCACGGGTGTGCGGCTGTGCAGTAACTGAAATGCGCCCGTGCATGTAGCCTTTGTTGCCGTATAGCTGGAATAGTGTCAGATGAGAAAAGATTCATGAAATGTGAAAGATTTTCTTTGTTGTACTGTATTTCATTATACCCTTCAATTAATAAATAAAATCAGAAGTATATGATTCTTTTGGAGAAGGAAGCCGGAGGATCAGAATGGGAGTGCAGCGGGAGCCATTTTGATTTTTTTTTCTTCTTTTTCTCATTTTTTTCTTCTGTGCCACGTGCGAGTGAGGCGAATAATAGAATGATTATGCACATTAATACGAGGCTGAGAGCATGGTGCAGGAAGGAAGCGTTCAGGTGTTTGGATAATTGGTCTTTGTTCCAGAGACATTGGGATCTGTTTCGAAGGGACGGTCTACATCTGAACTGGAGGGGTACTAACATTCTTGCAGGAATGTTTGCCAGTGCTGCTCGGGGGGGTTTAAACTAGATGTGCAGGGGGCAGGGATCCAGAATACGAGAGAAGATGATATGATGGATAAGGGACAGGTGGGGAATATACGTTTCCCAAATATTAATTGTGTAAAGGAGAAAGGTGAGACAGAACATGTGTTGGAAAAGTTACATGTACAGAGGGTTGGTCAGAAGGAGCATGGGGTTAAATGTGGAGAAGGTTTGGGTGATCTTGAGAAGGTCATCAAAATTCAAGGTGCAATTAGCCCGATGGAAGTTCAAGGAGCTGGGTTAGGTACAATAGACAGTGTTTTAAGCAAAGAGAGGAGGAATGGGCTAAGAATTCTACACTTGAATGCGCGTAGTGTCAGAAATAAGACAGATGAGCTTGAAGCTCAGATGAAAATGGGGAACTACGATATTGTTGGGATAACGGAGACATGGCTGCAAGGGGATCAGGCCTGGGAATTAAGTGTACCAGGGTATACGTGCTATCATAGAGACAGAAATATGGGAAGAGGGGGTGGGGTGGCCCTGTTGGTGAGGAATGAGATTCAGTCCTTAGCAAGAGGTGACTTGGGAACAGGGGAAGTAGAGTCTGTGTGGATTGAGCTGAGGAACAGTAAGGGTAAAAAGACCCTAATGGGTGTTGTGTACAGGCCCCCAAACAGTAGTGTGGATATTGGGTACAAGTTGATTAGGGAGTTAACATTGGCATGTGCTAAAGGTAATGCAGTCGTTATGGGAGATTTCAACGTGCAGGTGGACTGGGAGAATCAGGTAGGTGCTGGACCCCAGGATAGGGAGCTTGTGGAGTGTCTAAGGGATGTATTTTTGGAACAGCTTGTGCTTGAGCCAACCAGGAACGAGGCTATTTTGGACTTGGTGATGTGTAATGAACAGGAATTGATAAGTGATCTTGAAGTAAAGGAGCCATTAGGAAGTAGTGATCATAACATGATAAGTTTTTATCTACAATTTGAGAGGGATAAGGGCAGATCAGAGGTGTCAGTGTTGCAATTAAATAAAGGAGACTATGGAGCCATGAGGGAAGAGCTGGCCAAAGTTAAATGGGCGGATGCCCTGGCAGGAAAGACAGTGGATCAGCAGTGGCAGATATTCTTGGGGATAATACAAAAGATGCAAAAGCAGTTCATTCCAATGAGAAGGAAGGATTCAAAGAGGGGGAAGGAGCCACAGTGGTTGACAAAGGAAGTCAGAGATTGTACAGCATTAAAGAAAAAGAAGTATGACAGGGCTAAGATGAGTGGGAAAGTTTTAAGAAACAGCAGATCTTAACTAAAAAAGCAATACAGAGAGAAAAAATCAGGTATGAGCTCAGTCTAGCCAGGAATATAAAAGGGGATAGCAAAAGCTTTTTTAGCTATGTGAAGAGAAAGAAGATAGTTAAGAACAATGTTGGCCCCTTGAAGAATGAATTGGGAGAAATTGTTATGGGAAACAGGGAAATGGCAACAGAATTTAATGCATACTTTAGATCTGTCTTCACCAGGGAGGACACAAGCAATCTCCCAGATGTATGGATGGGCCAGGGTCATAAGATATCAGAGGAATTGAAACAGATTGACATTAGGAAAGAAACTGTGATGAATAGACTGATAGGACTGAAGGCTAATAAATCCCCGGGTCCAGATGGTCTGCATCCGAGGGTTCAAAAAGAGGTGGCTCAGGAAATTGCGGATGCATTGGTAATCATTTTCCAGTGTTCCTTAGATTCAGGATCAGTTCCTGAAGATTGGAAAGTGGTTAATGTTATCCCACTTTTCAAGAAGGGAGGGAAGGAGAAAACTGAGAACTATCGCCCTGTTAGCCTAACGTCAGTCGTGGGGAAGATGCTTGACTCCATTATTAAGGACGAAATAGTGGCATATCTTGATGGCAGTAATAGGATTAGGCCGAGCCAGCATGGATTTACCAAGGGCAAATCATCCTTGACTAATCTGTTGGAGTTTTTTGAGGGTGTAACAAGGATGTTAGACGAGGGTAAGCCAGTGGATGTAGTGTACCTAGATTTTCAGAAGGCATTCAATAAGGTGCCACATAGGAGATTGGTGAGTAAAATCAGAGCTCATGGCATTGGGGGCAGGGTTTCAACATGGATAGAAAACTGGTTGGCAGATAGAAAGCAAAGGGTAGCAGTGAATGGGTGTTTCTCGGACTGGCTGGAGGTGACTAGTGGGGTACCACAGGGCTCTGTATTGGGACCACAGCTCTTTACGATTTATGTCAACGATTTAGATGAGGGCATTGAAAACTATATCAGCAAGTTTGCTGACGATACTAAACTGGGTGGCAGTGTGACATGCAAAGAGGACTTTAGGAGAATACAGGGAGACTTGGATAGGCTGGGTGAGTGGGCAGATACTTGGCAGATGTCATTCAATGTGAATAAATGTGAAGTTATCCATTTTGGAAGCAGGAACAAGAGGGCAGAGTATTGTCTGAACGGTGTAGAGTTAGGTAAGGGAGAAATGCAAAGAGACCTAGGAGTCCTAGTTCATCAGTCAATGAAGGTGAATGAGCAAGTGCAACAGGCAGTGAAGAGGGCAAATGGAATGTTGGCCTTTATTACAAGGGGAATTGAGTACAAGAGCAAGGATATCCTTTTGCATTTGTACAGCGCCCTGGTAAGACCACACCTGGAATATTGTGTACAGTTTTGGTCTCCAGGTTTAAGGAAGGACATTCTGGCAATTGAGGAAGTGCAGCGTAGATTCACTAGGTTGATTCCTGGGATGGCAGGGCTGTCTTACGCAGAGAGATTGGAGAGATTGAGCTTGTACACACTGGAATTGAGGAGATTGAGAGGGGATCTGATTGAAACGTTTAAGATAATTAAAGGATTTGATAAGATTGAGGCAGGAAATATGTTCCAGATGTTGGGAGAGTCCAGTACCAGAGGGTATGGATTGAGAATAAGAGGTCAGTTATTTGAAACCAAGTTGAGGAAAAACGTCTTCTCCCAGAGATTTGTGGAGGTGTGGAATGCACTGCCTCAGAAGATGGTGGAGGCCAATTCTCCAGATGCTTTCAAGAAGGAGCTAGATAGATATCTGATGGATAGGGGAATCAAGGGATATGGGGACAAGGCAGGGACTGGGTATTGATAGTGAATGATCAGCCATGATCTCAGAATGGCGGTGCAGACTCAAGGGGCTGAATGGTCTACTTCTGCACCTATTGTCTATTGTCTATTGTCATCGGAGTTAAGACTGCGTAGGCGTGTGACATTGGGCAGTGAAGTGGGGAAGATTTAAAAAGAACACAGCCTCATATAGCGAGCAGCATCGTTTGCAGGCAGTGGAGTGAGCCGGGAGCAGAGTGTAGGCTTAAGGGCTTTGGCTCAACGGGCTTAGGCAGAAACGGGTGATGCAAGGTAGGTTCAGGTTTCAGTTTTTCCTGTTATTTGAGGAAAGGGGAAGTATGAATGTGAGAGCAGCTTGTTGTTCTCAGTGTCGGATGTGGGAGGTCCTGGAGTCTCCTGGCTTCCCAGACGTCCACATCTGCGCCAGGTGCACTGAGCTGTTAGGGAACTGGAGCTGCAGCTCGATGACCTTTCTCTGGTCAGGGAGAGTGAGGAGTTGATAGAGAGGATTTACAGGCAGATGGTCACACTGGGGTCATGTGGGTCACGGTTAGGAGGGGGAAGGGGAAGAGTCAGGTACTAGAGAGTATCCCAGTGGCTGTACCCCTTGACAATAAGTACTCCTGTTTGAGTACTGTTGGGAGGGAAACAGTCTACCTGGGGGAAGCAACAGTGACTGTGCTTCCGGCACAGAGTCCGGCCCTGTAGCTCAGAAGGGTAGGGAAAGGAAGAGGAAGGCAGTAGTAATAGGGGACTCAATAGTTAGGGGGTCAGATTCTTTGGATGCGATCAGGAGAACCTGATGGTAGTTTGCCTCCCTGGTAACATGGTCTGGGATGTTTCTGATTGTGTCCACGATATCCTGAAGTGAGAGGGTAAGGAGACAAAGGTCATGGTACATATAGGTACCAATGACATAGGTAGGAAAAGGGAAGAGGTCCTGAAAGGAGAATATAGGGAGTTAAGAAGGGAGTTGAGAAGAAGAACCGCAAAGGTAGTAATCTCAGGATTACTGCCTGTGTTACATGACAGTGAGAGTAGGAATGGAATGAGCAGGAGGGTAAATCTGTGGCAGAGGGATTGGA
Organism: Hypanus sabinus; assembly: GCF_030144855.1. Classification (NCBI taxonomy): domain Eukaryota; kingdom Metazoa; phylum Chordata; class Chondrichthyes; order Myliobatiformes; family Dasyatidae; genus Hypanus; species Hypanus sabinus. Next base: position 97,349,152 of record NC_082713.1, read on the forward strand.
GCAGGGGGCAGGGATTCAAGTTTCTGGATTATTGGGACCTCTTTTGGGGCAGGTGTGACTTGTACAAAAAGGATGAGTTACACTTGAATCCTAGGGGGACCAATATCTTGGTGGGAAGGTTTAAAAGAGCCATTAGGGAGGGTTTAAACTAATTTGGTAGAAGCTCTTCGCTTCTTTTTGGCTTCCAGACCTAACCAATACCCCTCTACCACCACTCTCCTCCGTCTAGTGAAATTAGTTCTTACTCTTAACAATTGCTCCTTTGGCTCTTCCCACTTCTTCCAAACCAAGGGTGTAGCCATGGGCACCAGATTGGGTCCAGTTATGCCTGCCTTTTTGTTGGCTTTGTAGAACAGTCCATGTTCCAACTCTATACGGGTATCCGCCCCCTTCTTTTCCTTCACTACATCGACAACTGCATTGGCGCTACCTCCTGCACACATGCTGAGCTTGCTGATTTCATTAACTTTGCCTCCAACTTTCACCCTGCCCTCAGATTTACCTGGTCCATTTCTGACACCTCCCTCCCCTTTCTTGATCTTTCTGTCTCCATTTCTGGAGATGCCTTATCTACTGTAAGCCTACAGACTCTCACAGCTACCTGGACTATTCCTCTTCCCACCCTGTCTCTTGCAAAAATGCTATCCCCTTCTCACAATTCCTCCGTTTCCGCTGCATCTGCTCTCAGGGTGAGGCTTTTCATTCCAGGACGAAGGAAATGTCTTCCTTTTTTAAACAAAGGGGTTTCCCTTCTTCCACCATCAATTCTGCTCTCAAATGCACCTCTCCCATTTCCTGCACATTTGCCCTCACCCCATCTGTCCGCCATCCACTCGGGATAGGGTTCCCCTTATCCTCACCTACCACCCCACCAGCCTCCAGGTCCAACGTATAATTCTCCGTAACTTGTGCCACCTCCAATGGGATCCCACTACCAAGCACATCTTTCCCTCCTCCCCCTTTCTGCTTTCCACAGGGATCACTCCCTATGCGATTTCCTTGTCCACTCGTCCCCCGCATCCCTTCCCAATGATCTCCCTCCTGGCACTTACCCTTGTAAGCGAAACAAGTGCTACACCTGCCCTTACACTTCCTCCCTCACCACCAATCAGGGCCCCAGACAGTCCTTCCAGATGAGGCGACACTTCACCTGTGAGTTGGCTGGTGTGGTATACTGCGTCCGGTGCTCCCGGTGTGGCCTTTTATATATTGGTGAGACCCAACGCAGACTGGGAGACCATTTCGCTGAACACCTACACTCGGTCCGCTAGAGAAAGCAGGATCTCCCAGTGGCCACACATTTTAATTCCGCATCCCATTCCCATTCTGATATGTCTATCCATGGCCTCCTCTACTGTCAAGATGAATCCGCTCTCAGGTTGGAGGAACAACACCTTATATACTGGCTGGGTAGCCTCCAACCTGATGGCATGAACATTGACTTCTCTAATTTCCGTTAATGCCCTTCCTCCCCTTCTTACCCTATCCCTGACATAATTAGTTGTTTGTTTTTTTTCTCTCTCTCTGCCCATCACCCTGCCTGTTCTCCATCTCCCTCTGGAGCTCTCCTCTCCCCCTTTCTTTCACCCGAGGCCTCCCGTCCCATGGCCCTTTCCCTTCTCCAGCTCTGTATCACTTTCGCCAATCACCTTTCCAGCTCTTAGCTTCATCCCACCCCCTCCGGTCTTCTCATATCATTTCTCATTTCCCCCTCCCCTCACTACTTTTAAATCTCTTAGTATCTTTCCTTTCAGTTAGTCTTGACGAAGGGTCCCGGCCCAAAACATCAACAGTGCTTTTCTTTATAGATGCTGCCTGGCCTGCTGTATTCCACCAGCATTTTGTGTGTGTTGTTTGAATTTCCAGCATCTGCAGACTTCCTCGTGTTGGCAGAGGATGGGAACTGGAATGATGGAGCGGTGGAGAGGGAAAACAGAAATAGATCTAAGGTAGTGAGCAGTAAGGTTGTCAGGAAGGACAGGGAGGTGATGGTGCAAATTTGCAGCCATTGGAATGAGTTGCAGTGCAATCAATGCAAAAAACACCAAATAATGGGCTTAAGGGGTTATACTTAAATGCACGCAGCATAAGGAATAAGGTGGATGATCTTGTTGTACAGTTATAGATTGGCAGGTATGATATTGTGGCCATCACTGAGACGTGGCTAAAGGATGCATGTCTCTGGGAGCTGAACGTCCAAGAATACAGTGTATCAGAAGGGTAGGCAGGTAGGTAGAGGGGGTGGCATGGCTTTAATGGTAAGAAATGATATTAAATCATTATAAAGAGTTGACATAGGATCGGAAGGTGCAGAAACTTTATAGGTTGAGCTAAGAAATTGCAGGGGTAAAAGGACCCTGATGGCAGTTATCTACAGGCCTCCAAACAGCTGCAGTGATGTGGACTACAAATTACAACAGGAAATAGAAAAGGCTTGCCAGAAGGGCAGTGTTATGATAATTGTAGGGGATCTTAACATGCCAGTGGATTGGAAAAATCAGGTCGGCACTGGATCTCAAGAGAGATTTTGCAGAAATGAGATAGCTTTTTAGAACAGCTTGTTGTTGAGCCCACTAGGGGATCGGCTGTACTGGATTGGGTATTGTGTAATGAACCAGAGGTGATTAGAGAGATGGAATTGAAGGAACCCTTAGGAGGCAGTGAACATAACATGATTGACTTCACTGTGAAATTTGAGAAAGAGAAGCCGAAATCCGATGTGTCGGTATTTCAGTGGAGTAAAGGAAATTACAGTGGCATGAGAGAGGAACTGGCCAAGGTTGACTGGAAAGGGACATTAGCAGGAAGGACGGCAGAGCAGCAGTGGCTGGAGTTTATGCGAGAAGTGAGGAAGGTGCAAGACAGATATATTCCAAAGAAGAAGAAATTTTCGAATGGAAAAAGGATGAAACCGTGGCTGACAACAGAAGTCAAAGCCAAAGTAAAAGCAAATCAGAGGGCATACAAGGAAGCAAAGAGGATTGGGAAGTTTTAAAAGCTTACAAAAGGAAACTAAGAAGGTCATTAAGAGGGAAAAGATGAACTATGAAAGGAAGTTAGCAAATAATATCAAAGAGGATACTAAAAGCTTTTTCAAGTATATAAAGAGTAAAAGACAGGTGAGAGTAGATATAGGACCGATAGAAAATGAGGCTGGAGAAATTGTAATGGGAGGTAAGGAGATGGTGGAGGAACTGAACCAGTATTTTGCATCAGTCTTCACTGAGGAAGACACCAGCAATATACCAGACATTCAAGGGTGTCAGGGAAGAGAAATATGCGCAGTCACAATTACAACAGAGTAGGTACTCAGGAAGCTGAATAGTCTAAGGGTAGATAAATCTCCTGGACCAGATGGAATGCACCTTCGTCTTCTGAAGGAAATAGCAGTGGAGATTGCAGAGGCATTAGCTTTCAAAAGTCGATAGATTCTGGCCTGGTTCCGGAGGACTGGAAGATTGCAAATGTCGCTCCTCTATTTAAGAAGGGAGCAAGGAAGCAAAAAGGAAATTATACACCTGTTAGCTTAACATCGGTGGCTGGGAAGTTGTTGGAGTTGATTGTCAAGGATGAGGTTACGGAGTACCTGGAGGCATATGACAAGATAGGCAGAACTCAGGATGGTTTCCTTAAAGGAAAATCCTGCCTGACAAACCTAGTGCAATTTTTTGAGGAAATTACAAGTAGGCTAGACAAGGGAGATGCAGTGGATGTTGTGTATTTGGATTTTCAGAAGGCCTTTGACAAGGTGCCGCACATGAGGCTGCTAAACAAGATAAGAGCCCATGGAATTACGGGAAAGTTATATATGTGGATAGAGCGTTGGTTGATTAGCAGGAAACAGAGAGTGAGAATAAAGGGATCCGATTCTGGTTGGCTGCGGGTTACCAGTGGTGTTCTACAGGGGTTCATGTTGGGACCGCTTCTTTTTACGTTGTATATCAATGATTTGGATTATGGAATAGATAGCTTGTGGCTAAGTTTGTTGATAGGTGATAGGCGATTGCTGGTAGGTGATAGATAGGTGGAGGGGCCGGTAGTGCTGAGGAAATAGAGAGTTTGCAGAGAGACTTGGATAGATTGGGGGAATGGGCAAAGAAGTGGCAAATGAATTACAATGTCAGAAAGTGTACGGTCATGCACTTTGGTAGAAGAAATAAATGGGCAGACTATTATTTAAATAGGGAGAGAATTCAAAGTTCTGAGATGAAATGGGACTTGGGAGTCCTTGTGCAGGATACCCTTAAGGTTAACCTCCAGGTTGAGTCGGTGGTGAAGAAGGCGAATGCAATGTTGGCATTCATTTCTAGAGGAATAGAGTATAGGAGCAGGGATGTGATGTTGAGGCTCTACAAGGCACTGGTAACACCTCACTTGGAATACTGTGAACAGTTCTTATTTAAGAAAGGATGTGCTGATATTGGAGAGGGTTCAGAGAAGATTCACTAGAATGATTCCAGGAATGCGAGGGTTAACATATGAGGAACGTTTGACCGCTCTTGGACTGTACTCCTTGGAGTTTAGAAGAATGAGAGGGACCTCATAGAAACATTTCGACTGTTGAAAGGCATGGACAGAGTGGATGTGGCAAGTTGTTTCCCATGGTGGGGGAGTCTAGTACGAGAGGACATGACTTGAGGATTGCAGGGTGCCCATTCAGAATAGAGATACGAAATTTTGTTTTAGCCAGAGGGTGATGAAGCTATGGAATTTGTTTCCACGGAGAGCAGTGGAGGCCAAATCATTGGGTGTATTTAAGACAGAGATTAATAGGTATCTGAGTAGTCAGGGCATCAAAGGTTATGGTGAGAAGGCGGGGGAATGGGACTAAAAGGGAGATTGGATCAGCTCATGATGAAATGGCAGAGCAGACTCGATGGGCCGAATGGCTGACTTCTGCTCATTTGTCTTATGGTCTTATGATTTTTCAATTTTCATTCTAAGCATTCAGAGTATATATATTATATTTAAAAAGCATTTAAAGCATCACACAGTTTTCAGGCCATGTAAAAATTTCCTGCTCAGAGCAATGTTTGGTCTACAAAGCTGTAAAAAAAACCTATGGGGAAGGTTGTCCACTATGCTATCTTTAATCATCTTTAATCCTAATTTTATACTATATCGGTTCTAGTCCCTTTTCCCCATTTTCCAATCCAGCCCCTCGAGATGTGACCATACCCCTAAACAATGCTGATTGGCTTTATGACAGTATTTTACGACCACACAGTTTCCCCTTCAGGCATTTCTCCCAGTAAATGACAAAGTATAAGAGCAAGAGATTTGGCAGATGCTGGAAATCTGGAGGAAAACATGCAAACTGCTGGAGGAACTCAACAAGTCAACTAGCGTTGACGTGGGGGTGGGGGAAGGGTAAGGACTAATCACTGTTTATTCCCCCTACCAGCTTGATTTGCTGAGATTCTCTAGAAGTTTAGTGACACGGTAACTCTTTATTATCGGCTGTGATCCCACTAGTTGCACATTTGGCACTGTTTTTAAGTACTGATGGAAAAAATGTGAGCATATAACTAAGGTCTGATACCTCATGAACACAAAAGATTCTGCAGATACTGGAAATCTTGAGAAATACACATAAAATTCTGGAGGGACTCAGCAAGTCAGGCAGCATCTATGGAGATGAATTAATAATATTTGGGGCCGAGACCCTTCGTCAGGACTAGTAAAGAGCGGAGCCGAAGCTAGAATAAAAAAGTGAAGAAGCACAAGCTGGGAGGTGATTAGTGTGTTACGTACCCCGTAACTGGGTCACCTACCAGCAAAGATAGAGAGGTCCGTTGAAGCCTGATGATACGATTTTTAACAGTATTTATTAGTAAAAATACACAAAAATAATATCAATGCAAACATACAGATAATATACGTGGTCAATACTAAATCTGTAAGTTCAGGTATAATAATAATCAATAAGAAATAAGCTCTATCGTTGTCTAGGGGGTAATGTTATTGTCCGATGGAAATATAAAAGTCACTCAGTTCACGCAGGCTGCAGCCTTTGGTTGGAGAGAGAGAGAGATTTTTGAGAAACTTGCCGGCTTTCCTTTTATGATTTCGATCCGTCAGGGTCTCGTTAGTGTGGCCATTCACTTGTGGCCTCTCCTTTAGCTAAGCTGTTCTTCCGTGGTAAGCCCGCCAACCCAAGCAAGGGAGGACGCACACAGGCCCCACCGGCTTTTGCGATAAAATGCTGTCACTGGATTTCCAGCGTTTCTCCTGGTGCGTCTAAAGGGGTTGTTCCCCAGACCCTCTTTTATCCTTACTCACGGGGTCTCAGATGTCAATCAGGTTGGGATGATGCAATCCCTCAACCAGCCCACTCTGGTCGGGACTTCAATGAATAGTACAGTACTCAATACACAATTCCGTCTCCAAGAGACAATAGCCGTTATTAGGGGATTTTGTTTCACTGAGGCCAGGACACATTCAAAACCTTGTGGATTCTCTCTCATTTCCTGGGTCCCAGACCCGAATGAATAGCGATCTTGTGATTCTCAAAAAGGAGGGGGGGGGCGACTCTGTACCCTTCGGCCCCTCAGAGTTGTGGCACATTCGTAACACCCCCTCCCTTCAAAGATTTTTACCATCAGTAAAAATGAATTAATACAGAGTCTTACAGGATTTTAGAATCTAACGCAATACAAAAGAGTTTTTTTTCACTACAGAGTAATACAGTTATACATTCAATTCAGCATCTAAATAGTTAGTGATTACATTGTCACTTCCTTTAATATCTTAACATCTTGTACCTTACTAAATTCTTGTAGCATCAGACTCCAATTTAATAACTACCTATTTTTATTCCTTTCCTTCAGCAAACAAAAACTAAAGAGTTGTGATCTTAGCTTACGTGTATACTACAAAAGTTCAAGCAAATGCTAATTTTTATGTTACTTTCAAACTTAACAGTCAATCTTCCATGGGGGTTGTCTTTATTATTCACATGCTTTGTCGAAATCCCTTAAAACCGGATCCTGTTATTTAAAATGGCATCCCGTCAACCCTCGCCCCTTTTCCAATTAACTCCCACGTGGTTAACTTGTATACTAGTGTGGAATAGGCCTTTGCATGCTCCTTTCATAGGAGTTATTTTATCAACAATGTGTTCCAAACTTAGACCATTTTCCGAATTTCCACACAATTCTTTAATTTTAAGCAAGTTGCTAGTTTTCTCTTCAGGACTCTTCATGCTATTAGTTTTCAGTTTAAACTCTTTGTCCAAACAGCATTTCAAATTCTGCCTCTTCACAGCACTCTCTTGAATAACAATAGCGTGTGGGGCACCTTTACATTCCAAATCAACCTGTAATTGATTCGCAGGCACCATGTTACCAAGCCATTGTCTCTGCAGCCTGGTTGCTGCTTCTGACATCAATCCAGACTTTAAATTTTCTTCATTCAATTTAGGAACTACGCTTTTCCCTTTTCCTTCAATAATAATATTCACCTCACCACCTTTTATCTCCTCACTAACTTTTAACACACCTTCGAACACAAACAACTGGGAAATTCTCACTTCCCACTATTACCAAGGTTAACCCTTTCTTCACTGAACCAAGTCCATCTGACCCACAAGGACTGCATTCCTTTTTAACTGAATCAAATACCTCAGACTTCTCCTGAGTTTCATTACGAGGTTCAGTACCACGGGCATCCACATCTTGAACACACTCAAACGGGACATCTGCCTCTTCCAGGCGTTCAATACCTGTACCCTTTTCAAATTCTAAATTCCCCTGATCCTCCCAGTTACTCTCTGGGCAACTCCCTTCCGGAGTAAACTCAACCCCGTGGGCTGTAACAACCTCATCTGCCAACCCAGCAGACTTCTTCAAGGTAATGGCATCCTTATCATCTAGGACTGCCCTCATTTCATTATCAGGAACACCTTTAGAATTTTCAACTTCTTCAAACAGTTCTGCCAAACCGGACAGATCATCCATATCCAACCCTGGACCTTTTAACAGCCTTATCTGTATCTCATCTTTACTCCATGCCTCTATAAATTTCCTCCTGACTAAGGGCAGGTCTCCTCTCCCTTACTCTCTTTCACTTTCCTATTCTCCATTTTCCCACCCTCTAACTCCTCTTGGTACAGGGTCGATAAAAACGTCTCGGCCAAATCGATACTGGCCAGATTTAAACTCGTCTCGTTCTTAGCTGCCTTTCTCGACATGCTGCGAGTGATCGCGCATGTGGGATAGATCTTGGAACCTAGGGGTGGGTCCTCAACACTTACAGGCTGGCTCGGCCAAATGTCACCACCAGCTAAATTGTTACCCAGAAGGATGTCTACATCAGTTCTCGGAAATTCTGATTGCACCCCTATTTCAACTGGTCCAGATACCAGCTCACAATTTATAATGATCCTATGCAAGGGCATCGCTTCTGTCCCTTTTCCTATGCCTCTCAAAGCTACCTCTCCAGTCTTGCGACCAAAATCCAGTACCTTACTGCTAATCAATGACAGCTCAGCTCTCGTGTCTCTCCAGATCTGCACTGGAACTGGTGTGTCTCCCTCTCTCACAGACATGGTTCCTTCTGAAATACATTTCTCAGACCCTTCTCGTACTCTGTCTACCTGGGGCTCTCTCATCGATTTACTGATCACCACAACACATCCTGTAGGGACTGCTGCTTTCCATTTTCCTGTCTCCTTCCTCGGAGCAAGGCACTTAGATGCAATATGACCCACCTTTCCACAATTAAAACAGGTCAAGCCAGGACCTCTCCTGCCATCTTGCCTTTCCTCCTCCTTAAATTTACCACTAGCTCCCGGCTGGATCTCTGCCTCAGCCAGCGAGCTTTCTCTACTGTTCCCACAGTCTCTCTGGTAACTTTTATTCGAGGAAAACTTTGTCTTGTGGGTTAGGGCATATTCATCTGTGAACCTAGCAAATTCATAGATGGACTTATTCGGCTTCTCATTCAAATACATCCTTTAAATTCCTCAATCAGAATTAACTCCCTGAGACACCAAAAATCTTCTTCCACTATTTCTGCTGCACACCAACGATCCAAGAGCACACCCTTCTCATAGGCAAACTCTGCATACGTCTGATTCCACCCTTTCTTTAAATTTCTGAACTTTTGTCTATAGGCCTCAGGTACCAATTCATAGGTCCGAAGAATGGCCTCCTTTACTTTCTCATAATTCTCAGACTCCTCCTCCATGGACAACGCCGCATATGCCCGTTGTGCCTTCCCTTTTAACACACTTTGTAACAACACCACCCACTGCTCTTTGGGCCACTTCTGACTCACTGCCACCTTTTCAAAATGCAAGAAATAACTATCAACATCCATTTCCTCAAACAGAGGTACTAACCTAAACTCTCGACTAACATTAAACCGCTCCTCTCTGTCTGGCCCTTGAGCTCTTCACTCTTTCCTTAACTTCTCCAGGTCCAGCTCATGTTGCCTCTGTTTCTCTTTCTCCTCACACTCCCGCTCCTTCTCGGCTCTCTCCTTCTCTTTTTCAGCTGCTTCCAGCTGTTTTAACTGAATTTCATGCTCCCTTTGTTTCTCAGCTCTTTCCTGCTTCCTCTTCACCTCTAACTGTTTTAGTTAGAGCACATGCTCCCTTTGCTTTTCAGCTCTTTTCTGCTCTTTTTCAGCTGCTTCCAGCTGTTTTAACTTAATTTCATGCTCCCTCTGCTTCTCGGCTCTTTCTTTTTCCTTTTCAGCTGCTTCCAGCTGCTTTAACTTAATTTCATGTTCCAACCTTAATTTTTCCAACTCTAACTGAGCTGTCCCACTAGCTGGTACCTTTTCAGGGATATTTTCCAATACCTCAGCAGAAAACACATTCTTCACAATATAATACTGAGTTGTGGCCCTCCGCACCTCCCACTTTTTCATCGACAACCTCACCTCTGCGAGGTTTAGTCCTTTCCCAATATTTATCAAGTCCGACTTTGTGGCAGCCTCTAGTGCCTTCAGAGTCGGGTTTTCTATAAATTCATCCTCATCCATCCTTGCTGGTTTCCTGTCCGGTTACCCGCGCAACCAGACCCAAGTTTGGACTTAAAAGCCCGATTCACTGGCCCTCCAATTTGGTATCAAATCCCGAGACGAGGTCCCCACTTTGTTATGAACCCTATAACTGGGTCACTTACCAGCAAAGATAGAGAGGTCCGTTGAAGCCTGATGATATGATTTTTAACAGTATTTATTAGTAAAAATACACAAAAATAATATCAATGCAAACATATAGATAATATACGTCATCAATACTAAATCTTAAAGTGTGGGTATAATAATAATCAATAAGAAATAAGCTCTATCATTGTCTAGGGGGTAATGCTATTGTCCGATGGAAATATAAAAGTCACTCAGTTCATGCAGGCTGCAGCCTTTGGTTGGAGAGAGAGAGAGATTTTTGAGAAACTTGCCGGCTTTCCTTTTATGATTTTGATCCGTCAGAGTCTCGTTAGTGTGGCCATTCACTTGTGGCCTCTCCTTTAGCTAAGCCGTTCTTCCGTGGTGAGCCCGCCAACCCAGGCACACGGGCCCCACCGGCTTTTGCTATAAAATGTTGTCACTGGATTTCCAGCGTTTCTCCTGGTGCGTCTAAAGGGGTTGTTCCCCAGACCCTCTTTTATCCTTACTCACGGGGTCTCAGATGTCAATCAGGTTGGGGTGATGCAATCCCTCAACCAGCCCACTCTGGTCGTCCCCTGAGGGCTTCAATGAATAGTACAGTACTCAATACACAATTCCGTCTCCAAGAGATAATAGCCGTTATCAGGGGTTTTTGTTTCGCTGAGGTCAGGACACATTCCAAACCTTGTGGATTCTCTCTCACTTCCTGGGTCCCAGACCCGAATTAATAGCGATCTTGCGATTCTCAAAAAGGAGGGGGCGACTCAGAGGTGTGGCACATTCATAACAAGTGAAACCAGGTGAGGAGGAAGGTGGGTTGGTGGGAGAGGGTGCTGGGTTAAGAAACTGGGAGGTGAAAAGGGCTGAAGAACAAGGAATCTGATAGGACAGGAAAGTGGACCATGGGAGAAAGGGAGAAGCAGGAGGTGCTGATGGGTGTTGGGTTCATTGATAAAGGGGGAAGCAGGAGGTGCTGATGGGTGTTGGGTTGACTGAATAATGTTGCCCTGTAGGAGGTGCTGCCTTTTGGGGGGATTCACACCAAAATCTCGTTTGGTCTGTGAGTCAAACAAGGAAGGTCCTGTGCTGTTCATTTAGAAGTGCTCTGGACAATTATCATTCCTCATTCAAAGAGATTATCAAACTAATTATGCAGTTTGGAAGAGCTTACTGGATGCTCATGGTGGCTTTGTGAATAAATCACTAGAGCTAAAGCTCTGAATGAATTCAGATCCCATCATGAACACAAAGAAATTTACATTCAACTAATTAAATAAACCTGGAACTGGAAAAAGAGAATAGATGATAATCATCAAACTAATGGACAAAAAAAAAATAAAAGCAGAAAATAATGGAATGATTCAGTGTGTCTGACTGTCCTGGTTAGTCCATTCGATATCTCTTTTGCTCTAACCATTCTTCACCTACACTCCTATTAAAAACTACCCATATTTAACAGAGGGTGCTGAGCTCAGAGTGTCACAAGAGATTCTGTAGATGCTTGAGCAACACATATAAAATGCTGGAGGAACTCAGTAAGCCAGACAGTATCTTTTGAGGGGAATAAACAGCCAAAATTTTGGCTTAGACCCTTCATCAGGACTAGAAAAAAAGGGGGCAGAAATCAGAATAAGAATGTGTGGGGAGGGAAAGGAGTACAAGCTGGAAAGTGATAGATGAGACCAGGCAAGGTAGAGAGGGGAGATGAAGTAAGAGGCTGGCAGGTGATAGGTGGAGGAGGTAAAGGGCTGAAGAAGGAAAAATCTGATGGGTGAGCAGAGTAGACCAATGGGAAGGAGGTGAGGAAACCAAAGGTTGCCAGTGGGCAGGTTATGAGGGAATGGGGAATGGAAGGGGTTAGAGAGCCACTGGATTGAATTAAAACAAAGGCAGGGGGTGAGTAGAAACAGTGACGACTGACAACTGGAAGTTAGAGAAATCAAGTTCACGTTTAATTGTCATCCAACTGAACATGAATACCCATGGATGCAGCCGATCAAAACAACATTTCTCCAGGGCCAAGGTGCAAAACACAGTCCCAACAGTCACACACAGCACAAGGCACATACAGGATGGGAGTAAACATAGAGTCATACAAAACAATAAATAAAAAAGTGTATATACATATATATATATATCCCAAATCGCAGAGTCCATGGATGTTGTCAGAAAGAACAAGCTCACTGCAGTCTGCAGCCAAATGCTGGTCTTCCACTGAGCGAACACTGGAGGCCAGCACCAATGCCACTCCACACCAACTCCGGTGTCATCTCTCCTGGGCGGCTGCAACAAGGAGTGAGGCCTAGTCCACACTAGAACTAAAGCCACGGAGCTACTCTGTTGTCAGTCCTCCAATAAACCAGCGAACCTGATGCAGCATTCCACATCACCAATGTCCAGCCGGCTCTTGCGATCACAAGGAAAGTGACTAAGAAAATCATTTGCTGTTAGACTGCACACCGACTCCAACACCTCTCTGTAGCAGGCAGAATCCACACTGTCCAGCTCCTCCAACCCCTCTGCTATTGAGCAACTCACTGATGGAGCAGACCTGCAGTATCTGAAGTTTTAAATACCCAGCAGCAAATAGCTTGCAGTCATTAAAAAAGGCATTTGAAAAAGACAATAACACCCTGACTGGCTCCGCAGAGGCCACTGCGTCTTAGCATCCCGTCATCTTACCGGAATTGAAATTCATGCCACCAGGTTGATGGCTACTCAGGTGGAATATGAGGAAGCTTGGAGAGTTAACTGCTTCTCTTCTCATCTTGGTACCTAACATGCTCAGTGCTGCTGCTATTTTATGTTATTAATTCCAATTTCCAGCACCTGAAGCTTTTAAATTAACAGTTTGGATTGTAATAAACATGCTTTTGGTTCACAAATGTACATAATGGAGTTTAGACGAATGAGGGAGGGTGAGATAGGGACACACATGTAAAGTCAGCTCAGGTGGACTGGGCTGATGAGACCTATAGTGAGATCCAATGGCTAGGAAGGTGGTTCTGCCATGGAGAGTGAAAGTAACGAGGTACAGAAGACATCATGGCCATCCACTGCAACCAAGGAAAACCTTCATTTGTGAAGCTTGTTCATACCACTGGACCAGAGTTCTGACGTCGAGAGAGTGGAACTACCCCAGTGCAATGGCTTTTCCACTTTAAAAATTCTCTGCACAGATTTTCTGCCATTGTCAGATGTGATGGTCAACCACCATACATGTGTATGGTTGAATGACAATTAGATTTGAATTTAAACATGATTTAGAGATGGGCAATAAACTATGGAATTTCCACCATCCTGTAAACAATTAATTAAAAAATAAGGTGGATGCCATGTTTCTATGCTTCAAAAATAAGATAGTTGCCAAGAGATTGGGGACAATTCAAAATGGCATACAAATGAATCTGATGTAGGAGCAGAGCTGCTCAAGGGGAATCTTGTGGAGGGGGCAGGGAGGAACTATTGACATTTCCTATGCAGGAATGCTGAGTTCCAACCTGTAACATTGACAATTCCTCTAATCCCCGCTACAACATATACTGCTTTACCTGCAGTTATGGTTGGTCCACATTCCAGCATCTGGAATATCTTGTGTCTCAATCAAAAAAAGTGTCACTAGTATATTATCACTAATATTACTCCTCCATAGACTCTATCTATACTTCTTGATGCCTCACTAAATCAGCTAATATAATCAAAGACCCTGCCCACCCTGGATACCTTCTCTTTTCACCTCTCCTATTGGGCAGAAGATACAAAAGCCTGAAAGAACGTCTCATCAGGACCCACACCAGTACCATCAACTATCATCCATTAGGCTCTTGTACCAGAGGGTCTAACTTCACTCACCCCAACATTAAACTGTTCCCACAACTTATGCACTCACTTTCAAGGAGACTGTGATGACATGTATGCACTTTGATAATAAATTTACATTGAACCAGTCTAAAGATATAAGACTAATCCTGAATGATAAAATGGACTCTTGGCCTCACAATCAATCTCATTGTGGCCTGGCACCATATTGACCTTCTGCATGTTACTTCCTCTGTTATTGATTAGCATTATTTGTTCACATACGTTTGTAACTCTCGCTTCAGCTAGCAGCTAAATATAGGGGGTGATAGCCCCTGGCCTGGCCAAACTTAAGAAATCACGTTTGAGTGGATGCTGTGCAATGTGTCCCCTGTTTACAAATCAGTACCCCCAAATAACAAACAGTACACAATATGCGATTAAACGATTAAGCTTTATAACTCTTACTTTAACTATATGGTTAGTAAAGAAAATGAAAAAAAAGGGCCCAATCTTATGAAACAGTCTATTGCACAATGTTGGAGCTCACTGATAAACCATCGACATCCTCTGATCGTTGCTGCCCTTTGGACCCTCGTTCCAAGTCCACCCTGTCTGGCAGTCTATCAACTCTCTTCATTCGCATCTTCTCTCATCAACTCTCCCCGGCAAAAATCCGCGAAAATCTCTCTTCCAGACTCACAAGAAAGAACAACAGTATTTCAAACCCCGTTATCTCTAGTCATAACCCAAACGTTTCTGCTACAGAGAAACCATTATATTAACAGTGAAATCTTACAGCACATTAGACAGCAGTGAAACCCTACAGTGTGTTACACATTGAAACATTGAGACATGCAATGAAAAGTATTATTTGTGTTACCAACCAACACAGTCCAAAGATGTGCTGGGCATCTGGCTTCTGGCACCAACATGGCATGCCCAAAACTTATTAACCCTACCAATCTGTACATCTTTGGAATGTGCTGTGTGCTGTGTGCACTATGTTTTGCACCTTGGCCCCAGAGGAACAGTGCTTCGCTTTGCTACGTACATCGGTATGGTTGAATGGCAATAAACTTGAACTTGAACTATTGTTTACAAACAGACTATTACACTAAACACATGAAAAATATTAGGGAAGAAATTATACGCTTGAGAGAAGTATGTTTTAAGGACAAGACTAGCCAGTTTACAACATTGTAAGTACACTCAACATCAGAAAGACCAAGGAATTGATTGAGAAATTCAGGAAGAGAAAGTTAAGAGAGCACACATGAGCCCTCACTGAGAAGTTAGTGAAGAAAAGGGTGAGAAATTTCTGAAGATCTATCCTGGACCCAACATATTGATGTAATTACAAAGAAGACATGACAGCAGCTACAGATATTTCATTAGGAGTTTGTGAAGATTTGGTATGTCACCAAGAACTCTTGGAAATTTCTTCAGAAGTATTATGAAGAGCATTCTGAATGGTTGCATAACAGACACTATTCATCATTGAAGACCCTCACTGACCAAGAAAAGCCCTTTCTGCATTACAAACAGGGCTTGTGCTGGCTGGTGAGGGTCTTTAACTGGGGAGAAAGTACAGGAATATGAACACCCACATGTAATGTTTTAAGAACAGCTTCTTTCTCCCCATCATCAGATTCCAGAATGCTTCACGAGCCATTCCTAATTGTCTTTGCAGTATTTATTGATTTATTTATGTAACCTATAATCTAACGCTACTACTAAACAACAAGTTTCATGACATATATTGGCCGCAATAAACCTGATTCTGATATATGACGTAGATAATAGGAAACTTTTGCTGGTAGCAGAGGACAAAGTTTAAAGATAAGGTGTAAGAGACTGAGAAATGTGACTGAAATCTGCAGCTTTCTTCCTGAGTGGGTGGTGGAGGCAAAGACTCCCACAACATTTGAGAAGTAACTAGATGAGCATCAGACTGTATGGAGGCTGGAAAACAGGATTGGTGTTCCATATTTTATTTTTTTTGTGTGTGTGCTGCATCAGATCTGGAGTAACAACTGTTTTGTTCTCCTTTACAGTTGTATACAATTAAACAATCCTGAATCGTGAATCTGTTTCTGTGTTATGTGTTTAGAGAAACCTCACAAACCATTCATTTGTACCAGTCTGATCAAGTTACTGGACTTGCGTTTAGTGGATTGAACATTTCAAATTCCATCATAGTGACAAAGGAATTAATCTTAAGTGGTGTGATATCCCTGGAATTTATAACAAATGATACTAGAGATGGCATGGTAGGATAATGGTTATCACAATGCTTTAGAGTACCAGCAACCAGAGTTCAATTCCCACAACTGTCTGTAGGGAGTTTGTACATTCTCCCCAAACCAAGCAATGTGGCTGTCTCTGAGCTATAGAGGAAGGTTGAATAGGTTAGGAGCTTACTCCGTGTAATATAGGAGAATGAGGGGAGATTTGATAGAGGTATACTAATTAACGAGGGCTATAGGTAAGATAAATGCAAGCAGTCTTTTTCCACTGAAGTTGGATGAGACTAGAACTAGAGCTCATGGGTTAAGGTGAAGGTAAAACATTTAACGGCAACACAAGGGGAAATTCTTCACTCAGGGTAACAGGAGTGTGGAATGAGATGTGAATGGAAGTGGTGAATGCAGGTTCAATTGCAACATTGTAGAGAAGTTTGGTTAACTACGAGGATGGGAGTGGTATGGAGGGCTATGATCCTGGTGCAGTTCGATGGGTCAGCCTATGCCTCATTTTAGAGGAATTCACAGAGAAAAACAGTGAATAAAATGGTATCGAACAGCACTGATCCAGAAGGATTGCAATGGTTGAAGAAAATGATTGAAGGGTAATTAGGCTTTGTCAGCAGTACCCACAGTGTACAAAAGATTCTTTTTTAAAATCATTTTACAGTTTTGTACTTTTAGATAAAACTTAATATTGTCTATTTATAGTTGGCATGAGAAAAATGGGTCAAGAATTTAGATGTATTCAGGTTATGCAGTATACAGAAATTCCTGCACAAAAATTCAGGCAAGGTAATTGCAAGATGTGAATTGTAGTTTTGTGCAAATACATACAAAGTGGTTCACAGCATCTATCACTAAGGAACCACACCATCCAGGATATGCCCTCCTGTCATTACTGTCATCAGGGAGGAGGTACAGAAGCCTGAAGATGCACACATTTTAGGAACAGCTTCTTCCCCTCTGCCATTAAATTTCTTAATAGTCCATAAAGCTTATCATATTGTGCAGATGAGGGCTGGAGTAAAATCACCTACCCTGATAGTACTGCTTCCCACAGTAGCCTGGGGTACATCTCATCCAGTCCCAGTGACTTATCTAACTTAACGCTTTTCAAAAGCTCCAGCACATCCTGTGGTAACTTCTACTTTACAAAAAGACCACTCAACAACTTGATGGCCAAAAGAGCATCTTTATCTGGGATGGCAAATGATACTTACAATACAGAGGCTTCCACGTACCTCATGCAGCATGGGTGGAGGAACTATATACACTGCATACTGGGAGTAAAAGAGTGAAAGTACAGACCCTGCCAACCTCGGATCCCACCTCTCCCTACCACAGCTTCCCGATTAGTATTAACTTACTTTTAATAATACTCACATTACAACACATCCTCTTTTTAAATGTCTATATGTTCAAGCATTTCAGTCTACTGTAAGTCATCCCCACAATTGCCAAGGTCCTTGGCCCTTGCGATTACTGAAACAAAGTATTCATTAAGTACCTCTGCTACCTCCTCCGACTCCATGGACACATTTCCACTATTGCACCTGATTGGCCCTATTCTCACACGGCTCATCCTCTTGCTCTTCACATACTTGTAGAATGCCTTGGGGTTTTCCTTAATCCTGCATGCCAAGGTCTTCTCCTGTTCCTTCTAGCTCTCATTCTTAAGCTCCCTCTTGGCACCCTTGTAATTTTCTAGAACTCTATCAGTACCTAGTTTCTTGAAACTTTTGTAAGCTTTTCTTTTCTTCTTAATGGGATTTTCCACTTCCTTTGTAGACCATGGATATTTTATCCTACCATCCTTTCCCTGCCTCAATGGAACATACCTACGTAGAACACCATACAAATGTTCCCCGAACATTTGCCACATTTCTGTAGTGCATTTCCCTGAGAACATCTCTTCCCAATTTATGTTCCCAAATTCCTGCCTAATAGCATCTTATTTCCCCCTACCCCAATTAAATGTTTTCCCAAATTATCTGCTCCTATCCCTCTCCAGTGTTAAGGTAAAGGAGATAGAGTTGTAGTCACAACCTCCAAAAAGGTCTTCCACCAAGAGATCTGACAGCTGACAGGTTGATTTCCCAATACCATATCAAGTACAGCTCTCCTCTAGTTGGCTTATCTACTTGTACATACGGCATCAGGAAACCTTCCTGAACACACCTAACAAACACACACCATCTAAACCCCTTGCTCTAAGGAGATGCCAGTCAGTATTAGGAAAGTTAAAATCACCCATCACAACAACCCTATTATTACTGCAGCCTTCCAGAATCTGCCTCCCTATCTGCTGCTTGATGTCTCTGTTAATATTGAGGGTCCATAAAAACACCCTATAGAGTTATTACCCACTTCCTGTTTCTGACTTCCACCCACAGCTTCCTCCTTTTCTGCAGCCGTGACACCATCTCTAACATGCCCCCACCACCCTTGCCTCCCTCTCTGTTCTTTTTGAAACATCTAAAGCCTGACACACTCAGCAGTCATTCCTGCTCCTGAGACATCCAGGTCTCTAATGGCCACAATGTCTTAGTTCTATGTATTGATCCATACTCCTTGTTTATGATACTCCTTGAATTAAAATAGACACATCTCAAACCATCTGGCTGAGCGCATCTTTGCTCTAACATCTGCCTATCCTTCCTCACAAACTCCCTATAAGTCATCTCTCCTTGTGCTCCAACCTCCCCATCCCCTGCCTCTTCACTTCGGTTCCCACCGCCCCTGCAAATCTAGTCCCCAATATCCTTAGCAAACTTCTTCGCCAGGACATTAGTGTTCCTTGGATTCAATTGCAACCCATCCTTTTTGTACAGGTCACACCTACCCCAGAACAGGTCCCATGTTTCTTTTTTGTACCCACAGAACTGCCTACCTGTCCCCTAACTATAGAGTCCCCTATTACTGCTGCCATCCTCTTTCATTCTCTACCCTTCTGAGCCACAGGGCCAGACTCAGTGCCAGATGCATGGCCACTGTTGCTTTCCCCAGGTAGGTCCGCCCCCCACCAACAGCACTCAAAATGGAGTACATATTGTTAAGGGGGATGGCCACAGGGGCGCTCTCCACTACCTGATTGCCTCTCTTCCCTCTCCCTCTCCTGTGTGACTACCTGTCTGTAATTCCTATCCCTCACTTTATGTTACATGGGGGCGACGGAGGAGAACCCAAGTGCAGGACACTGGCACATCGACTCAGTTGGGGAGGCTGGTGTAGACCTGAACGTAGAGCAGGAAACCAGAGGGATCTTGACAAGGAGACAGGATTCACAGGGACTCTCTAGAAACTAGAGCGGAACTTAGAACTACCGGTTCTAATTGGAACGAAGTATTACACGAGAATTGACCAATGAACTGGCAACCTGTGATAGAGTCACCATCGTATGTATTTCTCAGTCTCTGATGAAAGCCAGATGTACGGTAATTGGGTAACTAGCAGCAATTGATGGAAATTGGGGCATAATCAGGGAGAAAGAAGTGCTAAAGGGGAATGGTCAACCGGAACCATGTCACTATATCTAACAAATCAAATGTCATTGAGCTGCATCTTTAATTCCCTAACTCAGTCTCTAAGGAACTGCAGCTTGATGTACCTGGCACAGAGGTGGCCATCAGGGAAGCTGGAAGCCTCCTGGAAATCCTGCATCTGAGACCCAGACAACTAGCCTTGCAGACATACCCACTATTCTTAAGTTAGATGAAAAAAGACATATGAAGGTAACTGACCTTCTTACCTTGCCTAGGCCCATCTTCGCAAGCCCCGATGAGCCAAAACCCCACTACCCTGACTCACACTACTCCATTGACCACTCAGCTAGGCAGTGTCTCCTTTTATCCTGGAACCTTCTCAACAGCCTTGCATGATGATAAGCTACTGCGTCTGCATACTTCTACCAATTAAATCTACAGCTGAAAGAAATTCCTTGCTTTTTAAATCTCAGTGGCCTTGCGTGATGTCAAGCTACTGCGTCTGCACGCTTCGCCCAATCAGCAGGGATAGTGACATTCCATCCCTCTTCTGCACAAAATGTGCATAGAATCCTTCAGCACATCAGTGAGGGAGGCACTGATGTTGGCAAAGCTCCCCCATTGGTCCCATTCCCTTCTCATTCACTTGTCAGTCATCCTTGGTTCCACACCCTTCTTATCCTCATCAATCAGCTCTGCCAGAGTTGATATTTTGGGCTGAGATCCCTTATCAGGGCTGGAAAGAGGAGCATTTTGTCAGCCATCTTTGCTTCATCCACCATAAAATGCAAGATCATTCAGTAGCCACCGATCACAATTTGACCTCCCATTCCCATTCTGATATATCTGCTCATACCCATTCTCTTCAGCTCATCTGTTCATCATATTCTCCTCTACTGCCACAATAAGCTACTCTCAGATAGGAGCAGCAACATCCCGTATTCTGTCAGTGTAGCCTCTAATCTGACAGCATGAACATCAATTTCTTTACCTTCCAGTAAGTTCTCCCCCTCCACCTTCTCTCATTTCCTATTCCCCATTCTGGCTTCCCTCTTATCCCTTCTCTACTCCTCACCTTTCTATCACCTACCTTGGTGCCTATCCTTCTCTTTCTCCCATAGTCAGTTCTCTCCTATCAGATTCCTTCTTCTTCAGCCTTTCACCTGTTCCATCAATCCCCTCTCAGCTTCTTAGTTCATCCCACCTTCTCCTACCTACTTTCCCCCTCACCTGGCTCAACCTTTCTTTTTCACCTATCATTTGCTAGCTTGTACTCCCCCTTACCCCACCTTCTTATTCTGGCTTCTGTGCCCTTTCTTTACAGACACGATGAAGGGTCTTAGCCCAAAACTTTGACTATTTATGCCTCTCCTTTGATGCTACCTGTCCTGCTGAGTTCCTCCAGCATTTTGTGTGTGCATCTCAGGATTTCCAGCATCTTCAGGGTTGTTTGTGTTCATGATATACCAACCAGCCACTTCTCACCTCCCTGTCAATCATTCCCACTTCCCAATACATTTACCCCTCCACCCCTCTCACTCAGAACTGGCAAAATTCCAGAAACACAGTGACAGCAGAGGAGAGAACCAGGAATCACTATCTTTCTCAATCAGTTTATTATTGTCATCACCTGTCCTGAGGAGCAGATATATTCTGGAGATGCAGATATGTATAGATAGAATATTCTGGATAATCTGAGGCAAGATACATTTCGGAACATCCTGAGATATCTCGCTCCAAGGCAGACACCTTCGTCTGGAATGCTGGAGAGACCTCACCTGGGGAACTATCCATTATGGTCTCCCAATGTAAGAGGGGACTAGGGAGGAGTGCATGAGTTAATATTGTTTTATGTGGGGGGGGTGAGCAATGTACCCTCCTACCCCTGTAATCCCACCTCCCGTCCCACATTGAGCTCCCAAATAACATCATAATCCTGCCCTGCCCTGTGGTGAAGTTTGGGACAGACATTTATTTTTGGGATGAGTCCAGAGAATGAGAAGTATATCCCAGCTTCTCTCCATCTGCACCATCCTCAAACACTGCCAAAGATCATGTAAGATCCCTGTATCCAACGGGAATTGAACACATCTCTGGCCCAATTAGCACCTGCCTGCCAGATGACAGAGGGAAGGTGAAGGCACCAGAGAGAAGAGGGATTTGTTTATTATGGGAGGGGGTGGGGGAAGTGTCAGAAGGCTGGGAGAGTGAGTCTTAGTGATGGGAAGAGGGATCGCACAGCTTGTCCCTTTGGAGTTGGCAAGAATGCTGTAGTGGGAACTCACAGGGAAACTTCAGCCAGCCTGCAGTGAAGGGCAAATGGTCAACAACGGCAATGACCTAGTGTCCTCCTCCTCCCGGGTCCCGGGACTGGCGTCAGACACACTCTGGAAGCTGTTGCCGAGCACACTGAAAATGGGCAGCAAACACTACATGCTTTTCCCCTCACCCACCGTGTCTGGGGCACACTGTTCTCTCCCATAAGAGAGTGATGTTCTGTGTGTGAGGAGGGTAGGTGTGTTCAGCCATCACACACACTCACTGGCTGAGACAGAGTGAAGCTCCCTCCACACCAGGGGTTCCCAACCTGGAATCTACAGACCCCTTGGTTAATGGTAGTGGTCCATGAAATAAAAATAAAAATAAAATAAAAATAAAAACCCCTGCTCTTCACTGTCCCACCATACTTTCTCATGGTCAGACACAGAGTGAAGCATCCTCTACACTGTCCCATCACACACTCCCTGGCTCAGACACAGTGAAGCTTCTTCCATAATATCCTAACACACACTTCCAATTTTTCCAGACCTGCACATGCAGACACCTCCTAGTCTCCATCCTGTTAATAGGACTCACCTGCTACTCATTCCAGACCCATCACCTGCAGCCTATTTAACCCCAGTTCTCACCCACAGGTCTTGAATCAGCCAGCCTCAACCAATTGATCCTTTCCTTTGTTGCATATTGCCTTTAATTTCTGTCCCCTCTTGTTTTGTTGTCCCTTGTGGCTTGTTATTAAAGTTATCACCTCTGCTGCTCTGCTTTTGGGTCAAGCCTCCTCTACATTTCCTGACAGAACGAGTGAACCATCGATTGATCCAGCAGAGTAAGCTCACCAAAAGGAATTCATTTGTCAACATGAGATCATGATCCAGAAGCAGCAGGAAGCCACTGACTTGCTCGTCACCCTCTTCTGACTCCTTGCTCCCATGCAACAACTCCACTCCAGTCCACTTCCTCCCACTGTGCCTCAGATTCTGGTACCTGAATGCTTTGGGAATCTCCAACCTCCCATCCTGATGTCTTACACTTCAAGCCTTAGCCATCTCTTTATTCTATGGGCTGGGCCAAGATTGCTTTTCTCTTAGCTGAGCTAGCCCTGTCCAGGGTGGGCATTAGGTGGGGCAATAAAACCCCCATTTGAAACCAATATGATCTGAAACAAACATCTGCTGTGATGTGCTAGATATTCAGCCTTCCGCGAAGTGGAAGGGAGACATATACTTTTCCTGTGTCAAGGCTCTGGCTCCGTGCTGGATTTCAGGACCCTCGGATCATGGCAAAGTGTGGCTAGAATGCAGATGTGCTGCTGGACCATTACCATCTCAGCTTCTTGGAGCATTAGGGAGCTGCCTGCCCAGGAGATCCCCACCAACCTTGAAAATCTCATCACTCTGGCTCTCTGTATTGACAAGCGATTTATGCAATGACCCTCCCAGATCATCAGCCAGAACCACAGTTGCATTCCCAGAAACTTTTCAAGCTGCAGGATTGTCATCAGCAACACCTCCAGAACCCATGCCATTAGGGAGAGCTCCCTCCCCCCAAGAGAATGAATATCAATGGAGGAACAACATATGCCTACTGTGGAATAGCTGATCACCAATGCATTGAATGCCCATAGCATCCAGGAAAATGGCACCTCCAGGTAAAGATGAGGGCCAAGCTCTCCTTTCCCCCTAGTTCCAGTACCATAGGCTATCTCACTCTCTCTGTCCTCCCCACACTCTGTCAGCTTTGCACCCACAGGAGGATCTGGTGGATTCTGGCACAGGAGACATCTTTCTGGATCCGAATAGCCATTGATGGATGTCCCTAGAACAGTCAGAGCATGCACACAGCCTGTGCATGTGAGTATGACAGAGTACAGCAAGTCCATCTAACTCCTCCTTATTGATTCACTGAATGTTCCTCGCACCTTGGGCTACTGCCAGCTCTCTGATCATGACCCTCACTTCACCTGGTCATCCATTTCACTGCTGAGTTGGGAACCACCTGCCTGCAATCTCAGTTGACTTCACTCCGTAAATCTGTGGAGAGAGGAAACCCTTGACCTCACCAATCTCCCACAAGAGTGCTCTAAGCAAACTGTAGCCAGCAGCCAAGAAGAATAAGTCAGGATCTCTAGTGATTTGAAGTGAATCATAAACCCAGCACTGAAAGTGGATCAATATCCTCTGCCTAGTATGAGGGTATCTTTGCAAACCTTTCTGGTGGGAAACACTTCAGCAAAGTGAACTAAGCTGAGGCCTACCTGCAGATGGAAGAAGAATCCAAAGTGTTTCTCACCATGAACACACGCAAAGGACTTTATTAATACAATGAGCTTATTTTTGTGGCGCATCTGCACCTGCATTCTGCCAGAAAGCCATGGACCAGATGTTGCAAGGCTGCCCAGGGACACAGTGTTACCAGGCTAACATCATTGTTACCGATAAAGATGACAAGGAACATCTCCAAAATTTCAAGAGAGTATTAACAAAGATTAGAAGATTATGGACTCACAGCACAATGCAACAAGTGTGCATTATTTAAACCAAGCATCATTCACCTGATCACACCATTGATGAACAAGCATTACACAAGTGTGCTGAGAAATTCAAGCAGTTGTGGATTTCCCAAGGACAAGGACGTGTCACAGTTTTCTATGTTTGTCAATTACTATAGAAAGTTCCTGCCAAATCTGGCTACTGTGCTCCACCCCTTGAACTGGGCAGAAATGTCAATGGACAAAGCAGTGTTGGGTGGGTAGCTTTCCAAAAGACAAAGGAAATGGTGACATCAGACACTGTACTCACACATTATGACCCACATCATCCAGTGAAGTTTGCCTGTGACACCTCTCTTTATGGTATAGGTGCAGTCATGAGTGATGGAAGTGAACGCCCCATGGCCTTTTCATCATGTTCCCTTACTGCTGCAGAGAAAAGTTACACACAAATTTATAGAGAGGCCTTAAGTCTGACCTAATGTGTGAAATGTTTCAACTAGTACTTGGACGTGAGAAAGTTTACCCTCACTAGTGATCATCAACCACTAGTATCCATTTTCAATCCACAGGATGGTGTTGTACTAACAGCAGTACTATAAGTGTAGAGATGGGCTCTGTTTCTTGGAGATCACAGTTACAAGAAATTGACTAATCATGGAAATACTGATGAATTGTCTCATGTACCCTTGGAAATGCCTGAAATATTTACAAAAGAGGGCATTCCACTTAATGTATTCTCACTAAAGCAAATCAAAAGTGTCCCTATTACAACAGAGATGATCTGAAGGGAGATAGAAAGGAGCCCACAAGTCTACATGGCCAACCAAAATGCCTGGAATATGCAGCAGAAACTCCAGACCTCCCATTTTTATCAATGTTGGAATGAACTTGCCCTTGATGGAATTTACCTGACTGAGATTTGTTATACCATCCAAGCTGAGAGCGAAAGTGTTGGAGGAGCTACATACTGGTCCTCTAGTCATAGTCACAATGAAGGTGTTGGCTTGGAGATTTTTCTGGTGATCTGGAATAGATCAACAGATTGAGCAGCTTACCATACACTGTTTGGGATGCCAATACATCCAGAAGATGCCAAAAGCAGCGCCTCTTCATCCCTGAGAATGGCCTGCATTGCCCTGGCAGAGGATTCATGTTGCTTTTGCTGGACCATTCATGAGCACAAATTACTTGTCATAGTGGATACATCAACAAAGTGGCCAGAAGTGTTTCCAATTGATTCCACTACAGCTTCACACACTGTTAATGTGTTGAGAAGTTTCTTCTCAAGGATTGGTGTTCCACAACACTTAGTCAATGACAATTGTTATGTGGCCAACAACAATTAATTGAGACAATTGAGTCAGGTTTTATAAACAAACATAAACATTTATTAAACTATGCTTAACAAAAGCGAAAAGTAAACAAACGACTAACTTAACTGGAAGTTAACTATTATATGGCAACTTAACAAACAGTCAAACTCTGGAATAGTTTTTAAAGTGGTAAATTCAAACACAGTCTTAAAGTGGTAAATTCAAAAGTCCAAGTGATTTGTACAGTCAGTAAGGAGAGGCTTCCCTGAAAACTGATTTCTTTGAAGACATAATGTGACTGCCGATTCCAGCTGAGATATGCCTTGTCCCAAAGGATTCACAACGAAGGAAATGAAATGGCTTAAAGGAACTGACCTTTATGCTGGAGGGTGAACACTGCACAAACCTTCCTGATCTTGCAGGGGTTATCTCAGATGCAGGTCACTATTCCTGAACTAAGATTCAATAAGTTCGATCCTTAACAAAACCGCCAAATGACACCAACTATACTCAATCTTTCAGGTTCCCATACTTCAGTAAATTCTTTACTTTCCAACTAGACTGCAAAGGTAAATCAAAGATGCAACAAACCAGAACTGGCAGCAATTGGCGGAATGGCCAGCACAACGATTTTTTCTCCTTACAATAGAAAGTAAAAACTCCACTTTAAAACGAAACTGCGTCATGAAACGAATACATCTTAAAACTAACTAATGAACTAACTATCGAACTAACCCTGTGTCACAACAGGGGTTTTCCTTATCTATACTTGTTGGAACCTGCCATCACCTGACCTCACACCAGTGGCAAAATTACATCATGTGACCTCACACTAGCGGGAAAATTACATCACCCCACTATCACAGGACAATTACATTATGCTCACAAGATACTCAATTACATCATGGTCATAAGACAGTCACAAGATACTCATGGGGTATGTAACACAATGGACCACAGTTTGTTGCAAAACAGTTTCAGTCAATCCTAAAAATGAATGGAATAAGACATATTACATCTGCACAGTATCACCCAGCTACAAATGACTTGGCAGAAAGGTTCGGTTAAAGTCTAAAGAATGCTCCATGATCAATGTCAATAAAACACACTATACTGACACAGAATGAGAAGCACACCATTTTCTTCCTAGCAAATCGCAATGCAACACACTCCATAATCAACAACTCACCAGCTACTGGATGGTATTCTTGGTTTGACCCTAATGCTCATCAAACCCAGTCTCAAGAGGAATATGCTGTACAAGTAGCTGAGACACATTCAGGAGTCCTCAAACAAAGAGGTTCAATATTCCACTCCTGGACAAGCATTCCTGGTGAGGGACTGCAGAGGTGATCAAAAATGGGTACTTGGACAGAACTGGACCACTCTCACATACGGTGGAGTTTGTGTTTGATGTCACCTGGAAATGATGCATCACTCAGTTGAGGTGAGCAGAGGCAATTGTTGGAAAAGTAAGGTGTTCAGAACCATTGGGACCACATCCTATAGTTTTAGAAGCAACTCCTACAACCACAGTGGAGAAGGCCTCAGAAACTGAAATTGTTTCATAACCATAAGTCTCACCTACCAAGCAGAGCGATCTTGTCAGGAAAGAAATTATCCCACTATATGATGAATAGAAAGCAATACACTATGTATTTGAGTTGAGATGTATTCTATGTTATGTTGGAGTTTATATCTCAACAGGGAGGAGTGTTGTGTATTTAATATTTCAGTAATATCAGAGTAACACTGTAAATATCCTGTTTAATTAAACATTCTTCATTTGTTTACATAATTCATTACAGGTATATGTAAAAGTTTGTGAAAAGCATCATGGCAATGCATCAAAAGTGCACGTTTCATTAAAAAGTAAAATGAAGAGTTGCAGGCCCTTCAGTCTTCATTTCACATTTTTCTTTCATGTAGTTTCTGGAGTTACAAAATGTAATGTGGCATGTAAATGGTGGATGTATCTCCAGTCAAGTTGTATTTGTCTCAGCCAATCACTGCCCCACAATGCTAATCCACCTGTTTTTACCAATGTGGCTTGCTGGTTGTTGTGTTTCACTGGTATGACTGTCATTCACACAGGAGTTAGCTTTCTTCCCATATAAGTTCTTAGTTGGATGCCTGCAGGCTTCAGTTCAGTATCTTTGAAATGCCATTTAAACACATTATGTGAAATGACAGAAACAGTTGAACCAGTGTGGAAGTCCATTTTAATTAATTTGCTGTTCAATTCTGGTGTAAGCCTTATTGCTTATTAATCTTCACTTTGTAAATCTCAAGGCTACTCAGTCCTGTGCCACTCTCTTCATTATCCAATATATCATCAACAGTATGCAGATTAGTGCTCTTTTTGAAACTTCAACTTGACTCTTTATCTTTTTCTCTTCCCTGTGCAGTTCATTTATTTTTCTCTGCCTGACATGCTCTTTGTATTTGTCCTGCTTTGTTCTGCAAGTTTGGCCTGATGTATGTCAGCTCATTCCACAATGGTAACACAATTTGTTCATCCAGACAGCTTTCTATTCAGTTATTGACACTTTGTTCATACTCACTTTCATTCCTGACTGCAACTCAATTACATCTCCTGCCACTGTTTACATTGATACAGCAAGTTTAACTGTTCTTTTAAATGTCAGTTAGGATTTTTGAATGCTGTCTTGTAAGATTCCACAAACTAAACAATTTTTCAGTGCATCATTAAGCCCATCATTGAACTGACAATACTTGGACAATTTATTCAATTCAGCTACATAAGCTGAAATGTTCTTCTCTTCCTTTTGATTCCACTTATGAAGGCCAAAGCATTCTGCAGTCAACAATGGTTTCAGATCTAAATGTTCCTGCATTACTTTCATGATATCAGCAAAGCTCTTTTCATTTGGCTTGGTTGGAGCAGTCAGACTTCTGAGCTAATGGTATGGTCTTCCACCAACTTCACTCAACAACATGGGCACTTGTTTCTCATTGGCTATTCCATTTGCTTTAAAATACTGTTTAATTCATTCAGTAAACATCACCCTGTTACATGCTGAGCAATCAAACACATCCACCTTTCCAATGTAACCATTCATTTATTTATTGCTTGCTTATTTATTTATTATTACCAGTTATCTCTGTTTACAAACCAATGAATTTTGTCCATTTTCTGCCATTTTTATTTGAAGGTCTCACTGCTCATCTAAAGAAAATTTGCTGTGCTTTTTTAAAAACGTAAATATCTTGCTGCACTTCAACACCTTAGTTGCCTCAGGTTTGTTTTAAATCTTACTCATTGCCCACTTTCTTGTTTTCTAACTCCAGAAATTAATCAAAAGAAAAACAGGGGAGCCCCAGAGAACTTGTACACATTGCTTTTTACTTTAGGAAGACGTATGATGTGGTGGCATAGTGATGTATGCCATTCACATACTTTTACATACAATCTGTAATGGATTACATAAAAACAAAGAATACTTAATCAAACAATATATTTACAATATTATTCAAATATTACTGAATACTAAATGTACAACAAGTGGGAAACAGGAGAAAAAGGCTGAGAGCTAGGTGGAGAGGGAAGGTCAGAGAGAGGGGAGAGAACATACAACATAGAAAGTATAGTCAAAAACATAGTATTAACACATTCACTGAGTGACATGGCCTGGAGATTGATGGATTGACATAAAGTGCGAGGTGCGTGTTTATGTCAGACACTCTAATAGTTTCTGGCATTATAATAAAACAAGCAGTCGTATGAATATGTGAAACAGCAGCAAAAAAAGATGAGAAGCGACCAGTGTAGGGTGAGAGTGTGTCTGTGAGTTGGGGAGGATATGAGGCCAGGCTGTACATGTGTGTTTGGTGTCTGCAGGATGTTATGAAGTCATACAGACTGGGGGGGGGGGGGAAATGCTGTTACCAAGCCTGACAGTCCTGGTTCTTATTCTATGGTATCTTTCAAGTCAAGTTAAGTCAAGTCACTTTTATTGTCATTTCGACCGTAACTGCTGCTACAGTACATAGTAAAATGAGATGATTTTCAGGACCATGGTGTTACATGACACGTACAAAAACTAGACTGAACTACATAAAAAAAAACAACCACACAGAGAAAGCTACACTAGACTACAGATCTACACAGGACTACATAAAGTGCACAAAAACAGTGCAGGCATTACAATAAATAATAAACAGGACAATAGGGCAAGGTGTTAGTCCAGCCTTCAGGTATTGAGGAGTCTGATAGCTTGGGGGAAGAAACTGGCCGTGAGAGCCCGAATGCTTCGGGGCCTTTTCCCAGATGGCAGGAGGGAGAAGAAATTGTATGAGGAGTACATGGGGTCCTTCATAATGCTGTTTCCTTTGTGGATGCAGTGTGTAGTGTAAATGTCCGTGATGGC
This sequence comes from Hypanus sabinus, assembly GCF_030144855.1. Lineage (NCBI taxonomy): Eukaryota > Metazoa > Chordata > Chondrichthyes > Myliobatiformes > Dasyatidae > Hypanus > Hypanus sabinus. The sequence continues at coordinate 97,379,275 of NC_082713.1, forward strand.
GGGAAGAGAGACCCCAATGATCTTCTCAGCTGACCTCACTATCCGTTGCAGGGTCTTGCGATCCGAGATGGTGCATTTTCCAAACCAGGCCTGCCTGATGGCAGGAGGTCAAAGAGCTAGGGTCTTGGGATGCTTTCCTATGTTAAAGGCACAACTGAAATTTGATAAAGAGAATAATAATAGTTGGCCAAACTTTGTGTTTTATTAAATAACTAGCAGAGATTCACCAATCTTTGATTTAGTTTTCGAAACAGGTTATTTTTAAGAAATGTTCTGTACAACTGAGGATTCTGAATAGCACAAAATAGAGCACCTTTGCCTAAAGCATAATAAACCAATTTACTAAAGACCAATTACCAATTTATTGAATACTTTGATTATCCAGATCACTGCCCATTTCATGAATAGTCCTTCTGAAATGCCATGCAATCTAGTGCTACAGTGGCATGCAAAAGTTTGGTCAAAATTTCTGTTACTGTGAATAGTGAGTAGAAGATGAACTGATCTCCAAAAGCCATAAAGTTGAAGATGAAACATTCTTTTCAACATTTTAAGCAAGATTTGTATATTATTTTTGTTTTCTACATGTAAAGGAGTTTCTCATGTTACTGCATATGTTAATCAAAATGGCTTCTCTGTTTGTTAAAAGTAAAAATGCTTCTTTGTTCTGCTAACTGGTGAGGGAGAGCTTTCTCTCACAGAGGACTCTCGCAGCTTGTTATAATTACTGATAATAAGAATTGTATTCATTTCTTAACCAATTGGGATAGATGGTATTCTTGCTTGTGGGTCTGTGAGCTGTTATTGTGCAAACTTTTTGGGAGTCGAGGAGGAGATCGCGAGGAAGGTGGACAGTGTTGAAGGTGCTGCTGGTCAATCACCGAGGGTGGTCCCAGGTGGACCGAAGTGGACCAAAGACTTGATGGTTGAGCTCCAACGATGTGCACTAATTGACTGAACCCTGATAAGTTCTGGTGCCTTTTCTTTCCTTTCTTTTCTTTCATATATATTGTATTGCTATTAATCACTTCGTTCTAGTAAGATTTATAAAGTGTTTTCTGTAAGCATACATGGTGTGTGGTTTGATATTGTGTGTGAGTTTGTATTAGTGTACATTTCACAGCATCCACATATACAGGAGGCACGGTTTGGTGGGTGGACGAATTTTCCCCTGACATATACCAACGCATAAGCGTTACATTTGTGGGGGCTCATCCGGGATTGAATTCTGGTAAGCTGTGTAAATTGTGTACGTTCAGTATTGCGGATATTGACAGAGATAAGATTGTAAACTGGTGTGAGTTAGAGGATGTACTGGTGATTTATGCACGTGTGGTAAGCGTGGTGGATTTCAGCATTTCAGAAGGTGCGTTAGTGCGGGGGTTGAGTTTGAGTTTGAGTTTGGTCAAAGGTATGGAGCAGATAGAACTGGTGGCAAGAAGGTGTGGTAAAGAGGTGGAGGCTAGCTGGGTGTTGATTTTATGAGTGCTGACGTCATGATGTTGGAACTGCCAATGATGGTCAGCGTCCCGGGGGAGGCAGGGCCGTGGGGCCTCCACACCCTCTGGAGGATGAAGGTGAAGAGACACCAGAGGAGGTGCCAGTAACTGGTAAGAGGGGGTTGGAGTGGGAAGGCTTGGCCCAGGCCCCGCCCCCCCAGCTAGAGGGGAGGCCTCTGAGCTGGCAGCCGCCCTTAACTCCCTGTTGGGTGTGGCCGAGAGGCCATGATTGAAGCTGGGGGTTTTCTCAGGAGCCACGCCTACTCTGGACGGGGAGCTTAGCTATGATACCTAGATCGAAGAAGTGGGTGACCCAAGGGCTGGATCCTGAGTGCATACAAGGGACAGTGTGGTGTATGCAGGTGAGGCCTAAAGTGATATGGCCAGGGGAAGTGGCACTAGTGATGGGGATGCCTAGTTTCCCCGGAGTGCCGGCAGGTGAAGCGTTGTTTGTAGGAAGATCTCGAGGGGGAGACATGATCCAGCGGGGGTGCTGGTGAGGCCAGAAGTGCAGAGGCCAGCAGTGGTACATGTGAGGCGGATAGTCGTGAGTGTCAGGAACACTACGGAGAGAAATCACCTTTAAGAGAGGGATGTGGCTGGCACATTTGTTCCCGGTGACGGTAATGTCTAGCACCCCTCTGAGGCCCACTAAGGGGGAAGGATTGGAAAACAGAGGAAATCTGACCACTGAGGCCTTTAACTTTGAGGACTCTCCTGTGCTGCCGGCATGGAAACGCAGGCTGGTGAAAAAGATGTTGAAACTGGAAGATGTCGTTTCTCTTGGTGAGTTTGATGTGGGTGCTCCAAGAGCACTCGCCATACCATCCGAGTGACTGAGGACACCTCGTTCAGAGAGAGGTCACAGCAACTGGCCCCTGAAGATGTGGAAGACACGTGGCAGCACTTGTGCAAGTTGAAGGAAGCTGGAATCATCACTGAGTCTCAAAGCCCCTATGCATCCCCAATAGTAGTGGTCCGGAAGAAGAACTGGAAGGAACACACGTGTGTGGACTATAGGACTTGGAACCGGCGCACTGTCCCTGACCAGTATACCGTCCCGAGGGTCGAAGATGCGCTGGCCTGTCTGAGTAGAGCGAAGTGGTTCAGTGTGCTGGACTTGAGGAGTGGATATTACCAGATCCTGATGAGTGAGGCTGATAAAGAGAAGACGGCTTTTATCTGCCCACTGGGGTTCTTTCAGTTTGAACAAATGCCCCAAGGGATATTGGGGGCCTCAGCCACCTTCCAGAGGCTCAGGGAAAGGACTGTGGGGGATATGAACCTGCTCGAGGTGCTGGTGTATCTGGGTGATCTGATAGTGTTTGGATCTACTTTGGAAGAACATGAGGAGAGGCTGCTGAAGGTGTTAAGCTGGCTTAAGGAGGAAGGGTTGAAACTTTCCCTGGACAAATGCCAGTTCTGTAATCTGTCAGTAGGCTATGTCAGCCACACAATTTCGCGAGAGGGAGTGGCTACTGATCTGGCTAAGATAGACGCAGTGACCACCTGGCCAAGACCCCAAAAGGTGAGCGCCCCACACTCGCTTTTGGGGTTATAGACAATAGACAACAGGTGCAGAAGTAGACCATTCAGGCCTTCAAGCCTGCACCGCCATTCTGAGATCATGGCTGATCATCTACTATCAATACCCAGTTCCTGTCTTGTCCCCATATCCCTTGATTCCCCTATCCATAAGATACCTATCTAGCTCCTTCTTGAAAGCATCCAGAGACTTGGCCTTCACTGCCTTCCGAAGCAGTGCATTCCAGACCCCCACAACTCTCTGGGAGAAGAAGTTTTTCCTTAACTCTGTCCTAAATGACCTACCCCTTATTCTCAAACCATGCCCTCTGGTACTGGACTCTCCCAGCATCTGGAACATATTTCCTGCCTCTATCTTATCCAATCCCTTAATAATCTTAATTGTTGCAATCAGATCCCCTCTCAATCTCCTTAATTCCAGCGTCTACAAGCCCAGTCTCTCTCACCTCTCTGCGTAAGACAGTACAGACATCCCAGGAATTAACCTCGTGGCTGCCCTTCCTCTACAGCCAGGATGTCCTTCCTTAACCCTGGAGACCAAAACTGTACACAATACTCCAGGTGTGGTCTCACCAGGGCCCTGTACAAATGCAAGAGGATTTCCTTGCTCTTGTACTCAATTCCCTTTGTAATAAAGGCCAACATTCCATTAGCTTTCTTCACTGTCTGCTGCACTTGCTCATTCACCTTCAGTGACTGATGAACAAGGACTCCTAGATCTCTTTGTATTTCTCCCTTACCTGACTCTACACCATTCAGATAATAAACCTGCCTTCCTGTTCTTACTCCCAAAGTGGATAACCTCACACTTATTCACATTAAACGTCATCTGCCAAGTATCTGCCCACTCACTCAGCCTATCCAAGTCACCCTGAATTTTCCTAACAACCTCATCACATGTCACACTGCCACCCAGCTTAGTATCATCAGCAAACTTGTTGATGTTATTCTTCATGCCTTCATCTAAATCATTGATGTAAATCATAAACAGCTGTGGTCCCAATACCAAGCCCTGTAGCACCCCACTAGTCGCCACCTGCCATTCCAAGAAACACCCATTCACCATTACCCTTTGCTTTCTATCTGCCAACCAGTTTTCTATCCATGTCAATATCTTCCCCCCAATGCCATGAGCTCTGATTTTACTCACCAATCTCCTATGTGGGACCTTATCAAGTGCCTTCTGAAAATCGAGGTACACTACATCCACTGGATCTCCCTTGTCTAACTTCCTGGTTACATCCTTGAAAAACTCCAATAGATTAGTCAAGCATAATTTGCCCTTGGTAAATCCATGCTAGCTTGGCCCAATCCTATCACTGTTATCTAGATATGCCACTATTTCATCTTTAATAATGGACTCTAGCATCTTCCCCACTACTGACAGGACGATAGTTCTCCATTTTCTCCCTCCCTCCTTTCTTAAAAAGTGGGATGACATTAGCCATTCTCCAATCCTCAGGAACTGATCCTGAATCTAAGGAACATTGGAAAATGATTACCAATGCACCTGCAATTTCCAGGGCCACTTCCTTTAGTACCCTAGGATGCAGACCATCTGGACCTGGGGATTTGTCAGCCTGCAGTCCCATCAGTCTACTCATCACCGTTTCCTTCCTAATGTCAACCTGTTTCATTTCCTCTGGTTACCCTATGTCCTTGGCCCATCCATACATCTGGGAGATTGCTTGTGTCTTCCCTAGTGAAGACAGATCTAAAGTACTTACTAAATTCTTCTGTCATTTCTCTGTTTCCCATAACAATTTCACCCAATTTATTCTTCAAGGGCCCAACATTGTTCTTAACTATCTTCTCTCTCTTCACATACCTAAAAAAGCTTTTGCTATCCTCATATTCCTGGCTAGCTTGCACTCGTACCTCCTTTTTTCTCCCCATATTGCCTTTTTAGTTAAGTTCTGCTGTTCCTTAAAAATTTCCCAATCATTTGTCCTCCCACTCACCTTAGTTCTGTCATATTTCCTTTTTTTTAATGCTATGCAATCTCTGACTTCCTTTGTCAACCACCGTGGCCCCTTTCACCCCTTTGAATCCTTCCTTCTCCAGGGGATGAACTGATGTTGCACCTTGTGCATTATTCCCAAGAATACCTGCCATTGCTGTTCCACTGTCTTTTCTGCTAGGATATCCATCCAGTTAACTTTGGCCAGCTCCTCCCTCATGGCTCCATAGTTTCCCCTGTTCAACTGCGACACTGACATCTCCAATCTGCCCTTATCTTCTCAAATTGCAGATAAAAACTTATCATGTTATGGCCGCTACCTCCTAATGGCTCCTTCACTTCAAGATCGCTTATCAAATCCTGTTCATTACACAAGACTAAATCCAGAATAGCCTTGTCCCTGGTCGGCTCTCGTACAAGCTGTTCCAAGAATGCATCCCATAGGCACTCTACAAACTCCCTATCCTAGGGTCCAGCACGAACCTGATTCTCCCAGTTCACCTGCATGTTGAAATCCCCCATAACTACTGCGACATTACCTTTGCCACATGCCAATGTTAACTCCCTATTCAACTTGCACCCAATATCCATGCTACTGTTTGGTGGCCTGCAGACAATACCCATTAGGGTCTTTTTGCCCTTACTGTTCCTCAGTTCTAACCACACAGATTCTACTTCTCCTGACTCTATGTCCCCCCTTGCAAAGGACTGAATCTCATTCCTCACAGACAGGGCCACCCCACCCCCTCTGCCCACATTTCTGTCCCTACGATAGCACATATACCCTTGTACTTTCATTTCCCAGGTCTGATCTCCCTGCAGCCATGTCTCCATTATCCCAACAACATCATAGTTACCCATTCGTACCTGAGCTTCAAGCTCATTCGCCTTATTTCTGACACTTCGTGCATTCAGATATAGAATTTTTAGCCCGTTTCTCCTCTCTCTGTTTAAATCGCTGCCTATTGTGCTTAACCCAGCTCCCCGAACTCCCATCAGGCTATATCCCCCTTGAATTTTGTTGTCCTTCCTAAATTTACTTATTCTTTCTGCACATTTAACTCCATGTTCCGTCAGACCATCACTCTGTACATGTGTCCTCCTTATCACTTGTTCTGCCTCACCTTTCTCTACTACACACTTAATATTCCAGAACCGTGTAGTCCCCACCTGTCCTTTATTCTTCATCTCACTATCCTCTTTCGCACTCTGGATCCCTGCCCCCTGCAAATTTAGTTTAAACCCCCCCCCCCCAAGAAGCACTAGCAAACTTTCCTGCAAGAATGTTAGTACTGCTCCAGTTCAGGTGTAAACTGTCCCGTTGGAACAGATCCCACCTTCCCTGGAACAAAGCCCAATATCTAAAAACCTGAAGCCCTCCCTCCAGCACCATCCTCTCAGCCATGTATTAATCTTTATAATCCTTCTCTTCCTTGCCTCATTCGCCCGTGGCACAGGTAGCAATCCTGAGATTGTTTTCCTGGAGGTCCTGCCCTTCAGCTTCGCACTTAACTCCCTGAACTCACTACGCAGGACCCCCTCACTCATCCTATCCACGTCGTTGGTTTCTACATGGACCACACCATCTGGGTTCTTGCCCTCCCTCTCGAGAATAACCTGCACCCGATCTGAGATGTCCCAGACCCCGGCACCAGGGAGGCAACATACTATCCGAGACTCCCGATCTCCTATCCCCACAAAATCTCCTATCTGCCCCCCCGACTATAGAATCCCCTATCACCACTGCACTCTTCTCTTCCCTCCTCCCCTTCCTAGTTGAGGGTCCATCCTCAGTGCCAGAGACAGGACCACTGCAACTTGTTCCTGGTAGCTCATCCCCACCAACAGTATCCAAAACGGTATGCTTATTGGTGATGGGAACAGCCACAGGGGTGCTCTGCTCTCTCTGTCTGCTCCCCCTGCCTCTCTTGACTGTCACCCATTTGCCTACCTCCTGTTTTTTCGGTGTGACTACCTCCCAATAACTCTTATCTATCTCTGCCTCTGCCTCCCAAATGATCCGTAGTTCATCCTTCTCCTGCTCCAATTCCCTAACTCAGTCTGATAGGAGCTGCTGCTGGATGCACCTATTGCAGGTGTGGCCATCAGGGACAACTGTGTTGACCCCGACCTCCCACGTACAGCATACGGAGCACACCACTGCTCTAACTGTCTCCCCCATTACCTGATCCCAGATTAGTCAGAATAAATGAAAAAAGAACCTACTGACCTTACCCTTTTTACCTCAGCAAGCACGTACTCAGGCTCACTGATTTCCTCTCACCGAAGTCCCCTTGCGCCGAAGCCCGCTGAGCCAAAGCCCAGCACACCGCTGCCCGCACCAACACTGCCCGCTCCTGAAAGTGGGCCTCTTTTTAAACCCTGCGCTCGCCGCTGACGTCGCCCGCGCCTGCGCAGTTTTACCTTCCTCCTCAGGTACTGTCCAGGTAGGTCCGAAGGTCTCGGCTTATCTACAACGGCTCATCATCCGATCTCCAGTCGTCTGTCGACCTCGAGCACTCCTTACTTCCGCTCTGCTGCCCTGTGGCTGTGGTTCTGTGGGTATTACTGGCAATTCATGAAAGGATACGTTAAAATGAGTCACCCGTTGACTCACCTATTGTGTGGCTATCCACCTATGGGGAAGAAAAGGAAGGGGGACCGAGGGCAGGAAGCAGGAGGATACTGGAACCCAGCGAGCCTTTTGGATCGAGATGGGATGATCAATGTGAAGAGGCGTTCCAATCTCCGAAAAGGGCGCTGACCCAGGCCCCGGTGTTGGCTTTTGCCGATCCCCGGAAGCCGTATGTGCCGCACACTGATGCCAGCCGAGAGGGTCTAGGAGCTGTCCTGTACCAGGAACAGGGCAACGCATTGAGACCAGTGGCATTTGTCAGCCTAAGTTTGTCGCCATCTGAGAGAAACTATCCCACTCACAAGTTGGAGTTCCTGGCACTGAAATAGGCGGTGGTGGACAAGTTGAGCGACTACCTATATGAGGCCAAGTTTGAGGTAAGAACAGATAACAATCCTTTCATTTATATCCTGACTGCGGCGAAATTGGATGCCACAGGACATCGGTGGTTGGCAGTTTTGTTGGTATATGATTTCAGCCTGAAGTACTGGCCAGGAAGCAGGAAGGTCAATGCAGATGTTTTATCACGTCGGGAGCATGGGGAACCTGAGACGGACGAGAAGTGAGAGAGCATTCCTGCCCCTGGAGTGAAAACCATGTGTTTGTTTGCTATCACCATGAAGGCTGAGGGAAAGGGGAGGCCGGAGCAAGTAGTGAACCCATTGGGGGCTTCTGATGACACCCTGCCCCAAGTTTACTGTGACCTGACTGCACTGAAGACTAAACAGTTGCCGGAACTAAGTCTGGGGGATGTGGCAGCTGCTCAGCGAAATGACCCGGGTCTTGGCACTGTGTGGAGCGCAGTGGAGAAGGGGAATGTGGTGTGGGCAGAGAAGATGAAACACGCTTCAGTGCCTCTGTTATTGAAGGAATAAGTTAAAGAACCAAGTCTTGTACCGGGTCACGTCACCCCCGGACCACCCCTGGCGTTGGTAGCTGGTCATGCCTGAGAAGTACCAGAAGACAGTGCTCCAGGCACTGCATGATGATTCCAGGCACTTGGGGGTGGAAAAGGCCTGTGGATTACTCAAGGATCGGTTCTACTGGCCCCAGATGAGGGGGGAGGTTGAAGAATACTGTAAGAAGTGCAGTCATTGCATCAGGAGGAAGACCCTGCCTTTGTCACACTTGAAGAGTGCAGGACCCATGGACCTGGTGCGTATGGATTTCCTGTCTATTGAGCCAGACACCAACAACACCGCAAATGTCTTAGTCATCACGGATCACTATACTCGATATGCTCAGGCGTTTCCCACTAAGGATCAGAAAGAGACTACAGTGGCGAAGGTGTTATGGGAGAAGTACTTTGTTCATTATGGCCTTCCCAGGTGGATCCATAGTGATCAGGGACGGGACTTTGAAAGCCGGCTTATCCATGAATTACTGAGTATGCTTGGGGTAGAGAAATCCAGGACTACACCTTATCACCGACAGGGTGATCCTCAGCCTGAGAGGTTCAACAGGACCCTATTGGATATGCTTGGGATGCTGGAGATTGGCCAGAAAAGTAAGTGGAGTCGGCACATTGGGTATTTGGTTCACTGTTACAATTGTACTCGCAATGACAAAGGAAGATTCAGTCGCTAGGTATACATGGAGAGGTAGTAGATTGGATTAGACATTAGCTCAATGGAAGAAGCCAGAGAGTGGTAGTGGAGGATTGCTTCTCTGAGTGGAGTCCTGTGACTAGTGGTGTGCCACAGGGATCAGTGCTGGGTCCATTGTTATTTGTCATCTATATCAATGATCTGGATGATAATGTGGCAAATTGGATCAGCAAGTTTGATGATGATACAAAGATTGAAGGTGTAGTGAACAGTGAGGAAGGTTTTCAAAACTTGCAGAGGGATTGGACCAGTTGGAGGAATGGGCTGAAAAATGGCAGATGGAGTTTAATGCGGACAAATGTGAGGTATTGCACTTTGGAAGGTCAAACCAAGGTAGAACATACAAGGTAAATGGTAGGACACCGAAGAGTGCATTAGAACAGAGGGATCTGGGAGTACAGATACATAATTCTCTAAAAGTGGTGTCACAAGTAGATAGGGTCATAAAGAGAGCTTTTGTTACATTGGCCTTTATAAATCAAAGTATTGAGTATAAGAGTTGGAATGTAATGATGAGGCTGTATAAGACATTGGTGAGACCGAATTTGGAGCATTGTGTGCAGTTTTGGTCACCTAATTACAGGAAGGATATTAATAAGGTTGAAAGAGTGCAAAGAAGGTTTACAAGGATGTTGCCGGGACTTGAGAAACTGAGTTACAGAGAAAGGTTGAATAGGTTAGGACTTTATTCCCTGGAGTGTAGGAGAATGAGGGGTGATTTGATAGAGGTATATAAAATTATGATGGGTATCAATAGAGTGAATGCAAGCAGGCTTTTTTCACTGAGGCCAGGGGAGAAACAATCCAGAGGTCATGGGTTAAGGGTGAAGGGGGAAAAGTTTAAAGGGAACATTAGGGGGGCTTCTTTACACAGAGAGTGGTGGGAGTGTGGAATGTGCTGCCAGATGAAGTGGTGAATGCGGGCTTACTTTTGACATTTAAGAAAAATTTGGACAGGTATATGGATGAGAGGGGTTTGGAGGGATATGGTCCAGGTGCAGGTCAGTGGGATTAGGCAGAAAAATGGTTCAGCACAGCCAAGAAGGGCCAAAAGGCCTGTTTCTGTGCTGTAATGTTCTATGGTTCTATGATGCTACAGGGTACTCACCTTATTATCTGATGTTCAGGCGGGAAGCAAGGATGCCCATTGAATTGTGTTTTGGGACTGAGGCGGGTGAATTACCTTCGAAGCACTATCTGAAGTATGTGTCCGATATGAGGAGAGAGTTGAAAACGGCATACGAGTTGGCCGAGGCAGCGGCCACCAAGCAGAATCAGAGGAATAAGAGGAGGTATGATCAGAAAGTGAAGTTCGCTCAACTATTGCTGGGAGACCGGGTCCTTATACAGAATTTAGGACTACTTGGTAAGCACAAGTTGGCGGATCGAAGGGCAGCCAACCCCTATGTGGTAGAGAGCCAGATGCCGAATCTACCTGTTTACCGGGTGAAACCCCAGGATGGGAAAGGGCCTGTTAAGGTACTCCATCGGAACCTGGGTCAAGAAGTGCAGGTGGATAAAGAGCCCGAGTGGGAGGTTACACCTAGTACGAGGACTGTGCGAGGGTGCGGGGCGAGGGCGGAGCCTGCTGTGGAAGAGACGAGACCAGTCCACACCCCGGAAAGGGATACTGCTTTGGAAGACGACGATTCAGATGTGTAGCCCCTGTTTCCATTCGCTAATTCCCCAGTACCGGAAGAAGAGGCTGCTGGTCCTTCCCCCACTGTTAGGTGAGCAGAGGGAGGGTATTGAGGGGCAGACTGAGATGCAGCCTGCATTGGGAGGAGAGAGGATGGAACTCAAACACTAGACAGGGCTCTCAGGTGAAAAGGGATCCCAGTGAGGGAGAGGGTGAGGGTCCAACAGGTAGATCTGGGGTGTCCCCCATGGTGTCTGAGCCGGAAGGGTCAGCAGAGGAGGTACGGAGGTCTCAGAGAAGTAGCCCCCCCCCCACCCCGGAGCAGTTGACATATGCTTGGCAGCTGTTGGTGGACCTCAAACGGCAGCTGAATTTCCCCAACCATATCGCAGCCACCACCCTGCGACCAGACATTGTCCTTGTGTCTGAGTCTACCAAGCAAGTGGTGCTGCTGGAGCTGACGGCCCCATGGGAAGATCAGTTGGAAGAGGCCTTTGAAAGGAAGCTCTCCAAGTACGCAGGACTGGTCAGCAACTGCCAGCAGGCGAGGTGTCTCCCAGTGGAGGTTGGTTGTAGGGGATTTGCAGCTCGTTCCTTAGCCAGAGCCTTCACCAACTTGGGCATCGAGGGAGAGAGGAAAAGGAGAGCCATCTGCAGTACTACCAATGCGGCAGAGGGGCCTCAAGATGGCTGTGGCTCAAAAGAGGGGAGCCATGGAGTCATAAGTAGCTAGCCAGCTGGACACAAGCTGGGGACTGACCAGCCCTGGCTGGGTAACCTGGAGGAGGATGTATGATGTTGAAAGATCTGAAACACCCGATGATTCCAGGAATATCACTGAAGATGTGTCCAGAGGCATCAGTAGATGTATGTACACAGCTGCCCACAAAGCAGGAGAAGGCTATAAGAAGATAGCAAAGCATTTTCAGGTAGCCATTTCCTTAGGTCGTAATGTAATTAAGAAATGGCAGTTAACAGGAATGGTGGAGTTCAAGTTAAGGTCTGGAAGACCAAGAAAACTTTCTGACAGAACTGCTCGTTGGATTGCTAGAAAGACAAATCAAAACCCCTGTTTGACTACAAAAGACCTTCAGGAAGACTTAGCAGACTCTGGAGTGATGATGTACTGTTCTACTGTGCAGTGACATCTGCACAAATATGACCTTCATGGAAGAGACATCAGAAGAAAACTTTTCCTGCATCCTCACCACAAAATTCAGTGTCAGAAGTTTACAAAGGAACATCTAAACAAGCCTGATGCATTTTGGAAACAAGTCCTGTGGACTGATGAAGTTAAAATAAAACATTTTGGCTGAAATGAACAAAGGGATGTTTGGAGAAAAAAAGAGTGCAAAATTTCATGACTAGAACATCTCTCCAAATGTTAAGCACAGGGGTGGGATCGATCATGCTTTGGGCTTGTGTTGCAGCCAGTGGCACAGGGAACATTTCACTGGTAGAGGGAAGAATGAATTCAATTAAATACCAGTAAATTCTGGAAGCAAACATCACACTGTCTGTAAAAAAGCTGAAGATAAAAAGAGGATGGCTTCTATAACAGGATAATGATCCTAAGCACACCTCAAAATCCACAATGGACTACCTCAAGAGGCACAAGCTGAAGGTTTTGCCATGGCCCTCACAGTCCCCCGACCTAAACATCATCGAAAATCTGTGGATAGAACTCAAAAGATCAGTGCATGCAAGACGGCCCAAGAATCTCACAGAACTAGAAACCTTTTACAAGGAAGAATGGGTGAAAATCCCCCAAACAAAAATTGAAAGACTATTAGCTGACTCCAGAAAGCATTTACAAGCTGTGATACTTGCCAAAATGGGTGTTACTAAGTACTGACCATGCGGGATGCCCAAACCTTTGCTTTGGGGCCTTCTCCTTTTTTGCTATTTTGAAACTGTAAAATATGGAAATAAAAAAATAATCCTTCTTAAAATATTAAAGAAATGTGTCATCTTTAACTTCATGCCTTTTGGAAACCAGGTCATCTTTTACTCGTTTAGCTATTCACAGTAACAGAAATTTTGACCCGGGGTGCCCAAACTTTTGCATACCTCTGTATAACACAAGGAAGAAGAAGTCAATATATGATACAGAATATAGAAATGGAAAATAACCCACACAAAAGAATCAGAAATGAAAGGCAGTGTGAAAATAAATGTGCATTCACCAAAATATGGTATTGAAATATTAATGAGCATTCACCAAAATATCCTTTGTTTCATGATAGGATCCAAAGCAGGAGTTCTGGAGCACAATTATTTTGCAGAATGATAAAAAATTTAGCACACAGAAGGAGGTCAAATGTGCCTTTGTGAATGTGCTGGTTGAGACAGAGCTGCATCAGGTTTGTGGGTGTGCAAGACACAGCTCTCTTTAAACACACAGCCAAATTCATTTTCAGTGACATTTTTTCTCTCCTGTTCCATTGCACACTGATCTATGAAATGTAATAACATGCATGCAATCCCTACACATTCTTCTCAGAACTGCCTTGGTGACAGGAATATAAATATTCCAGAGGCATTCTCGCAGTAGCAATTCAGTGCAATTCCACTAATTGAGATGAAGCAGCGATACCCAAATGACATAATAATTATTTCTATTTCTCCGGACTTATGAGACTGTAAAACTACATTTTAATATGAATTCAATAGGGATGTGCTGATGTCGCATATGCCAAAAATACAAATTTGAGCCATTGCATTGTAGATTCCAGATTTGATGCTTGTCAAAGTAATTGTTTATGTATCACTTCTGAATGCCCATGATATTTGTAACCATTCAAATGCAGTAAACAACTCAAAAAACATCTACAGCACCATTCATTCATTATGTGCCACAACGTATGACATGGGCAATCATGGACTTTCCATCACCAGGATTGTTCTTGGCAAATTTTTCTGCAGAAGAGGTTTCTTCTGAGCAGTGTCTTTACAAGAGGGGTGAGCCCAGCCATTATCAATACTCTTCAGAGATTGTCTGCATGGTGTCAGTGCTCACATAACCAGGGCTTGTGATATGCACCAGTTGCTCATACAACCATCCACCACCTGCTCCCATGGCTTTAAATAGGTGGGTAGGAGGCTAAGCAGGTGCTACATATTGCCCAAGGGTGACCTGCAGGCTAGCAGGGGGAAGGATTGAAGGGAACACCTCCTTTGGTAGACATATCTCCACCTCGTCACTCCATCAACATAAAATCACATAAATATATTTTAAACAACAGCTTTTCATTATTAAAATGTTACAGAAAATCCAAATAATTAAAACCACAACATCTATTCTTACCTTTCTTCCTCATTGCTGTAGATTTCCCATTCAGATTACAAGACATGAGAAAATTGCACCAGTGTTACAAGGGCATAAGATGTCTGAGCACCTTCCCATTATATTTCTGAGGAATTCCAAAACAATTGGTACTGTATTGGAATTGTTTATTACAGTCACATGTACCAAGAGTTAGTGAAAAAGCTTGTCTTGAATACCATTCCAAGAATATTTTCTTAAGATGTTGCCAGAAAGAGGAGACTCCTTGCATGCAGCTCCTAAAGGAATCATCAGAAATTTCCTTTAAGACTACTACAGCTGAAATCTACAGTCACAGCCAATGGTAATTCAATAAGCAATATTGTTTTATTCTTACAGATCAATTTATCACACAGTGCACTGTGGTACAGCAAGGAAGAACATTAACAATCCAGAATAAAGTAAAAGTGGCTGAGAAAATGCAATGCAGGTAAATGAAAAAGTGTATGATAATAATGAGGTAGATTGTGCGTTCAAGAGTCCACCTTAATGTGCAAGAGTCTGATAACCATAGGTTGAAGCTATCCTTGAGCCTGGTGGTATGTGCTTTCAAACTATTGTATCTTCTACCCAGTGGATGAGGGGAGAAGAGCAAATGTTCAAAGTGAGTGGGGTCTTCGATTATGCTGGCTGCTTTAACGAGGCAGCCAGAAGAATAGTTAGAGTCTATGGTAGGGAGGCTGGTCTCTGTGATATTCTAAACTGTATGCTGTTCCTGGATTCCTTGAAGTAACCTGTGACAGAGGACATTGACAAGAATCTATCAGCATGTCATGGACTTTTGTGTTTGGATGCACAAGTGCAAATCTGTGATCTTGCCACAATTCACATGGATTGACACTGGCAATTTTTGCAAAATTTGGGGGGAAAACCTAACAAAATTTGAGTTAGTGTTTGTGATGTTTGGATAATAATTTAGAACATGTATTACTTGTCTTTCTACATGTATGTAAACCAGAAGAAATGAGTGGGAGATGTTGGACATTTAGTAGAAAGAGATCTATGGAACTGACTGAGCTCCTGTGAAGGGCTCACACTAATTTATTCTTTGCAACCAGTAGATGGCAGTCTAACACTATGGCAACAACACTGAAAATTGTCAATGTTTGACCTCTACAAATGTGAAATAAAATATTGTTTAAAAATAAGAACTGCAACATATATGTGCAGTTGCTAATTCACTGAAAATTCTGTGCCTGAATGAAGGTAGGAACTATTCCGTTCAGTCTTTAATGGGTTTTTTTTTGCATTTAACATGTGAATGATATAATTCCTTAACATAAATACACATTACTGTAGGCATAAACTATTTTGAAGTGATTGTTCTGATAGAAAGCTAGGGATTGATGCACAAAAGGAAAGTCATTGAAGGCCTACTATAATTAGTAGAAAAGCAAGATGCCATTGAAATTGGAAATCTGAAAGAAAACCAAAATGAAACAATCAAAAGTCAAGTTTATTGCCTTATGCACAAGACCAATGAGGTCCAGTATAAAGGAAAACTGGCTTGCAGCAACATCAGAGGCACATGGCACAGACAACTCACATTATAAAATAAAAATAAATTGAACATAAAATTATATTGTGCTGTGAAAAAGAAAACAAAGTTGTACAAAAGGAAGACTTTGGTGCAAAAGAAAGACACAATGAAAGACCAGTCTATGGTGGTGCAAGAGGTGGTCTGTGGCATTCCATTGCTTAGGTAGGGTTAGAGATACACAAGGAGGACAGGTAATTGAGTCAAAGTGTAAAACAGAGTAAGAAACACAACTATACTGGCAATGGGGATTGGTCTTTTTTTTAAATTGGGTTCTTTTGGGTTTCTTGCTTTGTGACTGCCTGTAAGCAAAAAAATCTCAAGGTTCTATAATTTAAACATTCTTTGATAATAAATATACTTTGATTCTTTAATGTTTAAAATACTGGGGGAGCTCAGCAAGTCAGGCAGCACCAGTGGAGGGAAATGAACAGCTGGCATTTTAGACCAAGACACTTTATCAGGACTGGAAAGGGAAAAGGGAGGAGCCATAATGAAAAACTCAGGCAAAAGGAGAGGAGCACAAGCTCATAGGTAGTATTTAAGTCCAGGTGAGCGGGAGGGGGTGGGGAGCACAAGCTCACAGGTAATATGTAAGTCCAGGTGAGCGGGAGGGATAGGGAGCACAAGCTCACAGGTAATATGTAAGTCCAGGTGAACAGGAGGGGGTGAGGAACACAAGCTCACAGGTAGTATGTAAATCCAGGAGAGTGGGAGGGGGTGGGGAGCACAAGCTCACAGGTAGTATGTAAATCCAGGTGAGTGGGAGGGGGTGGGGAGCACAAGCTCACAGGTAGTATGTAAATCCAGGTGAGTGGGAGGGGGTGGGGAGCACAAGCTCACAGGTAATATGTAAGTCCAGGTGAGCGGGAGGGATAGGGAGCACAAGCTCACAGGTAATATGTAAGTCCAGGTGAGCGGGAGGGATAGGGAGCACAAGCTCACAGGTAATATGTATGTCCAGGTGAGCGGGAGGGATGGGGAGCACAAGCTCACAGGTAATATGTAAGTCCAGGTGAGCGGGAGGGATAGGGAGCACAAGCTCACAGGTAATATGTAAGTCCAGGTGAGCGGGAGGGGTGGGGAGCACAAGCTCACAGGTAATATGTAAGTCCAGGTGAGCGGGAGGGATAGGGAGCACAAGCTCACAGGTAATATGTAAGTCCAGGTGAGCGGGAGGGATAGGGAGCACAAGCTCACAGGTAATATGTAAGTCCAGGTGAGCAGGAGGGATGGGGAGCACAAGCTCACAGGTAATACATACGTCCAGGTGAGAGGTGGGGATGCACATAGGTGGACGGGGGAGTGGGCATGATTGGCAATGATGTAAAAAGCTGGGTGGTGATAGGTGGATGAGGCAAAGAGATGAAGAAGAAGAAATCTGACAGGAGAGGACAGTAAACCATGAAATAACAGGAAGGAAGTGGGGAAGCACATGTGTTGAGGAAAAAGGAGGGACAGAAAAGGGGTGAGGGGGAAAGGAAAACAGAGAGGGGCAGTAACCGGAAGTTTCAGAACTTGATGTTGATGCAGTTTGGTGAGTAGCAAGACTCAATAGGAGGATAGATTCAGAGAGGACAGGAAATTTTTTAATTGGGGAAGTGCAAATTATGAGGCTATAAGGCTAGAACTTGTGGATGTGAATTGGAATGTGTTTTTGCAGGAAAATGTATTATGGACATGTGGTCAATGTTTAGGTATCTCTTGCAGGATGTTAGGGATAAATTTGTGAGGAAGATTAAGAATGGTAGGGTGATGGAACCATGGGTGACAAGTGAGGTGGAGAATCTAGTCAGGTGGAAGAAGACAGCATACAAGACGGTGAGGAAGCAAAGATCAGATGGGTCTATTGAGGAATATAGGGTAGCAAGAAAGGAGCTTAAGGGGCTGAGGAGACCAAGAAGGGGGCATGAGAAGGCCTTGGCATGTAGGGTAAAGGAAAACACCAAAGCATTCTTCAATTATGTGAAGAGCAAAAGGATGACAGGAGTGAAGGTAGGACTGATTAGAGATAAAGGTGGGAAGATGTGCCTGGAGGCTGTGGAACTGATCAAGGTGCTCAATGAATACTTCTCTTCGATATTCACCAATGAGAGGGAACTTGATGATGGTGAGGACAATATAAGTGAGGTTGATGTTCTGGAGTATGTTGATATTAAGGGAGAGGAGGTATTGGAGTTGTTAAAATACATTAGAATGGATTGCTGAGCCTCTGGCTAGGATCTTTATGTCCTCATTGTCCATGGGATTGGTACCGTTTAGTCAGCTGGATTCAGAATTGGCTTGCCTGCAGAAAGCAGAGGGTCATGGTGGAGGGAGTACATTCAGATTGGAGGGTTGTGACTAGTGGTGTCCCACAAGGATCGGTTCTGGGACTTCTACTTTTCGTGATTTTTATTAACGGTCTGGATATAGGGGTAGAAGGGTGGGTTGGCAAGTTTGCAGATGACACAAAGGTTGGTGGTGTTGTAGATAGTGTAGAGGATTGTCGAAGATTGCAGAGAGACATTGATAGGATGCAGAAGTGGGCTGAGAAGTGGCAGATAGAGTTCAACCCAGAGAAGTGTGAGGTGGTACACTTTGGAAGGACAAACTCCAAGGCAGAGTACAAAGTAAATGGCAGGATACTTGGGAGTGTGGAGGAGCAGAGGGATCTGGGGGTACATGTCCACAGATCCATGAAAGTTGCCTCACAGGTAGATAGGGTAGTTAAGAAAGCTTATGGGGTGTTAGCTTTCATAAGTCGAGGGATAGAGTTGAAGAGTTGCAAGGTAATGATGCAGCTCTATAAAACTCTAGTTAGGCCACACTTGCAGTACTGTGTCCATTTCTGGTCGCCTCACTATAGAAGGATGTGGAAGCATTGGAAAAGATACAGAGGAGATTTACCAGGATGCTGCCTGGTTTAGAGAGTATGCATTATGATCAGAGATTAAGGGAGCTAGGGCTTTATTCTTTGGAGAGAAGGAGGACGAGAGGAGACATGATAGAGATGTACAAGATATTAAGAGAAATAGACAGTGGACAGCCAGCATCTCTTCCCCAGGGCACCACTGCTCAGTACAAGAGGACATGGCTTTAAGGTAAGGGGAGGGAAGTTCAAGTGGGATATTAGAGGAAGGTTTTTCACTCAGAGAGCGGTTGGTGCATGGAATGCACTGCCTGAGTCAGTGATGGAGGCAGATACACTAGTGAGATTTAAGAGACTACTAGACAGGTATATGGAGGAATTTAAGGTGGGGGGTTATATGAGAGGCAGGGTTCAAGGGTCGGCACAACATTGTGGGCTGAAGGGCCTGTACTATTCTATGTTCTATGAGGTGTTGCTCCGTTGACCTGCATCAAGGCTCAATGTGGCAGGAAAGGAGGCAATGTGAGTGTTGGAGTCTGAAGGAGGTATAAATTACAGAACCGCTATCCAAAAATGTTGAACTCACTGTTGAGTCCAGAGACCTGAGAGTCTGTTCTTAAGCTTACATTGGGCCTCTTTGGAACAGGGTTAGAGGGTTAGACAGGTTGTGAAATGGGCATTAAAATGACTGGCACCTTGAAGCTCAAAGTCACACTTGGCTTCTGGTACTGCACAAAACCATCATCCAACCTGAGTTTGCTGTCACGATTCCAGCAGCGATTGTATTGCCAAAAGCAAATTCAATATTTGAACTTAATGGGTTAAGAACACAATGGGTCTTCAGCTGGCCTGAAAAAAAATGATAAACAGATATATCGTGGGGAGCCATAATGTGTAATGCTGATCTGTGAGAGGGTTAAGTAACTACCATACAAAAAGACATTGCAGAAATGCCTGAGTAATCTATTGACATTGTTGGTTCAGGACACAGTCAGCTTTTCAGGCCAATGATCTTTCTTTCACCACGTGTTTATGTTTCAGCTTCAGATTCTAAGCATTTATAAGCGTGGTGGTGAAAAACATGGAAAAAATTTTGTTTATGAGAGGAGTAAACCTCAGAGAAAATACCAGCCTATGAGAAAGAAAAAGGTAAAATTAGATGAAATAAACACAAAATGCTGAAGAACTCAGAAAATCCAGGAGGATCTATGGAAAGGAATAAGGAGTTGGTGACTTGGTCTGAGACCCTTCATCAGGACTGGAATGGAAGGGGGGGCAAAAGCTGAACAAGAAAGCAATGGGAGGTGAAAGAGTATAAGCTGCCAAGTTAAAATATATCAGTAGATAGTCTGTCTCCAGAGTTGGAGACAGATTGAGAAAGGGGAGTTAGAGATGGGTCAGGTGGAAAGCAGGAGGCAACGTTGATGAGATTGGCACTTTCAGCATGGGTGCAGGAAGCAACACCAATATAATCATTGATACAGCACAGGAAGGATCAGACAGTGTCCCAGTGTTGGCTTCATTCCATACAGCAGGTGAGAAGGTAGGCATTGCTGGTGCCCATGGCTACACCTTGGGTCTGGAGAAAGTGAAAGG
The DNA here is from genome assembly GCF_030144855.1 of Hypanus sabinus. Lineage (NCBI taxonomy): Eukaryota > Metazoa > Chordata > Chondrichthyes > Myliobatiformes > Dasyatidae > Hypanus > Hypanus sabinus. The sequence continues at coordinate 97,399,469 of NC_082713.1, forward strand.
AGCTGAAAAAGAAATTGGTGAAGGTTAAAAGATAGTCTGTCAGCAGAGATTAAGTTTAAAAGATATTGGTACACAAAATTCTATCAGGATGTTGTCCCAGATTCCATTTAAGTTGAGACCACACTAATCTTGCTTCCTGCTCTTCTTCTTCACCCAGGTTTTCTGCCCAGTAAGACTTCTAAACAGAAGCTTATAATGTCCATTGCTAAATCAACAGAAGGATCAAAATCCTATCACAACACCTACAGTCACTGGGTATATTTTAAATGGAAATTGATAGGTTCCTGATTAGGAGAACAGGGTTGAGAGGGGTAATAACTCAGCTATGACTGAATGTCATAACAGACTCGATGGCTGAATAGCCTAGTTCTGTACCTTAGTCTTTAGGCTTATGGTAGTAATTTCAAAGAACTAAGGAAAAGACAGAATTCGTGAGAGTTCTGGCAACAACAGCAGGAATCAGTCAGCGACTAACCTGAAATTGTTCATTATCCCTTGGGGCAGCCTACCTACTGCTGAACCCATGTCCATTATGCAGGATTAACCAGAAGTGATAACAGCAGCAGTGAACTGTGAAATGTCCATGCTGACCTTTCCCCTGCCCTCTGTCTACTTCTGACACTGGGCTCCACTGTTCACATGAATCAGCTGAACATAAATAGCATCCACAAATCTGTACAGAGACAGTATACCAAACCATATCACAAAATACACACACACACACACACATGCACATATACACAAACATAAACACACAAACTGATATACACACTCATAGACACAGATAGACACACACACATGCACACACAAACACACACACAGACACACACTCACACACAGATACACACACACACACACACACACACACACACACACACACACACACAGATATAATATATATATATACCTTATCAAATGCCTTGCTGAAATCCACATACACCTCATCTACTGCTCTACCATCAATGTGTTTAGTCTCATCCTCAAGAAATTCAATCAGGCCTTTAAGGTACGACTTGCCTTTGACAAAGCCATGCTGACTATTCCTAATCATATAACGCCTCTCCAAATGTCCATAAATCCTGCCTCTAATTGTGCAATATCCCCAGCTTCCTTATTGTGGGGGGTCTCAGACTCGTGAACGTAAGGCAGTTATTGACTTCAGTGCAACCAGGAATCTCATGGACATCTTTCTGGTTCATGGATAGGGAGTTCCAAATCAAATATTGAGAGGAAACATCAATGTCAAGGTCATGGATGGTTGACCTCTGAACATTGACCAGATCCAACTTTCCCTAAAAATTGAGCTGGAAGCCAACTATAGGGAACAACTCTCTTTTACCTGGTTGATTCCTCTGAACTGCCACTGGTGATTGGTCTCTCCCAGTTATCTTGACATAGCCCACAAGTTGATTGGTCCTCAAAAACATTCTACGACTGGGGACAAGTCTACCTGATTTGGTTCATCTCAAGCTCTGGTCTGTGAATCCCTTTGTGTGTCAGCTGCTGATGTGGACCTGTCTAGCATTCTGGCTGAATATACTGATCTTCTTGAGGTCTTCACTAAAAAGAAGGCTGCCTCCTTGCCTCCATACCGGCCGTATGACTGTGCCATTGACCTCTTCCCTGGTAGTAGTCCTCCCCAGGGCTGGCTCTTTTCTTTCTCTCATCCAGAAATGATGGCCATGGAAGCATACATCAAGAAGGCATTGACCTGGGGGGGCTTAATCCATCTATCAAACTCGCCAACAGGAGCAGGCTTCTTTTTTGTGAGCAAGGAGGATGACATGCTCCAAACCTGCATTGAGTATCACCATGAAGAACCATTAAACTCTTCCCCTGCTTGCCTCTGCATTTGAACATCTTCAAGAGGTCATCATATTTTCCAAGATAGATCTGTGCCATGCTTATAATTTGGTTCATTTCAAAGAAGAGATGAGTAGAAGACAGCTTTCAACATCTCCACTGGGTACTATAAGTACCTTGCGATACCCTTTGGTCTGACCAACGCCGTCCCAGTCAATGACATTCTCAGGGAAATGTTGAATCAATTTACTTTTGTGTATTTAGACAATTTCTGATCTATTCCACTCTCACCAGCAACACACCCAGTGTGTCCATGGCATCTCAAACGGCTCCTCAAACATAACATGTACGCCAAGCCAAAGAAGTGTGAGTTCCATGAAAATCAGGTGTTGTTTTGGTGCGATATACTTACCCCTTCCAGAATTGAAATGAATCCAAGTAAAGTTCAGGTGGTCACAGTGTGGCCCAAAACCATCTAGGGCAAACAGGTGCAGTGCTTCATGGGGTTTATAATCTTTTCATCTGAAATTTCAATTCTATCACAGCCCCCATAAAACAACTCACCAGGAAGACCTCATCAGGATTCCTTTGGTCGTATGATGCTGACCAAGCATGCTTGGAACTAAAATGATACTTCACCAATTGTCCCAATGCTGCAACACCCAGACCCATCACAGATATTCATTGTTGAGGTGGATGGATCCATTGGAGCTGTACTCTCTCAGCACTCTACTGTGGATAACCGGCTGCACCCTTGAGAACTTCTGGCTGACAGGGAGGCCCTGGAAGAATAGCGACACTGGCTGGAGGAGACAGAGCATAATTTTTTTGGTTTGTGTAGATCACAAGAACCTCTCCTATATTCAGGATGCTAACAGAATCACCTCCCATCAAGCCCATTGGGCTCTCTCCTTCACCTGGTTTAATTTCATCCTCACTTAATGTCCCGGCAGCAAGGTCCATTACCTTGTGGATCAGGAGGGGTATGGTCACAGTGCAATCCAACTGCAGTGTTGGCAATTAACTTTCAAGTTTTAGCTAACGGCTCTGTTAGGCTAGTGTTCACTCTTTTTCTTTTCCTTTAAATTCTGTAACAGTTCTGACGAATTTCAGTCTCTCTCTCTCTCTCTCTCTCTCTGTCTCTCCCCCCCACCCCCCCCCGCACCTGGGCAATATCCGAACATTCTGACAACAATATCATAATTTCATGTGTTGATCTATGCCCTGAGGTCATCTGTCTTTCCTACTATACTTCTTGCATTGAAATATACACAGCTTAGAACATTAGTTCCACTGTGCTCAACCTTTTAATTCCTGACTTTGTCTGAGGTCTTACAACATCAGTCTCTACAACCTCTCAGCTGTCTGTCTGTTCTGGCACTCTGGCTCCCATACCCCTGCAGCTCTAATTTAAAGCACCGTGCCCCCCCCCCCCCCCACCGTGTGCAGCACTAACAAGCCTTCCCACTGGGATATGTCGCACTCCAGTTCAAGTGTAAATCATCTCTTCTGTACAGGTCCCACCTTCTCTGAAGAGAGCCCAATGATCCAAAAAATCAGAAGCCCTCACCCCTGCACCAACTCCTTAGCCACATGTTAAACTGTATGATCTTCCTATTTCTGGCCTCACCAGCATGTGGCACAGATAGCAATCCTGAGATCACTGTCCTGGAGGTCCTGCCTTTTAACTTAGCACCTAATTCTCTGAACTTACTTTACAGAACGTTGTTTCTCTTCCTACCTGTGTCATTGCTACCTACATGGACTGTTCACCCTCCCACTTAAGAATGTTGAAGAGTCATTCTGAGCTGTCGTAGACCCTGGTACCCGGGCAGCAGCTTAGCATCTGGCCATCTTGTTCTCGTCCATAGTAACAATAAATGGGAATAGGATCCTAAACAAACTCCCCTAAATTGTTCATCAGTAAACATCAGCTTTGTAAGTTAGCTTCTTTGTTGTCTGGTTACAGCCTTTAATGTACAGACAAAATCCCAAAACCTGTTGCTCAGCAATAAAAATGCAACATCTCATTAAATTCAATTTTTAAAAATCCATGGATGTGCAGTAACAGATAATTATGCCAAAAACATTCAAGTAATGAAAAATACACTGTACATTGTTGTTGAAACTTAAAAGAAATTAACATTATTTATTTATTTATTGGGAGATACAACACAGTAACACGCTTTACTGGTCTAACGAGTCCATTCAACCCAATTACACCCAGTGACCAATTAACCTACTAGCCTGCAGGTCTTTGGAATGTGGGAGGGAACTGGAGCAGCCAGAGGAAATCTGGACATGGGGAGAACGTACACATTCCTTACAGAATTGAATCAGGCTCACTGGCACAGTAACCCCTATGCTACAGTTAGTTAGTTGGCAGCTGTCAATCCCAGGGAATCATGGGTTTGTGCCTCTGGTGGACTGTGTTCTCTCCAGGGCACAAGCCTGGGCAGGAAGATTTGAAGGACTGGCTGCTGCCGAAGCAGCAGGCTTCCCATATCACTGATGTAGTCCAAGGGAAGGACAAGCACTGATATAGCTTGGTACCAGTGTCGTCGTACAGGTTGCCAGACTGACAACATCAAACTGCCTTAGGGACCCCAGCTCTCGATTTCTTCCTCCCAAAGCCTTTCCCATGGGTGGGTATGGCCACAACCAGCCGAGGTTTAAAATCAGAGTTTTCCTTTTCCTAGGTGGGCTGCCATCCAAGGCTGACAAATCCCACCTGCCTGTAATGCTATAGTGTCCTCTTCTATTCAAAACTAATTAACAAAATAGAAATGACAAAATGTAACTGAACTGGATCTTATATTTCAAGTCTTCTGAAAGCATTTACTGTTCTTGGATGGTCCCCAGGGTGTGTGTAAACATAATCCCAGTGACCACTTTATTATGTAACCTGTACATCTGCTTGTTAATACAAATATTTCATCAGCCAATCATGTGGCAGCAACTCAATGCATAAAAGCATGCTGACATTGTCAAGAGCTTCAGTTGTTGCTCAGACCAAACATTACAATGGGGAAAAATGTGATCTAAGTGACTTTCACCATGAAATGATAATAGGTGCCAAAAGGGGTGGTACGAAAAAATAAATTACCAAAAAAAAGTAACTCCTGTTCTGTTGGGATTTTCATTTGGGTTATGGGAAGAATACAGGAGAATGGGTTTGAAAGGGATAACAAATCAGCCATGAGGAATGGAGGAGCAGACTCAATGGGCCAATTGGCCTAATTCTGCTCCCTGTGTCTTAGTCTTATTATATTACTTTGGATTTATATCCTGGCCATGACATACTTAACGTTAGACTATAACACTTACCCAGTGCAAACACTGGTCTGTAGGTTTCAGTGTTTGGTCTCTCTCCTTTTCTGAATAAAGGAGTTATATTTGTTACTTTCCAGTCTAATGGAACATTCCTTGCATCTAGGCAATACTGGAAAATTAAAGCTAATACATCAGCTGTGTCACTAGCCACTGTTTTGGAAGACCCCAAAAGTCAGTGAGTACCTGAAGATTTGTGAGACAATATCCCCAAATACTTGCCCACTACCACATCCCTGGTGACTGTAGCTCTGCTGATTCCCTCCCTCTCATTCAATCCCAGATTCATATTTATTTCTGTGGTGATTACTAGAATCCTCTTTAGTTCATCTGCTGTTTCTTTCTTTTTGCATTATTAAATCCCAAAGTTCACTTTTTACATGAACATTACACAATTAGTTAACTTCCCTTTTGTAAACATTGATAGAAACTCTTGTTACCTCTATTTATATGTATTTTGGGATAGCTTTGTAGTTCAGAACAGCTCAGCAACTGGCCTTTTAATCTGAACTAATTAACCTAGTAATGATATATCGCTGTCCATCCCCCCCCAATTCTCTACACAGTCGTGTGCCAGTTTAAGAGTCTCAAAACACCTTATTTATATTTAGAGATATGGTGCAGAACGGGCCCTTCCAGCCCAATGAGCCTCCACGCCCAGCAACCAAATTTTTTCACTAGAGCCTAATCACAGGACAATTTATAATGACCAACTAGTCTACTAACCAGTACATCTTTGGACTGTGGGAGGATACTGGAACAACGGGAGGAAACACATGCGGTGACTGTGAGACCGTAGAACACCTATACAGACAGTGCAGGAATCAAATTCTGAACTCTGACACCCCAAGCTACAAAGGCATTGTGCTAACCATTAAGCCACTGTGGTGCACCCCCCCCCACCACCACCTCTGTCATAATTGCCTCTACCGCCATCCGAGGTCGCGCATACCAGGTACTTATCATTCTCTGTGTAAAAATACTCACCCTGGTATCACCTCTCACATAATGTAAAGCCTTGTAATGTAATAAACTTTGACTCTTAGGAAGAAGATTTTGGCTGTTTATTCTATAGATACCTCTGAGAGTTTTATAACTCTTGTATCTCTAATTCCCCATATAGCAAATGCCTTCTAGTTCACGCAACACCCTGGTAAATGTCTTCTGCACCCTCTCCACATTCTTTCTATAAAGAGGTGATTAAAAATGCATGCATTACTCCAGTGTTTTAAATCTTCTTTCCTTCTGTCCTGTTAAGCTGTTTTACATTAGTATTCACTCAGAGGCCACTATATTTGATACCTGACAAATTGCTGCTCACTGAATATTTTTTCACTCACTGGATTTTTAATTTTTTTTTGTTTTTGCACCATTCTCTGTAAACCCTAGAGATTGCTGTGTGTGAAAATCTCAGGAGATCAGCAGTTTCTGAGATACTCAAATCACCCCATCTGGCACTAACAAACATTCCATGGTCAAAATCACTTAAATTACATTTCTCTCCCATTCTGATATTTGGTCTGAACAACAACTGAACTTCTTGACCATGTCTGAATGATTTTATGACTTTAGTTTCTGCTACATGATTGGCTGATTAGATATTTTCATGAATGAGCAGGTGCAAAGGTGTACCGAATAAACTGGCCAATGAATGTTTTTCATCCAATTTCTGACATGAACTGCATTTTTGCACAATTAGGTTTTTTTGTTGTGAGGATATAGAATGGTATAGTATATGGCATACAGGGTATAGTATACAGAAATATTTTACTTATTCTTTCAAGATTTTTATTGTGGAGAGGATCTTCTTTCTGCTGAAAAGATTTGCTATCCCTATTACACTATTGGTGTTTACAAAACCTACATTAACTTCAGACATATTCTGTGGACAGAGATGAAAAGGAGCAAATCAAATCTGAAAGAGAAAAAAAATTGCTGCTGCCAGTGAGCAGATCTGTGAATGTTGGAGAGAAAGCAGATTAATGTTAATGATGACTTAAATCCTCAGGTATTGAAGTATTAGGAAGCAATTTTAACAACATAAATAAGTTTTGATAGGGTCACAGGTTAGACTAGAACAATTCATGTGATCAAACACTTTTGCACATTGCACTTTTACCAAATATTTTTAGTTACAATCAGATCACACAACACTGAATTGCACACTGAATTTTTAGTTACAATCAGATCACAAAACACTGAATTGCACACTGCATTGCAATCTTCAAATCTCACCAGCATTTTGTTTGGGGTCTGCATGGTAATGCAGGATTGATGGAAAACCTCAGCTAGATATGAAGTAAACTTGCCTTCATAAACACTCCTTGGGATAGAATGGGTTAGCTGCAAACTGCCAAATATTGCCAAATATGCACTTGTCTTTATAGTTGAGGCACAGAGTTCAAGAGTCAGAAAGTAATGTTGCAGCTTTATAAAACTCTGGTCAAGCCACATCTGGAGTATTGCATTCATTTCTGGTCACCCCACTAATGGAGGGATGTGGAGGCTTTGGAAAGGGCGCAGGGGAGATTTACCAAAATGCTGCCTGGATTAGGTGTTACACGGGGCGGCTGAACAAACTGGATTTGTTTCCAATGGAGTGGTAGGAGCTGACAAAAGTTTATAAAATACTTGGTGCTGAGGAGATTTACCAGGACGCTGCCACCCTTAAAAGGCATGTCCTATGATAATAAATTAACTTTCAACTTGGAAGCAAGGGGAATTTAGGTTCATCATCATATTGTGTGCTATAGTTCCACCACATTGATTACTCGTGAAACATGCCTTCTTCAGATTGTTTTTCTGTAGTGAATATACATTCAGTAGTTGCTAATTGGTTTATTGTTATCACAAGTGCCAAGTACTCTGTCACTGCACATTAAACCTCTTGTTATAATACTGCTTACAATGCAAATCTGAGGTCCTCTGTTGATCGGGGTTGATGATGGATGTTGCATCCTAGCTGTCCACGTGACATAAAGGCCAGGGCTAAACGATTTGGGACCAAGCTGTTACTCATGCAGCTGTTGAATCCAAAGAAAAGATGAAGACTGATACAGTTTGGCACCAGCAGTGTTGCAGGATTTGCCAGTCATTGTTGAATCCAGTGTAAGGACTCCTTAGGATCTCCAGGTCTGGATTTTTCCTCAGGGTATACTCCCATAGCCATCTCCATGACTGGGTCTAGCTTCAAGGCAGCATAGCTTTGAGATCAGAGGTTTGCTTCTCATAGCTGAGCTACCAACCACAGATAACGAGCTCCATTACCTGAAGTGACTGGTTTTAAGCTGCCAGTAACCTGCCTTTGTCTCTCTCTTGTCAGTAGAAACAGTTCCACTGTGCTTCATACCTAAGCTGCACAAGAAGGCCAGGAGCTGGACTTGGTTGTCAAAGGCTATTTAAGATGCACGCCATTGGAAGCATTTAATAGTTAGTGGGAGTTTATCCCTTGCAGTCACCCCGGCTGTGATTACCATAAGGAACTACATTGCAAATACATGCAGGTATTTATTTATTTGTCAAGCATACACAAGGAAATCTGCAGATGCTGGAAATTCACACACAAAATGCTGGTGGAACACATTCTGACATGTCTATCCATGGCCTCCTCTACTGTCAAGATGAAGCCACACTCAGGTTGGAGGAGCAACACCTTATATACTGGCTGGGTAGCCTCCAACCTGATGGCATGAGTATTGATTTATCTAACTTCTGTTAATGCCCCTCCTCCCCTTCTTACCCCATCCCTGATATATTTAGTTTTTTTCCCTCTCCTCTTTTTTTTTCTCTCTCTCTGCCCATCACTCTGCCTGTTCTCCATCTCCCTCTGGTGCTCCCCTCCCTCTTTCTTTCTCCCTCAGCCTCCTGTCCCATGATCCTTTCCCTTCTCCAGCCCTGTATCCCTTTTGCCAGTCACCTTTTGGGCTCTCAGCTTCACCCCACTCCCTCTGGTCTTCTCCTATCATTTCGCATTTCCCCCTCCCCCTGCTACTTTCAAATCTCTTACTATCTTTCCATTCAGTTTGTCCTGATGAAGGGTCTCAGCCCGAAACGTCGACAGTGCTTCTCCCTATAGATGCTGCCTGGCCTGCTGTGTTCCACCAGCATTTTGTGTGTGTTGCTTCATTTATTTATTTGTGCACATTTTATTCCATATTCATACTTTAACCTCTAACTTTATCAGCTTTTTATAAATAATTATTTTTTGTTCAATAGTCTTTATTCTTGAACGTTGTTTCTTGTTGCATGGGGTAACTGGGCCAAAACAACATCAATTTCCCGATGCATGTAAATGTAAATGGTGAACAAAGTTTACCCTTGACCCTTTGTAGAGCAATAAACATTGTCTGCATGCATATTATTGTAAAGGGAAGGAGATAGCAGAATGCAGAATACAGTGGTAAATTTACAGAGAAAGTGCAGTGCAGGCAGACAGTAAGGCACAAGGACATGATGAGTTAGAATCTGAGGTGAAGAGTCCATCTTATTGTACAAGAGGTCAGCTCAATCGTTTTATAAGAAGGTTTTAACTGAGATCCAGTCCAGGGGTTCAGCTCAGGGCTAACAACCCTGACTGGTCAAAAAAATTGTTACAGAAACAGCAATGCAGCTGTTTGGGCAGACAGAGATGGAGGACCTTCATTGCTGCCTTAAGTACCAGCAGCGAATTGGGCAAGATGGCTAGAAATTAAAACTTTCAAAGATTGAGAAACTCCTTTGTTTACAAACTAGACTGAAATTTCTGCACAGTCTCAGGATATTACAATTCAGCACTTTAGAAGTACAAAATACAAGTTGTATTGTAAAGACAGCAGTTAATTTTTTTTCAGGGTAAACTCAACAAATGCAATATTATAATGACTGGTTAATGTGTTCTTGCAGTTACTGCCTCTCTACCTCCATTACAAGAACACATTATCCAATCATTACAATATAACATCCAGTCATTTATAGTATGGAACGTATAAAGTCATAGAGTCATAGAAAACTACGGCAAGGAAACAGATCCTCCTGCCCATCTAGTCCATGCTGAAACATTTAAAATGCCTACTCCTGTCAACCTGTATCCAGACCATAGCCCTCCATATCCCTGCCATACATGTACTGTACATACTTGAACTTCTCTTAAATTATGAACTCGAGCTCACATGCACAACTTCTGCTGGCAGCTCATTCTAAACGCTCACCACCTTCTGAGTGAAGAAGTTTCCCTACATGGTCCCATTAAACTTTTCACCTTTCACCCTTAACCCATGATTTCTGGTTCTAGTCCCACCCAACTTCAATGAAAAAAAGCCTGCTTACATTTACCCTGTCCATACGCCTCAAAATTTTGTATAATTCTATCAAATCTCCCCACATTCTTCTATGTTCCAAGGTATAAAGTCCTAACCTATTCAATCTCTCCTTATAACTCAGATCCTCCAGACCTGGCAACATCTTTGGAAGTTTTCTCTGAACTCCTTATTTACATCTTTCCTGTCGGTAGGTGATCACAATACTCCAAATTCAACATCCCATCTCCTGTACTCAGTACTTTGCTTTATGAAGGCCAAGGTGCCCAAAGCTGTCGTACGACCCTATCTGCCTGTGACATCAGTTTCAAAGATTTCCCAGATCCCTTTGTTCTACTGCGTTCCTCAATGCTCTGCTGTTCACTGTGTAAGACCAACCATGACTGGACCTAAGTGCAACATCTCACACTTTTCTGCATTAAACTCCATCTGCCATTTTCAGCCCATTTCTACAGCTGATCTAGATCCTGATGCAAGCTCTGATAATCTTCCTTGCTGCCAGTCTTGGTATAATTCGCACATTTGCTGATGCAGTAAACCACATTATCACCCAGATCATTGATATACATGACAAATAACAACAGACCTGTAAATGATCCCTGCGGCATTCCACTGGTCACAGGCCTCCAGTCAGAGAGGCAGCCATCTACTACCACTCTCTGGATTCTGCCACAAGTTCAATATCTAATCCAATTTACTACCACGTTTTAAATACCGAGCAGCTGAACCTTCTTGACCACCCTCCCATGTAGGATTTTGTTAAATGCCTTGCTAAAGTCCATATAGACAACATCCACCACCTTGTCTTCATCCACTTTCCTGATAACTACAAACCTTCCCGATGGCCACATCTGCACCAGGTGCATCAAGCTGCAGCTCTTTAAAGACCTGGAGCTGCAGCTCGATAACCTTCAGCTTGTTAGGGTAAGTGAAGCAGTGACAGGAGCTACAGGAAAGTAGTCACCTAAAAGCTACAGGAGACAGATAAATGCATGACTGTCAGGAGAGGAAGGGAGAACATCAGATAATAGAGAACATCCCTAACAGGCCATCCCCTCAATAATACGTACTCCATTTTGAGTACAGTTGGGCGGGGGATCTACCTGGGGGAAGCAATAACAGCCGTGTCTCTGGCCCCATGGCTCAGAAGGGTAAGGAACTGAAGAAGATGGCAGCAGAAATAGGGGCTCTATAGTTATAGGGACAGATAGGCCATCAAGCAAAAAGGAAACATGGATGGCTGTCCCAGCTGCCCCACGGTCTGCTAAGTTTCTGAATGATATATCCTGAAAAGGGAGGGTGAGCAGCCTGAGGTTGCTGTACATATTGGTACCAATGACATAGGTAGAAATAGGGACGAGGTCCTAAAAACAGAATACATGAGAGCATGTTTACTAGTACTTCTGAGAGTGGTTTAATCTAACATGGTAAGTGGATGGGAACCAGTATGATAGAGCTGAGGATGAGCCAGCAAGTTTGCAAGTATAACCATATAACAATTACAGCACGGAAACAGGCCATCTCAGCCCTTCTAGTCCGTGCTGAATGCTTACTCTCACCTAGACTGTCTCACCTAGAATAGAATAAGTTAATAAAGCAAAGACTGTGGAATACTCCAGAAGTAAGGGTAGCCAAAAAGAGGTGCATCAAGTGAAAGGCCCGACGTAATAGGGGACAACAAGTTGAGGAAAATGGGTGACTTGGAGGAATTTATAGTTCTGTATAAAATTAAATGTCAGAAGGAAGGGGAAGGAGGATTTAGAGCCCTTAATTCTTTGAAAGTGGCAGCAGCATTAAAGAACCAAATAAGTAAAGGATTTCAGGCCAAAATTTTGTAAAATGGATTGCTGAAAATTTGTTGCAATGATGTTGACCAACATAGCAGTGCTGAAATGGTGGGAAAATTGGTTGTGAAAGTGGAGTGTATTACTCTGAAAGAAAGGAAGGGAGTTAGGGGGTTAATGTATGGTATTTGGTTTGGTATGACTGAAAAGGAAATATTGAACAATATTAAAGGTGGTTGAGTGATTGAAGCCAAGTGATTAAAATCGAGAAAAGGAGGTGATTGGGATTCTCCTGTCCTACTGGTTTTTGCAGGTGATGTTCTTTCATCTAGAGTCTATCTTGGGAGCATGTCTTATCAGGTTAGAGAATATAGTAGACCTCCCTTGTGCTGTTATAATTATCAGAGATTTGGACATGTTGCTGGTTCATGTTGAGGTAAAAGAAGATGTGTGAAATGTGGAAATGATCATGATGTTAAAGCGTGTAAGGCAGTGGTACTGAAATGCAGTAACTGTGGAGGGGACCATGTAGTGGTGTTCAGAGGAGTACTTTATTAAGGCAAAGCAGATTCAGGTTGTTAGTAACCAACAAAAAATATCATATGCTGAGGCAGTAAAGAAAGTTGATAGAGAGTAAAGAAAAGATTGGAATGATGGGGAGTCAGCACATTCCGCATTCCAGCTATGGTTCCTTCAGACATGTTGTTGATGACTAAAGAGCCTTTTATTGGCGTTTGTTGTTGATGTACTGTTCGGGGCTAAATATGCAACCAAGAGGTCGGATATGATTAAAGTAGTTGTTGGAGCTGCAGAGAGATTCCTTGATATGAAATAGGCTTTACTGGAAAAATTACATGAGTATATGACAGACAAGCAATCACTGAATACTTCCCGATGTTGGGGTCAGAGAGTATGGGGGAGCTTTATGTGGATGAAGAGGCTGATAATTAGTATTTGGATGTTTTTGATATTACAATGGAATGCAAGAAGTTTAATTGCAAATGGTCAAGAGTTTAAAAGCTTTGTTGGAACTTTTAAAGATAAGCCTGATTTAATCTGTATACAGGAGTCATGGTTAAAGCCTCATTTAGATTTTGTGATCCCTGGGTATGATGGTTTGAGAGATAACAGAATGGGTAAATCTGGTGGAGGGTGTGCAACTTTCATAAAAACAGGTCTTCAGTTTAGAAGACTTGATTTTAAATCTAACCTTGAAATTGTGGTTGTGGAGGTTTGGAGCTCTCGTGGTCAAACAACTTTGAATAACTTCTATAATCCATGTAATATGATGATGTTATCGGATTTTGATGGAATTATGAATAAGGTAAGATCCCCAGTAATCTGGGTTGGAGATTTCAATGCCCATAATCCTATGTGGGGTAGTGATAGTAAAGATAGTAATGGAGCGGTGGTAGAGGAGTTTCTAGATAAATACAACATGGTACTTCTAAACAACGGAAAGCCTACAAGATTTAATATTATAAAGAATACTTGTAGTCACTTAGACTTATCAATCACTTCCTCAAATTTAGCTAGGATTGGGGAATGGGATGTTATGGACAGGTACGCACTAGGAAGTGATCAGTATCCTATATTATGTAGATTTGGTAGAAATTTGATAGTAGAAGTTGAGGAGAGGGCTGCTAGGTATAATTTTTCATTGGCCCGGTGGGATGAGTACCAGGAGAAAGCTGTGGCTATAATAGAAGAGATTGATGGTGAGGGCTCCATAGATGAGTGGAATGAATCCCTCTGTTGTATAATTCATAAAGTTGCTCAGTTGATGATTCCACTACGGAATGTTCCTAAGACTTGAGCATTAGTTCTGTGGTGGAACAAAAATTGTGATATAGCAGTAAGAAACAGAAATAGAAAATTAAGAAAATACCCAGTGTTAGATAATGTTATCAAATATAGAAAGGAAAGAGTAGTAGCAAGGAGAGTAATTAAAAATGCAAAAAGGGATAGTTGGAGAAGATTTTGTGGAACCCTGGGCCCTGAGACACCTATAAAGCAGCTATGAATGATCATTCACGGAACGTCAAGGATATGTGGAAAACCATCTATCCCACCTTTGCTGGAAGGAGATATTGAAGCTGTAATCAATTGAAGCTGATATGTTTGTAGAAGTGTTCCAAACGTTACACAGTTCTGGAGAGCCGGGTGACTTGAGGAAGAAAATTATGTTAAAGGGAAGTCGGAAATTGGACAGGAGCTTAGATAACAGCTCCATGAATTTGTTTTTCTCCCTCCAGGAATTGCAGGAAGCTGTCCATGTAACCAATGTCAAAATCAAACTGTCCAATCAGGTTCAAACACTTCTCCTGGTAGGGATGGTCTGTGTTATGAATTGTTTAAGCATTTAGATGACTCTGTATTAATAGAAGTGCCAGCTTTGTTTAATTCAGTGTGAAAGAAGGAGAATTACCAGCAGAATGGAAGCATGTGATGGTAGTTCCAGTTTTAAAGCCAGGTAAAGACGAGTCTAGTCCTAGTTCATATCGGCCTATAGCTTTCCATCAGTGCTTTGTAAAACTACATTTATTTTTTAGAAAATAAGGGACATTTTGCTGCTTATCAAAATGTTTTTAGTACTGGAAGATCAACAATAGAACGGGAGGATCAACATGAAATCGAAGCAAGAGACGGAGAGGGAAGAGGTAAAAAAAAAGCTCGGAGAGAAGCCGTTTTGTTTTTAACTGATCACGGCAAAGAGGCTAGACCGCAGGCGCGTAACATAGCGCACCAAAGGTTTAAAAGAAAGACCGCCATATACAGGGGCCATTGGCATAGTGGCCGTCATTGGAGTGGACTGAGGCAGAGTGGGTCGGCTTTGGCTCAATCAGGCTTTGGCGAGAACAGGCAAAGGCGAGGTTTGAATGGGGCAAGACTGCGCAAGCACGTGAAAGACGGCCTCTGAGATCAGTGGGGGAATTTAAAAAGTGAGCAGAGGCTAAGTACGAGCTTCACTCCAGGTGAGGTAAGGCCGGGTAAGCTCCTTTAATTAATCTAATTAGATTAGAAGAAGGTAATGGAGGCAGCAGTTAGGGCAGTTGAGTGCTCCGTTTGCAGTATGTGGGAAGTCAGGGTGAGCACTGTTGTCCCTGATGACTACACCTGAGAAAGGTGCATCCAGCTGCAGCACCTGACAAACCGTGTTAGGGAACTAGAGCTGGAGCTGGATGAACTTCGGATCATTCGGGAGGCAGAGTCAGAAATAGACAGGAGTTTCAGGGAGATAGTCACCCCTAAGAGTCAGCAGACAGGTAGCTGGGTGACTGTCAGGAGAGGGAGGAGGAATAGACAAGAAGAGCAGAGCACCCCTGTGGCCATTTCCATCAACAATAAGTATACCGTTTTGGATACTGTTGGTGGGGATGACCTACCAGGGACAAGTTGCAGTGGTTGCGTCTCTGGCATCGAGACTGGACCCTCAGCTCAGAAGGGAAGGAGGGAAAAGAGGAGAGCAGTAGTGATGGGGGGATTTGATAGTTAGGGGGACAGATAGGTGGTTCTGTGGAAGAGATCGAGAATCCCGGATGGGCTGTTGCCTCCCTGGTGCCAGGATCCGCAATATCTCGGATCGGGTTCTCAGTATTCTGAAGAGGGAGGGTGAGCAGCCGGATGTCGTGGTCCATGTAGGGACCAATGACGTGGGTAGGAAGAGTGAGGAGGTCCTGAAAGGTGAGTTTAGGGAGCTAGGCCCCAAGTTAAAGGACAGGACCTCCAGGATAGCAATCTCAGGATTGCTACCACTGCCACGTGCAGGTGGGTTTAGAAATAGTAAGATAGTGTAGATCAACACATGGCTGAAGACATGGTGCAGGAAGGAGGGTTTCAGATTTATAGATAATTGGGCAGTTTTCCAGGGAATGTGGGACCTGTTCCAGTGGGACGGTTTACATCTGAACTGGAGGGGGACAAATATTCTTGCGGGTAGGTTTTTTAGAGAGGCTCCAGTGGATTTAAACTAGATATGAGGCGGGACGGGAACCAGAGTGTAGGAACAAATATATGGGAGAAGGAAGAAAAGAAGACAGTAAAGTTATTTATACCGTTAGAGATAAACAGTGAGGAAGAGGTGGTGAATTTATTAAATGCATTTATTTTAATGCTAGGAGCATTGTAAGAAAGGTGGATGAGTTTAGAGCATGGATTGATACCTGGAAATATGATGTTGCAGCTATTAGTGAAAAATGGTTGCAGGAGGGGTGTGATTGGCAACTAAATATTCCCTGATTTCATTGCTTCAGTTGTGATAGAATCGGAGGGACAAGAGTGGGAGGTGTTGTGTTGCTTGTTGAAGAAAAAAATGGCAGGATAGATTAGAGGGGTCGTCTAGGGAGGCTATTTGGGTGGAATTAAGGAATGGGAAAGGTGTAGTAACACTTATAGGGGTGTATTATAGAGCACCTAATGGGAGCGAGAATTGGAGGAGCAAATTTGCAAGAAGATAGCAGATATTTGTAGTGAGCACAGGGTTGTGTTTGTGGGAGATTTTAATTTTCCACACATAGACTGGGAAGCCCGTACTGTAAAAGGGATGGATGGTTTGAAGTTTGTAAAATATGTGCAGGATAGTTTTTTGCAGCAATACATAGAGGTACCGATTAGAGAAGGGGCAGTGTTGGATCTTCTGATTCGGAATAAAATAGGTCAGGTGACGGAGGTATGTATTGGGGAGAACTTCAGGTTCAGTGATCACAATGCCACTAGTTTCAATATAATTATGGAGAAGGATAGGACTGGACCCAGGGTAGAGATTTTTGATTGGAGAAAGGCTAACTTTGAAGAGATATGAAAGGATTTAGAAGGAGTGGATTGGGACAATTTGTTTATGGGAATGATGTAATAGAGAAATGGAGGTCATTTAAAAGTGAAATTTTGAGGGTACAGAATCTTTATGTTCCTGTTAGGTTGAAAGGAAAGGTTAAAAGTTTGAGACAGCCATGGTTTTCAAGGGATATTGGAAACTTTGTTAGGAAAAAGAGAGATATTTACAATAAATATAGGCAGCATGGAGTAAATGAGGTGCTCAAGGAATATAAAGAATGTAAGAAGAATCTTAAGAAAGAAATTAGAAAAGCTAAAAGAAGATACGAGGTTGCTTTGGCAAGTAAGGTGAAAATAAATCCAAAGAGTTTCTACAGTTATATTAATAACAAAAGGATAATGAGGGATAAGATTGGTCCCTTAGAGAATCAGAGTGGACATCTATGTGTGGAGCTCAAAGAGATGGGGGAGATTTTGAACAATTTCTTTTCTTTGGTATTCATTAAGGAGAAGGATATTGAATTGCATAAGGTAAGGGAAACAAGTAGGGAAGTTATGGAAACTATGACAATTAAAGAGGAGGAAGTACTGGTGCTTTTAAGGAATATAAAAGTGGAAAAATCTCCAGGTCCTGACGGGATATTCCCTAGGACCTTGAGGGAAGTTAGTGTAGAAATAGCAGGGGCTCTGACAGAAATATTTCAAATGTCATTAGAAATGGGGATGGTGCCGGAGGATTGGCGTATTGCTCATGTTGTTCTGTTGTTTAAAAAGGGTCCTAAGAGTAAACCTAGCAATTATAGGCCTGTCAGTTTGACATCAGTGGTGGGTAAATTAATGGAATGTATTCTTAGAGATGATATATATAAGTATCTGGATAGACAGGGTCTGATGAGGAACAGTCTACATGGACTTGTGCATGGAAGGTCATGTTTGACAAATCTTATTGAATTTTTTGAAGAGGTTACGAGGAAAGTTGACGAGGGTAAAGCAGTGGATGTTGCCTGTATGGACTTCAGTAAGGCCTTTGACAAGGTTCCGCACGGAAGGTTAGTTAGGAAGGTTCAATTGTTAGGTATTAATATTGAAGTAGTAAAATGGATTCAACAGTGGCTGGATGGGAGATGCCAGAGAGTAGTGGTGGATAACTGTTTGTCAGGTTGACCAGTGGTGTGCCTCAAGGATCTAAACTGGGACCATTGTTTGGATTAGTAAGTATGCAGATGAAACTAAGGTAGGTGGCGTTGTGGATAATGAAGTAAGTTTTCAGAGCTTGAAGAGAGATTTAGGCCAGTTAGAAGAGTGAGCTGAACAATGGCAGGTGGAGTTTAATGCTGATAAATGTAAGGTGCTACATTTTGGTAGGAATAATCCAAATAGGACATACATGGTTAATGATAGGGCATTGAAGAATGCAGTAGAACAGAGTGATCAAGGAATAATGGTGCATAGTTCCCTGAAGGTGGAATCTCATGTGGATAGGGTGGTGAAGAAAGCTTTTGGTATGCTGGCCTTTATAAATCAGAGCATTGAGTATAAGAGTTGGGATGTAATGTTAAAATTGTACAAGGCATTGGTGAGGCTGAATTTGGAGTATTGTGTACAGTTCTGGTCACTGAATTATAGGAAGGATGTTAACAAAATCGAGAGAGTACAGAGAAGATTTACTAGAATTTTACCTGGGTTTCAGCACCTAAGTTACAGGGAAAGGTTGAATAAGTTAGGTCTTTATTCTTTGGAGCGTAGAAGGTTGAGGGGGGACTTGATAGAGGTATTTAAAGTTATGAGGGAGATAGATAGAGTTGACGTGGATAGGCTTTTTCCATTGAGAGTAGGGGAGATTCAAACAAGAGGACATGAGTTAAGAGTTAGGGGGCAAAAGTTTAGGGGTAACACGAGGGGGAATTTCTTTACTCAGAGAGTGTGGAAGGAGCTTCCAGTAGAAGTGGTAAAGGTAGGTTCGGCATTGTCATTTAAAGTAAAATTGGATAGGTATATGGACAAGAAAGGAATGCAGGGTTATGGGCTGAGTGCGAGTCAGTGGGACTAGGTCAGAGTAAGTGTTTGGCACGGACTAGAAGGGCCAAGATGACCTGTTTCCGTGCTGTAATTCTTATATGGATATATGGAATCTGTTGCCCTGTTAGATCATGATATTAAAAAGTGCTTCAAAATCGAGAAGTAATGGTATGTGTATTTCTAGATATTGAAAGAGCATATGACTCATCATGGAAAGATGGTTTATTAATTAAACTCTATGATGTGGGAATTAGAATGTTTAGTTGGATCAAAGATTTTCTTAAGGAAAGGACAATTTAATTAAGAATAAGCAGAACAAGCTCCAAGTCAGTTAAAATAGATAATGGTACCCCTGAAGGAAGCATCATTAGTCTAGTTCTTTTTAATGTCATTATAAACAATATCTTTGAGCAGGTAGGGACAGGATTTAGCAAATCGCTGTTTGCAGACGGTGGTGCAATTTGGAAAAGAGGAAGAAACGTCAAGTATATATTAAAGCAGGTACAAAAGGCTTTAAGATCAGTTGAAAACTGGGCAAATAAATGGGGTTTCAGGATTTCTGCTTCAAAGTCCAAATATATGATCCTGATTGTGAATTGTGTTATATGATTTTCCATTAGAAAGAGTCAAGGTATTCAAGTTTTTAGGTGCCTGTTTTGATGAAAGACTTACTTGGAGGGTTCATATAGATAAAACAATTGGAAAGTGTGAGTAAGTTTTAAATGTTATGAGAAGTATTGCTGGATGTGACTGGGGAGCAGGGCGGGAAGCTATGTAAATATATCTAGCTATGATTAGATCAGTAATTGATTATGGTTGTATTGTTTATGGTTCCACTGTTATGGCAGTGCTTGAAAAATTAGATGCTGTGCAGTCCAAAGCATTTAGACTCTGTTATGGAGCTTTCAGAACAACATCAGTCCCTGCATTATGTGTGGAGACGGGAGAAGTGCCTCTACATTTAAGACGGGTTAAGTTGGGCCTGCAGTATTGGGTAAAACTAAATGGCTTCAATCACAGCTGTCCATCAAAATGTCTTTTGCAGGAGACGTTGGAGAGCCAAAGTAAAATTAAAAGATATCCATTTTTAGATTTGGTTAATATCTGGGCTGTGAAATTGAAACTCATTGAGGAAGACATAGCTAACCAAATTTACTTGCCACCCAACACACACAAAATGCTGGTGGAACACAGCAGGCCAAGCAGCATCTATAAGGAGAAGCACTGTCGACGTTTCGGGCCGAGACCCTTCGTCAAGTGCTTCTCCTTATAGATGCAGCCTGGTCTGCTGTGTTCCACCAGCACTTTGTGTGTGTTGTTTGAATTTCCAGCATCTGCAGATTTCCTCGTGTTTACTTGCCACCCATTCTTTTTTGGCTTTTGCCAGAACCAGAACTCGACCTATTCCACCTTTCTCAGCTTCAAGAAAGCAGAGCAATTTCAACAGTGTTGATTGTAAATGAATATATAAATAATAAATGGGGATCTTATCTGAAGATTTTTACTGATGGCTCAGCGGACCCAGAGAGCAGTAAGGCAGGAATCGGGATATACGTGTCTCAACTTGGAGTTGAGATTGGTCACTGGGTTTCAGATGGTGCCTCTGCCTTTGCAACAGAATTATTAGCAATCCTCTGGGCTTTATGGTGGATAGGAGACTCTCAAACTGCAGGGTTATCATCTGTTTGGATTCTGCTGCTGCCTTAGAGGCGATAAAAAGGAACAAATCAAAAGCTCATCCTGACATAGTTATTGAGATCCTCAGATTTGTTTAGAGTGCAGAAGATGGGTTGTGAAGTCAGATTTACATGGATACCTGGGCATGTTGGGTGGAGGGAAATGAAATTGTGGATGGCATTGCAAAGTCTTCCTTACAGAGCAGGCAAGCAGAGATTAGAATACCCCGAGGCAGAGCAGAATTGAGAAGTAGGATAAAAAAGACATAGAGAGGAAATGGCAGGAGGATTGGAAAAATGAATTAAAGGGAAGGCATTTCTTTTCTAGTCACCCTCTAGTTAAAAAGGTCTCAGACTGTTACTCTTTAAATCATAGAGATATGGTGAAATTAACAAGACTTATTTGGGGCATTGTGGGCTAAACTATTACCTAAAGATAATGGGAAAACATCCAACTGGATTATGTGACTGTGATAATCCAGAGACAGTTCAGCATGTTTTGCTGAGTTGTAATTGATAAAAAAATTGAAAGAAGGACATTGTTCAAGAGGCTGTCTGACTTAAATGTATTTTGTTTTTCTATTAAATCTTTGTTTGGACACCAAGGGAACCACCACCTGATTGAAAAGTTTATTATTCTGTTTCTACGTGCGACTAGTTTATATTTGAGTTTCTTGAAATTCTGTAATTAATTGTACACCCTGCAGAGGGCAGTAATACACCTAAATGCGTCTAAACTGCCAGAAATAGAAGAAGAAGAAACCATGTCCCAACAATCAGCAGCCATGGGCTCCTCTAAGCAGCTGCCTAGCACTCTGAAAATTAAAATAAATCATGCCCACAAAGCAAGGGAAGGCTATAAGAAGATAGCAAAACATTTTCAGATGGCCATTTCCTCAGTTCGTAATATAATTAGGAAATGGCAGTTAACAGGAACGGTGGAGGTCAAATTGAGGTCTGGAAGACCAAGAAAACTTGCCAAGATAGTTGCTCTTAGGATTGCTAGAAAGGCAAATCAAAACCTCCATTTCACTGCAAAAGACCTTCAGGAAGATTTAGCAGACTCTGGAGTGGTGGTGCACTGTTCTACTGTGCAGCGACACCTGCACAAATACGACCTTCATGGAAGAGTCATCAGAAGAAAACCTTTCCTGCTTCCTCACCACAAAATTCAGTGTCTAAAGTTTGCAAAGGAACATCTAAACAAGCCTGATGCATTTTGGAACCAATTCCTGTGGACTGATTAAGTTAAAATAAAACTTTTTGGCTGCAATGAGCAAAGGTATGTCTGGAGAAAAAAAGGGTGCAGAATTTCATGAAAAGGACACCTCTCCAACTGTTAAGCTCAGGAGTGGATCGATCATGCTTTGGGCTTGTGTTGCAGCCAGTGACACAGGGAACATTTCACTGGTAGAGGGAAGAATGAATTCAATTAAATACCAGCTAATTCTGGAAGCAAACATCACACCATCTGTAAAAAAGCTGAAAATGAAAAGAGGATGACTTCTACAACAGGATAATGATCCTAAAGCAAGCTGAAGGTTTTGCCATGGCCCTCACAGTCCTCCAACCTAAACATCATTGAAAATCTGTGGATAGACCTCAAAAGAGCAGTGCATGCAAGACAGCCCAAGATTCTCACAGAACTAGAAGCCTTTTGCAAGGAAGAATGGGTGAACATCCCCTAAACAAGAACTGAAAGATTCTTAGCTGGCTACAGAAAGCATTTACAAGCTGTGATACTTGCCAAAGGGGGTGTTACTAAGTACTGACCATGCAGGGTGCCCAAACTTTTGCTTCGGGCCCTTTTCCTTTTTTGTTATTTTGAAACTGTAAAAGATGGAAATAAAAAAGAAATCTTGCTTAAAATATTAAAGAAATGTGTCACCTTTAACCATGCTTTTTGCAAATCAGGTCATCTTTTACTTGCTTAGCTATTCACAGTAACAGAAATTTTGACCAGGGGTGCCCAAACTTTTGCATGCCACTGTACCTTTAAGATGCTGGAAAAGATTTGTAGCTCAGGTTGAGGATGTTTCACTGCGCTGCACAGTGGCACTGATGATGTTGTAGCTGGGTAATGAAACGTCTGCAAACTAACAAGCCAGCTCAGCAAGCCACTCAACAACAATTGATTTACATCTTTAAAAAGAGGTGACGGTCAGAGAATGTTGAATCCTTGTGGGTGGAGTTAAGAAGATGCAAGGGTGAAAAAAAAACATTGTTTAACCATAGCAACACACACAAAATGCTGGTGGATTGCAGCAGGCCAGGCAGCATCTATAGGAAGAAGTACAGTCGACGTTTCGGGCCAAGACCTTTCATCAGGACCGAGTCTATCCCCTCATTTACAGTATGGGAGCCCTAGTCAATATGTGGGAAATTATTAACTCCTACTATAACAACCTTATGTTTCTTGCAAAAGTCTGTGATCTCTCTACAAACTTGTTCCTCTCAATCCTGCAACTGTTGGCTGGTCTATAACATAGCCCCATCAATGTGGTCATACCTTTCTTATTCCTCAGCTCCACCCATAATGCCTCACTAGATGAGTTCTCCAGTCTGTCCTGACTGAGCACTGCTGTGACATTTTTCCTGACTAGTAGCAGAAGATTGAGCTGCCAGTCCTGCCCCTCCTGCAACCAAGTCTCACTGCCTTCCTACAATATGACTTGCATAGAAATGTACACAGCTCAGAACACTAAACCCACCACGTTCAATCTTTTGATTCTGATCTTTATCTGAGGTCTTAACAACATCTGCCTCTGCAATCTCTCCACTATCTGTTCTGGCACTCTGGTTCCCACCTTCCTGCAACTCTTGTTTAACCCCTATCCCTCTCGTGCAGCACAGCAAACCTTCCTTCCAGGATATTAGTCCCTCTCCATTTCAGGTGCAAACCATCTCTTCTGTACAGGACCCACTTTCCCTGGAAGAGAGCCCAATAATCCAAAAAATATGAAGCTCTCCCTCCTGCAGCAACTCCTCAGTCATGTGTTAAACTATATGATCTTACTACTTCTAGCCTCAATAGCACATGGCATAGATAGCAATCCTGAGATCATAACCCTGGAGGTCCTGCTCTTTAACTTAGCACTTAACTCCCTGAACACACTTTGCAGAACCTCGTCATTCTACCTGCCTATATAATTGATACCTATATGGACCACAACCTCTGGTTGCTCAGCCTCACACTTAAGACCTGGCACCCAGCAGACAACATATCGTCTGGGAATCTCGTTCTCACACACAGAACCCCTTTTCTGTCCCCCCAATCCCTAATCACCACAGCTCACCTCTTCTCCCCTCTTCCGTTGAGTCACAGAGCCACACACAGTGCCAGAGACTTGATAGCTGTGACTTTCCTCTGCTAGGTCATACCCTCCATTAGTATTCAAAGTGATATGCCTGCTGTTGACGGAGGTTTTTTTGTGGGGGAGGTGGGACTTGAGAATTGATCATCATGCTGCCTTTCATTTCTTTCTTGGTTCATTGGCGATTCGGAGAAGAACTTCAGAGTTGTGTACTTCAATAATAACTGAACCTTTGATCTTTGGCCACAAGGTACTCTGCACTGTCTTCCTAACTTCTTTCCCCTTCCTGGCTGCCACTCTGTTTCCTGTGCTTCACCTTGTGAGAAGCTATTTCTTTATCTGTCCTGTCTATCACCTCCTCAGCCTTCCAAATGATAGAAACATAGAAACATAGAAAACCTGCAGCACAATACAGGCCCTTTGGCCCACAAGTTTGTGCCAAACATGTCCCTACCCTAGAAATTACTAGGATTACCCATAGCCCTCTATTTTTCTAAGCTCCAAGTACCTGTCCAAAAGTCTCTTAAAAGACCCTATCGTGTCCACCTCCACCAACTTTGCTGGCAGCCCATTCCATGCACTCACCACTCTCTGAGTAAAAAATTTACCCCTGACATCTCCTCTGTACCTACTCCCCAGCACCTTAAACCTGTGTCCTCTTGTGGCAACCATTTCAGCCTTGGAAAAAGCCTCTGACTATCCACATGATCAATGTCTCTCAATATCTTATACACCTCTATCAGGTCACCTCTCATTCTCCATCACTCCAAGGAGAAAAGGCCAAGTTCATTCAACCTGTCCTTATAAGAAATGCTCCCCAATCCAGGTAACATCCTTGTAAATCTCCTCTGCATCCTTTCTATGGCTTCCACATCCTTCCTGTAGTGAGGCAACCAAAACTGAGCACAGTACTCCAAGTGGGGTATGACCAGGGTCCTATACATAGCTGTGACAGTACCTCTCCGCTACTAAATTCAATTCCACGATTGATGAAGGCCGATACACCATATGCCTTCTTAACCACAGAGTCAACCTGTGCAGCTGCTTTGAGCGTCCTATGGACTTGGACCCCAAGATCCCTCTGATCCTTCACACTGCCAAGACTCTTACCATTAATATTCTGCCAGCGTATTTGACCTACCAAAATGAACCACCTCACACTTATCTGGATGCCAAGATGCCTATCGAAGTTTGCCCCATTTTCCCATGTTTGTTCCATATCCCTCTAAACCAGGCATGGGCAAACTACGGCCCGGGGGCCATATGCGGCCTGTTAAGCTTTTTAATCCAGCCCGCAGAACTTGATGAAATTATATTAATAAACCTTGTTAACGTTTTTTCCCCGCAATTCTGGCATTTTCCCAATAGATGACGCACTCTATATACATTGACCTTTGTTGAGGTGCAGCGTATTACTCCACATTTGCGCTTTACTCTTTGTTCGGCTCGACCTATTTGTATGAACAGGCGTTCAGCGTCATGAACATCAACAAAGCCAGCCACAGATCCAAGTTAGCTAACCAACACCTCAGATCCATCCTGAGGATCACCACAACAAAACTAAATCCAGACTTTGATGCACTGGCTAAAAAGGGAGACCAACAACACTGTTCCCACTGAAATTAAAAATAAGTTTCTTCGTTGTGTTATGTAAAAAATGCATTTGAAAATATTTTTTTCAATAAGCCTTACATGTCACGTGTCATTTCTGTTAAGTGATGGACATGAGTAGTGCGCAGGTGCACATACGTTCTCAAAATAAAAAATGCGCTCCAGATCAAATAACGCGCTCCGCATACTGGCGCGCTGTCACTGTTCTGTCCTTGTGCTGGTCGTTGTTGAGTTTTGGCACAGGGGACAATTGAATAAGAAGGAGTAGGACAAGTAGACCTGCAACTCCTACCGTTTTTGAAATAAAGACAGTCAGGAGGAGAGTGATGATGATAATATCTTGAAGGATAACAGAATTTTCAGCGCTTTAAAATAATAACCGTTACTATTAAAAAAAGCTGTATTTTATTCATTTAATTTTCAGTGTTTTAAAAGTCATTTCAATAAATAGCTAAATACCATGGGACTTCAAAGACAGATATTTTGTTGTAATGCATTTGTTGATTTTCAATTGAAATTAAAGCACATGTTTTCTACATATCCCATGATATTTTATTTTCTCTTATGAGGTGTATTACCAAAACACTCCGTCCATCTGCTCCTGGTCCGGCCCCCCTGTCAAATTTTAGAACCCTTTGTGGCCCACAAGTCAAAAAGTTTGCCCACCCCTGCTCTAAACCTTTCATTAGATCATAAAACCATTGGACCATAAAACCATAAAACTATTCGTCCATAATACTATTTGTCCATAAAACCATTAGTCTATAAAACCATTAGACCATAAAACTATTAGACCATAAAACCATTAGAGCTTGGAGCAGAAGTAGACCATTCAGCCTATAGAGTCTACTCTGCCATTCTATTGTGGTTGATTTTTTATCTCTCTCAGCCCTATTTTCCTGCCTTCTGTCCATAACTTTGATGCCCTGATTAATCTCCATCTTAAGTATACCCAGTGAACCTATCCATAGCCACCACAGATTCACCACCCTCAGGCTGAAGAAATTCCTCTTCATCTCCATTATAAATGGATGTCCCTCTATTCTGAGACAGTGCCCTCTGGTCCTAGACTTCCCACTATAGGAAACATCCTTTCCAGTCATTTCCCATGTCTGTGATACCCTCTCTCAGTGTCTCTCTGTTTCCTTTCTCATAGCTTGTACATTCACACATCATACGTTTGATCAATTGTGCCACAAGAAGCCAATGTCCATCATTATGGACTCTCACCATCCAGGACTTGTCCTCTTCTCATTTCAAGCATCAAGGAGATTGAAAATCCACAGTCAGTGCTTCAGCAGCAGTTTCTCCCCAGCAACATCAGACGTCTGGCTGGCACCAGGACAGGAATGGATTCTCAATATTCCTGGATTTCAGAGCTTTAAAAGGGATAGAGAGGGGGGAGAAAGGGGAGGAGGGGTGGCATCACTGGTCAGGATACTATTACAGCTGCAGAAAGGGTGGGTAACGTAGCAGGATCCTCTTTTGAGTGAGTATGGGTGGAAGTCAGAAACAGAAAGGGAGCAGTTACTCTATTGGGGGTATTCTATAGGCCCCCTGGTAGCAGCAGAGATACCGAGGAGCAGATTGGGAGGCAGATTTTGGAAAGGTGCAAAAATAGGGTTGTTATCATGGGTGACTTTAACTTCCCTAATATTGATTGGCACTTGATTAGTTCCAAGGGTTTAGATGGGGCAGAGTTTGTTAAGTGTGTCCAGGATGGATTCCTGTCACAGTATGTTGACAGACTGACTAGGGGGAATGCCATACTAGATCTAGTATTAGGTAACGAACTGGGTCAGGTCACAGATCTGTCAGTGGGTGAGCATCTGGGGGACAGTGATCACTGCTCCCTGACCTTTAGCTTTATCATGGAAAAGGATAGATTCAGAGAGGACAGGAAAACTTTTAATTGGGGAAGGGCAAATTATGAGGCTATAAGGCTAGAACTTGCTGGTGTGAATTAGGATGATGTTTTTGCAGCGAAATGTACTATTGGACATGTGGTCGATGTTTAAGGATCTCTTGCAGGATGTTAGGGATAAATTAGTCCTGGTGAGGAAGATGAAGAATGGTAGGGTGAAGGAACCATGGGTAACAAGTGAAGTGGAAAATCTAGTCAGGTGGAAGAAGGCAGCATGCATGAGGTTTAGGAAGCAAGGATCAGCTGGGTCTATTGAGGGATATATGGTAACAAGAAAGGAGCTTAAGAAGGGGCTGAGAAGAGCAAGAAGGGGGCATGAGAAGGCCTTGGCGAGTAGGGTAAAGAAAAACCCCAAGGCATTCTTCAATTATGTGAAGAACAAAAGGATGACAGGAGTAAAGGTAGGACCGATTAGAGATAAAAGTGGGAAGGTGTGCCTGGAGGCTGTGGAAGTGAGCGAGGTCCTCAATGAATACTTCTCTTCGGTATTCACCACTGAGAGGGAATGATGACGGTGAGGACAATATGAGTGAGTTGATGTTCTGGAGCATGTTGATATTAAGGGAGAGGAGGTGTTGGAGTTGTTAAAATACATTAGGATGGATAAGTCCCCGGGGCCTGATGGAATATTCCCCAGACTGCTACACGAGGCAAGGGAAGAGATTGCTGAACCTCTGGCTAGGATCTTTATGTCCTCGTTGTCCACAGGAATGGTACTGGAGGATTGGAGGGAGGTGAATGTTGTCCCCTTTGTTCAAAAAAGGTAGTAAGGGTAGTCCAGGTAATTATAGACCAGTGAGCCTTATGTCTGTGCTGGGAAAGCTGTTGGTAAAGATTCTTAGAGATAGGATCTATGGGCATTAGAGGATCATGGTCTAATCAGGGACAGTCAGCATGGCTTTGTGAAGGGCAGATTGTGCTTAACAAGCCTGATAGAGTTCTTTGAGGAGGTAACCAGGTATATAGATGAGGTAGAGCAGTGGATGTGATCTACATCGATTTTAGTAAGGCATTTGACAAGGTTCCACATGGTAGGCTTATTCAGAAAATCAGAAGGCATGGGATCCAGGGAAGTTTGGCCAGGTGGATTCAGAATTGGCTTGCCTGCAAAAGGCAGAGGGTCATGGTGGAGGGAGTACATTCAGATTGGAGGGTTGTGACTAGTGGTGTCCCACAAGGATCTGTTCTGGGACCTCTACTTTTCATGATTTTTATTAACAGCCTGGGTGTGAGGGTAGAAGGGTGGGTTGGCAAGTTTGCAGACGACACAAAGGTTAGTGGTGTTGTAGATAGTGTAGAGGATTGTCAAAGATTGCAGAGAGACATTGATAGGATGCAGAAGTGGGCTGAGAAGTGGCAGATGGAGTTCAACCTGGAGAAGTGTGAGGTAGTACACTTTGGAAGGACAAACTCCAAGGCAGAATACAAAATAAATGGCAGGATACTTCGTAGTGTGGAGGAGCAGAGGGATCTGGGAGTACATGTCCACAGATCCCTGAAAGTTGCCTCACAGGTAGATAGGGTAGTTAAGAAAGCTTATGGGGTGTTAGCTTTCATAAGTCGAAGGATAGAGTTTAAGAGACGCGATGTAATGATGCAGCTCTATAAAACTCTAGTTTGGCCACGCTTAGAGCACTGTGTCCACTTCTGGTCGCCTCACTATAGGAAGGATGTGGAAGCATTGGAAAGGGTACAGAGGAGATTTACCAGGATGCTGCCTGGTTTAGAGAGTATGGATTATGATCAGAGATTAAGGGAGCTAAGGCTTTACTCTTTGGAGAGAAGGAGGATGAGAGGAGACATGATAGAGGTGTACAAGATATTAAGAGGAATAGACAGAGTGGACAGCCAGAGCCTCTTCCCCAGGGCGCCACTGCTCAGTACAAGAGGACATGGCTTTAAGGTAAGGGGAGAGAAGTTCAAGGGGGATATTAGAGGAAGGTTTTTCACTCAGAAAGTGGTTGGTGTGTGGAGTGCACTGCCTGAGTTAGTGGTGGAGGCAGACACACTAGTGAAGTTTAAGAGACTACTAGACAGGTATATGGAGGAATTTAAGGTGGGGGGTTTTATGTGAGGCAGTGTTTGGGGGTCGGCACAACATTGTGAGCTGAAGGGCCTGTAATGTACTGTACTATTCGATGTTCTATGTTTAAATAACTTGAGAGACTGTTTTATGGAAAAGAGAACTACTGCCACTGTGTTTGGGTTAGCACTAACTTCGTCATGAGGATCATTGCGTACAAGTGCTTCTCGGAAATGGCGCAAGGTTTAAGAAGAGCTCGCGAAACTTCGGGAGTGTTCACTCAGTTCAAAAACATAATGTTCAGAGACCATAATGGTCCATCAGAGAAACAGAGGTGCAGGTCCGAATTTGTCTACAAAGTGCGAGAGGCAGCCAGTTTTTTCATTTTATGACTAGACTTATGACTTATGATTAACCTTATGACTTATGACTACTGACTAATGACTAATGGAACTAACGGAACTATCAAATCGCTGCACTTACGAAAAATAAAAGGAGAAAAAAAAGGAAAGGTTGTTTGGTCATTGAGTGGAATCCGGTTAAAAAACCTTCAGGTAGGCGCCCCTTCAAGAGGGGAAACTGCACGTGTTCATAAAAGAACAAGGACACTGACTTGACAGAGCCCATTAAAAAAGACCATTAAACATCCAATGTGCAGAGAAAAAAAATCTTCAGAACTCAAATTCATGAAAGGGAGAAGGAAGGCAGCCACAGCTGATTCATGAGCTTATTAGTTGTAGGCCACAGCCTTAGTTCAGCGCAGAGACAAACCCGTTGAACCGTGAGCTGAACCAGCCCACCTTTCACCTCTGGCCCTGGCACCCTGACCTTTTCAAACTGGCCCAGTGCTTAAATCATTCAAACCTTGGGTCATTCCTTGCTTGTGGATCTGGCCCGGCCTCTTCAATTGGTCGATTATCATCCTGAACACCCCCCCCCCCTTCCTGGTTACGCTTAACATGATGCTATTACATTGCTTGTGGCATTGGAATTCAGATTTCAATCATGGTGTAAAAAGTCTCTGTACCTCAGCCCATGGAATACCTGGGTTTTCTTCGGGTGCTCCAATTTCCTCCCACAGTTCAAGGGTGTAATAGTTAGAAGGTTAGTTGGATATTGTAAGTTGTCCTACGATTAGGCCGATTTATCGGAGGTTGCTCAGTGGTGCGTCTTGAAGACCTGGGAGGACTGATTCTGCACGGTATCTCTGAAAAGTAAAGAATAAATGAGGGAAATCAGAATAGCAAATTAAACAGTGTAAATTGTCTGTCATAAGGAAACAAAAGAAATTAAACCAGGCAACTATCTTTGGTAAAATCTGAAATGGAAAGAATGTTGAAACCACTTTGGATGTTGGTACTCACACAACAGTATCAAATGATTTCACTTCAGATGAAATCTGCATGCTAAAGGCTTTGAATCAGGATTTATTTATTCTGTCCCTTGGCTTTTTATGATAATCTTCAGGTCTGTCCAATTAAGAACCATCCTCTAATGGAGAATCAATTTTCATGAAGGACTTTTGTATAAATTTGGCAGCTTTGCTCACTTGGCAACTTTACTGTCATAGTGAGCTTCCTACATTTTGTTAAATTGTTTTTTTTAAATTTCCATCCAGAGCCTGCTCTCTCCAGGAGGAACACATCCAAGTCATGCTGGCCCATGATTCACATTTTACACCTGAATTTTTAGAGGAGTTTGCCAAAAGACAATTTGATATACATGTGGAAGGAAAATGAGAAACACAAGAGATTACTTTGTGTATTTAACATTTCAGTAATGTTTGAGTAATATTGTAAATATATTGTTTGATTAAACATTCTTGTTCATTTAAATAATTCATTATGGGTTATATGTAAAAATAAGTGAATTGCATACGTCATAACACTACCATGTAATAGACGAGCATCTCACTTAAAGAAAACACAAAGTTAGATATGTTATTCCAGAATGCCTTGTTTTTATTTTGATTAGTTTTTATGTTTTTAGAGTTGCAAAATGCAACAGTGGCAATGAGGCATTTAACAAAAAATAAACCCAAGACGACTGCCTACCTACTGAAGCACAGTGAACTGACTGAGTTTTTATAAAGTGCAGCTAGAAACGGTCGAGTAAAAAAAGAACAACACAGCAAGTGTATCCTCAGAAAGGAAAGAATTTTAAAAAAGGCAAAAAAATGGACAAATTCACAGGTTCATAAACAACGAGTACCAGATGATAATGATCATAGAAATCCTGAAATGGCTAGCTGCACCGATAAAATGTACGTGTTTGATTACACAAAGGATAGCTGACTATACAAAATGGATTGAGCTGCATTATAAAGCAAATGGAAAAGCCAAAGAGCAGCTCCAACCAAATCAGCCAAAATTAGCTTTGCTGATATCATGTAAGTGATGCTGGAATATTTAGAACTGAAACTACTGTTGATTGCTGGACACTTTAAGTTTCATAAGTGTAATCGAAAGGAAGGGGAGTCCATTTCACTACACGTGTCTCGATTGAAGAAATTAAGCATCGTCGTTTCAAAGATGAACTTAATGATCCACTGAAAGATGCCTAGTTTGTGGAATCTTACAAGAAAGCATTCAAAAATGGTTCTTAAATGAAGCACAATTTACATTTAAAAGAGCAGCTGAAATCACTTTATCAATGGAAATAGCAGACACAGACACACTCAAAATTCTGAAGGAACTCAGCAGGCCACTCAACATCTATGGAAAAAAGTACAGCTGACATGTAGGGCCGAAACCCTTGGCAGGACTGGAGAAAAAATGCTGAGGAATAGATTTGAAAGGTGGAGGGAGGGGAGAGAGAAACACCTGCAATAGGTGAAACTTAAAGGGGGAGAGATGAAGCAAAGAGCTGGGAAATTGATTGGTGAAAGAGATAGAAGGTCATGGAAAAATGAAGAAATGGGTGGTTGGGGAGGAGCACCAGAGGGAGGTGATGGGCAGGCAAGGAGATAAAATGAGAGAGGGTAAAGGGGATAGGAAATGGTGAAGGCAGGGGGAGGCATAACTGGAAGTTTGAGAAATCAATGTTCATGCCATCAGGTTGGAGGCTACCCAAATGGAATATAAACTGTTGTTCCTCCATCTTCAGTGTGGCCTTATCCCAAAAGTGGAGGAGAACATGGATGAGCATATTGGAATGGGAATGGGAAGTGGAATTAAAATGGGTGGCTACTGGGAGATCCTGCTTATTCTGGGGACGGAGTGTAGATGCTTGGCGAGGCAGTCTCCCAGTCTACGTTGGGTCTCAACAATATACAGAACTGGGAGTACAGGACATAGTATATGACCCCACCAGACTCACAAATGAAGTGTTGTCTCACCTGGAAGGACTGTTTAGGGCCTTGAATGGTAGCGAGGGAGGAGGTATAGGGGCAGGTATAGCACTTGTAAGCATAAGTTCCAGGAGGGAGATCAGTGGCAAGAGATGAATGGACAAGGGAGTCACGTAGGGAGCAATCCCTGCAGAAAGCAGAAATTGGCAGGGGGAGGGAAGGGAAAGATGTACTTGGTGGTGGGATCCAGTTGGAGGTGGCAGAAGTATACAATTGAGTTGCAGTCAGGAATGAAAGTGAGAATGAACAAAATTAAAACGTCAAAACAGTAACAGTTCTGGGCAAACAGATTGTGTTATCATTATGGCAAGGGCTCACATATACCAGAATAATACAGGTTTGAAGGTGAAACCTGCAGAAAATGCAACAAAGTAGGTAGGACACGTACAAAGAGCATGTCAGGCAGACAAAAATAAATGAACTACGCAGGCTATTGGGGAGAATTTAAACTAGAATTGCTGAGGGGTGGGAACTAAACTGATCTGTTGGTGGAAGGGGCTGTTGGCTCACAAATAGAGAAAGCTTGGAGGCAGTGCGAAAAGCAGGATAGGCAGGTGATAGAGCAGGGACACACTCTGACAAATGGCTTGAGATGTGTCTTTTTTAATGCAAGGAAAATTATGAACAAAGAAGGTGAGCTTAGAGTGTGGATCAGCACTTGAGCTATGAGGTTGTGGCCATTACAGGGACTTAGATGGTGCAGGGCAGGAAGGGTTACTTCAATTGCCAGGCTCTAGATGTTTTGGAAAGGACAGGAAAGGAAGCAAAAGAGGTGGGGGGGGGGGGCATGACCTGCTGATCAGAGATAGTGTCACGGCTGCAGAAAAGGAGGAAGTCATAGATGGATTGTCTACAGAGTCTCTGTGGGTGAACGTTAGGAACAGGAAGGGTCAATAACTCAACTGAGTGTTTTTTATAGACCACCTAATAGTAACAGAGACATCGAGGAGCAGATAGGGAGACAGATTCTGGAAAGGTGTAATAATAACAAGGTTGTTGTGGTGGGAGAATTTAATTTCCCAAATATTGATTGGCAGCTCCCTAGAGTGAGGGGTTTAGATGGGGTGGAGTTTGTTAGGTGTGTTCAGGAAGTTCTTGACACAATATGTAGATAGGCCTACATGAGGAGAGGCTGTACTTGATCTGGTATTGGGAAATGAACCTGGTCAGATGTCAGGTTTCTCAGTGGGAGAGCATTTTGGAGATAGTGATCATAATTCTATCTCCTTTAACATAGCATTGGAGAGGAATAGGAACAGACAAGTTCAGGAAATGTTTAATTGGAGTAAGGGGAAATATGAGGCTATCAGGCAGGATCTTGGAAGCATAAATTGGAAATGGGTGTTCCCAGGAAACCTATGGAAGAAATGTGGCAAATGTTCAGGGGATAATTGCATGGGGTTCTGCAAAAGTACGTTCCAAAGAGACAGGAAAAGGATGGTAGGGTACAGGAACTGTGGTGTACAAAGGCTGTTGTAAATCTAGTCAAGAATAAAAGATCTTACGAAAGGTTTAAAAAACTAGGTAATGTTAGAGATCAGGAGGGAGCTTAAGAAAGAAATTAGGAGAGCCAAAAGCATCATGGGAAGGTCTTGGTGGGCAGGATTAAGAAAAACCCCAAGGCATTCTATAAGTATGTGAAGAGCAAGAGGATAAGGTATGACTGAACAGGACCAATCAAATGTGACAGTGGAGAAGTGCGTATGGAACCAGAGCAAATAGCAGGGTGTGGCGACCCACTTTCTGCGCAAGCGAACCGGCTCACATATAGCCAGAGCACGGGGGGAGACTTTGGCAATGCACCTCTGATGTCATTTCCGTCTGGAGAGGGCGGGCTCTGGGGATTAAATGCCAGCGCCACGAAGTTTGAATAAACTAGTCTCGAAACAATTTACTGACTGCGTGTCGTCTCTAGCTCTGTATGTAGCACATCGCTACAATGGTGATCCCGACGGTCCAAACGGGATTTGGACCAAAGATGACCTACTCTTCCTCTGTTCACGCAGTTTCGCTGAAACTGCCAACTTTCTGGACGCTGCGACCACGCGTGTGGTTTAGCCAAGCAGAAGCCCAGTTCCAGATTCGGCAGATATCCTCTGATTCCACGCGTTACTACCATGTGGTGAGTACCCTTGACCAGGAGACGGCCGCCCAGGTTGCGGATTTCATACAGTTGCCCCCAGAAGAAGGCAAATATGAAGTATTTAAAGCGCTACTCACTGGGA
Organism: Hypanus sabinus; assembly: GCF_030144855.1. Lineage (NCBI taxonomy): Eukaryota > Metazoa > Chordata > Chondrichthyes > Myliobatiformes > Dasyatidae > Hypanus > Hypanus sabinus. The sequence continues at coordinate 97,434,594 of NC_082713.1, forward strand.
CCTTTGGCCTCTCACGGCGTGAGCGGGGTGCCCAAATGCTTCACCTGGATGGTTTGGGAGACAGACTGCCATCAGCATTGATGAACGAGATGCTGGCCCTGGCTGACGGACACAAGCCCTGCCTCATGTTCGAGCAAGCGTTCCAAGAGCAACTGCCCGAGGACATATATCTGCTACTGGCCGACACAGATTTCAGCGACCCCCGGAAGGTGGTGGCCTGGGCAGACGTGCTGTGGAAAGCCGAGAGGGAGAGCGTGGCGTCCGTCGGTCAGATTACCAGGCCACGCGCCCAACAGCAGACCTGACCAGGCCCAGCGGGGGGGGCGCACACAACACAGAGGAAGCCAGTGAACAGTGGTGTTTCTACCACCAGCGGTGGGGCACAGAAGTCCGCTGTTGTCGCCCGCCCTGCAAGGGCCAGGGCCAGGGCCATCTACCACTAATGACTATGGCGGCTGGCCACCAGGACAGCCTCTTGTACGTCTGGGACAAACAGTCGGGACGTCGCTTCTTGGTCGACACCAGAGCAGAAATCAGTGTCTTGCCCCCGACGGGGTACGACACCCGCAACAGGAAGCCAGGACCCACCCTGAGGGCTGCAAATGGCAGCAAGATACAGACCTACAGCACCCGCACAGTGCAGCTGCAGTTCGGCGCCAGCTGGTTTACGTGGGACTTCACACTGGCCGTGGTGGCCCAACCATAACCACTTCTTGTGAGCTCACAGCCTGCTGGTCGACTTGCAAGGGAAAAGACTGGTACATGCTGAGACTTTCCAGACGTTCTCCCTGGGTGAAGCCAAGTTGCCGGCCCCACACCTGACCTCCGTCACGCTGTTGGACAAAGAATTCACCAGAATCCTGGCAGACATTCCATCGATTCTGGCACCTCAGTTCACGGCAGCCATGCCCAGACACGGGGTACAGCACCACATCCCGAACCAGGGACCACCGCTCCACGCCCACGCATGAAGGCTCCCCCGGAAAAGCTCCGCCTGGCGAAGGAGGAGTTCAAGAGGATGGAGGAATTGGGGATTGTACAGAGGTCCGACAGCACATGGTGCCCAATGCAGCCGGGGGTTGGAGACCATGCGGTGACTACCGCAGACTGAACGAGGCTACAACTCCAGACCGCTACCTCGTGCCGCACATACAAGACTTTGCAGCAAACCTACATGGGGCAAGAATATTTTCCAAAGTAGACCTCGTCCGGGGATACCATCAAATCCCGGTGCACCCTGAAGACATCCCCAAAACAGCACACATCACCCCGATCAGCCTGTTCAAGTTCCTCCGAATGCCGTTCGGCCTGAAGAATGCTGCACAGACGTTCCAGCGGCTAATGGATGCGGTGGGACGCTTCCTGGACTTTGCGTTCATCTAATTTGGACGACATCCTTATAGCCAGCAGTAGTCGCGAGGAGCATCTGTCCAACCTCCACCAGCTCTATTCCCGCCTGAGTGATCTTGGCCTCATGATCAACCCGGCCAAATGCCAGTTCAGTCTCGATACCATCAACTTCCTGGGCCACAGGATTACCAAAGACGGGGCAACACCTCTGTCCGCCAAGGTAGACGCGATACGCCGCTTTGCCCGGCCCAACATGATCAAAGGCCTGCAGGAGTTCGTTGGTATGGTGAACTTCTACCACCGTTTCCTCCCCTCAGCAGCCCATATCATGCGCCCTTTGTACACTCTGATGTCGGGTAAAGGCAAGGACATTACTTGGGATGAGGAGGCTGCAGCCACTTTCGTTAAAGCCAAGGTAGCCTTGGCAGATGCCGCGATGCTGGTGCACCCCAGAACAGATGTTCCAACCGCCCTCAGGGTGGACGCATCTGACACAGCAGTCGGTGGGGTGCTGGAGCAACTCGTCGAGGGGCACTGGCAACCCCTGGTGTTCTTCAGCAAGCACCTACGACCACCCGAACTCAAGTACAGTGCTTTCGACCGGGAGCTGTTGGCACTGTATCTGGTAATCCAGCATTTCAGGTACTTCTTAGAAGGCAGGCCATTCAGCGCATTCACAGACCACAAACTGTTGACCTTCACATTCACGAAGGTGTCCAATCCCTGGTCAGTGGCGGACACACTCTCCAGACCAGCAATCCAGGCCCTGTCCCTGTGGGTGGACTATGCAGCACTGGCAGAGGTGCAGCAGGCAGATGACGAGATGCCCAGCTACAGGATCGCGGTCTCAGTTTTGCAGCTGCAGGACTTCTTCGTCGGCCCGGGTGAGAGGACCCTCCTGTGCGACGTGACTACCGGCCAACCTGGAGGCGGCGAGTTTTCGACTCCATACACCATTTGGTGCACCCATCTATCAGGACAACCATCCGGCTGTTCTCCAGCAAGTTCGCATGGCTCGGACTTCGCAAGCGGGTCAGTGAATGGGCCAGAACGTGAGCGCAGTGCCGAACAGCCAAGGTGCAGCGGCACACTAAAGCCCCGCCGCAGCAGTTCGAACCCACGCACCGGAGGTTTGACCACATTCATGTGGATATTGTGGGACCCCTACCAGTGTCCCGAGGAGCGCGGTACCTTCTAACTACGGTAGACCGGTTCATGAGGTGGCTACCTCTCACCTCTGCTCACCGACACATCTGCCGATTCCTGCTCCCGATCACTGATTGCAACCTGGGTAGCACACTTCGGGGTACCGGCCCACATTACCTCCGACAGAGGCTCCCAGTTCACCTCCAGCCTGTGGTTGGCTGTGGTCAGCCTGTTGGGAATGCAGCTACACCACACTACTGCCTACCACCCACAGTCGAACGGACTAGTGGAACGCTTCCACCGTCACTTGAAGTCGGCTCTCATGGCCTGCCTGAGAGGACTTAACTGGGTGGACGAGCTTCCCTGGGTTCCGCTTGGAAATCGCACAGCGCCCAAAGAGGATCTGCACGCTTCGTTGGTGTATGGCGCACCCCTGGCTGTCCCAGGAGAGTTCATACCAGCCCCAAGGGGGCAAGAGGAAGAACCCGCAGCAGTCCTGGACAGACTACGCGAAAGGCTCGGCAACCTGGCCTCCGTACCGACTTCACAGCAAGGACGGACCCTGGCCCATGTACCCAAAGACCTGCAGAACTGTAGGTTTGTGTTTGTACGAAGGGGTGGACACCGGGCGCTGCTACAGCAGCCATACGAGGGGCCGTTCAAGGTGATCAACAACAACGGGTCCAAGTACATTCTGGACATTGGGGGGAAAGAGAAGGTTTTCACGGTGGATCGACTCAAACCAGCCCATGTGGACTTGGTGCAGCCGGTCGAGGTTCGGGTACTGCGGCGCAGAGGCAGACCTCCCAAACAGAGGCTGATCCAGACTGTGGACATTGGGGGGTGTATCGCAGGTTCTGGGGGGGGGGGATTATGTGGCGACCCACTTTCTGCGCAGGCGAACCGGCTCACAAATAGCCAGCGCTTTGGTAAGCGACTTTGGTAACGCACCTCAGAAGTCATTTCCGTTCAGAGAGGGCAGGCGCTAGGGATTAAATGCCAGTGCTGTGAAGTTTGAAAAAACTAGTCTCGAAACGACTTACCGAGCGTGTCGTCTCTAGCTCTGTATGTAGTACATCACTACAAGGGGTACTTAATGAGTACTTTGTTTTAGTATTCACCACGGAAACGGATCTTGCCGATTGTATGGATGATTTATAGTGGACTGAAAAGTTTCAGCATGTAGATTTTAAGGAAGAGGATGTGCTGGAGCTTTTGGAAAGCATCAAGTTGGATAAGTCACCGAAACCGGATGAGAAGTACCCCAGGCTACAGTGGGAAGCGAGGGAGGAGATTGCTGAGCCTCTATTAATGATCTTTCCATCATCAATGAGGACAGGAGAGGTTCCGGAGGATTAGAGGGTTGAAGATGTTGTTTCCTTATTCAAGAAATGGAGTAGAGATAGCACAGGAAATTATAGACCAGTGAGTCTTACTTCAGACTGATGGAAAAGATTCTGAAAGGCAGGATTTATGAACATTTGGAGAGGTATAATATGATTAGGAATAGTCAGCATGGCTTTATCAAAGGCAGGTCGTGCCTTACGAGCCTGATTGAATTTATTGAGGATGTAATTAAACACATTGATGCAGGTAGAGCAGGTGATGTAACGTATATGTGCTGTCTTTACGACAGTTATTTTGTTTATAATATTTTTGCTTAGTAATTCATTCGATAGTATTTTCTAGTTAGAATTAGAAGTGTTTAAAGTATATTCCTTACATGTAAAATATATCGGCATGCGATGACGTCACATCCGGTTTCGCCGCGTCTTGTGGGAAAGTACCGGTTTGAAATTAGCGCGAGGGTGGGGGCTTACCATGAGGCACACCTGAGCAGAAGTTGTTTTGCAGGCATGAGAAATCACAGTGAGAGCAACGCTGTAAGTTAATAGATAATCGATATATTGAACTAAGATGTTAATGCCGATCCTGTTAGAAGTAACGACGGTCGATAATGTTTATGCTTTCGTTAGTTAAAGAGTTGCGGATAGTTTGCATGGAAGTGTATTTAAAGCAGTCAATGGAGCAGGTAAACTCTCCCTGTATACTGCACCTTAGTGTAATGTAGTTATAGTCACCTTTGCAAGTATTTACAATTGAAATGTGATATTAAGGAAGGAACAAATACTGTATCAATCTTATATTGTTTTATCAACAGTTTTCACCATATGTTAATGTGAAGAGTGAACAGTAAATGGTTAATCTTACTGCGATCTGGTTCGTATTGACTGTGGTTTATCTCGACGTTTAATTCGGCGTTTCGTTACACGCGAAGGAGAACGTTACAGTGAAAAAGCGGCATTATCAGGTGTTTCAAGTGCTGCAATGTTAGCTCGATCCAGCATCAAGTCGACGCCGCCCAGCGACAAGGGCGGTAAACCGACATCAAGTAAGTCCACCCAGGCAAGAGCCAAGGCAGAAGCTGCCAAGGTGCGACTGCGTTACGCCAGACAAGAAGCAGTTTTGAAAATGAAACAGGCTGCCAGAGAAGCCGAAATCCAGAAAGAAAAGGCTGCCAGAGAAGCCGAAATCCAGAAAGAAAAGGCTGCCAGAGAAGCCGAAGCGGCCGCCCGAGAAGCCGAAACCCAGTTGGAAATGGCAAAAATATCGATAGAGTTGCAAGTGCTGCAGCTAGAAAGAGAAGAAGAAGCTGCCATGGCGGAAGCAAAGTACATAGAAGAAGCTGAAGGGTCGCGTGATCTGACCGCAGTAAGATCTACTTTAGAAAGGACCAGACTGGAACGCACAAGCGACTATGTACAATATCAAATAGACAGGCAGGCTCGTCTCCCCTCTCCATACGTATTCGATAACTTCCCCAGCTACGAGGAACCTCAGAGAGTCACGATTGCATCACATCCATACGAGGAAGGAAATTTACCCTCGCGGCTCCGTGATGAAGTCGAGAATGAAAGAACCGACAACGCTCCTTCACCCCCACAACAGGACGGCGGGGAGGGAAAGGCTCACTCCGGGACAACAGTTGTCAGCACGAACTGTACAGGAGTCTGCGGTCAAGCTCAGTCAAGTCGTTCTTGTTCCAAGATCTGCCTCACTAAGGTGTACCCTAAAGAAGCACAACAAGACATTACCAAGCGTAAAGTAACCAACGAGACGCTAGGTCAGTCAGTTTTCGTTCAAACCGAGCACGGAAACAAACTTGCACAATCAGCTCAAGATACCATTTCTTTAAAAACCAAAGACACCAAGGTCTTCAGAGATGAAGCAAATAATGGGGTTGCCCCATTGCCTTTCAGAGAACCACGCCAGCGCTCACCAGATAACAAAGACCAGGCAGTCAAATGGTTCACGTCCTTACGGAAAACCCGGAAAAGGAAACCTGAGTTGCAGCAACGCACCCAATTGGCCCACGAGGTACTGTGCACCCTAATGGCAGAGGTCACAGCCATTATAAACGCACAATCACTCCTACCTGTGTCTTCTGACCCAGAAAACCCCTTCATACTTTCGCCATCAATGCTCCTTACGCAGAAGGCAGGAGCACCTCCTCCACCAGGAGACTTCTCAGACAAGGATTTGTACACAAAGCAATGGAGACAAGTCCAGGCTCTGGCAAATCAGTTCTGGCCTCGCTGGAGACAAAAATATCTACCTTTGTTGCAACAGAGACGAAAGTGGACAGAACCCCACAGGAATCTTCAAGTTGGAGACTTAGTCCTGCTCAGGGACAAGCAAATCGCCCGCAACAGCTGGCCAACGGCCAGAATCACTGCTACATTCCTTAGCGGGGATGGACATGTCAGGAAGATCGAATTGAAGACTACCGACCAAGGCGATGTGAAAATTTACCAAGGGCCAGTTACAGAAGTTATTCTACTTCTACCTAATGACTGATTAAGAGACTAAGTTTTGTACTCTGCTCATTGTGACCTTACGAAGGTCAAGCGGGGAGTGTGCTGTCTTTACGACAGTTATTTAGTTTATAATATTTTTACTTAGTAATTCATTCGATAGTATTTTCTAGTTAGAATTAGAAGTGTTTAAAGTATATTCCTTGCATGTAAAATATATCGGCATGTGATGACGTCACATCCGGTTTCGCCGCGTCTTGTGGGAAAGTACCGGTTTGAAATTAGCGCGAGGGTGGGGGCTTACCACGAGGCACACCTGAGCAGAAGTTGTTTTGCAGGCATGAGAAATCACAGTGAGAGCAACGCTGTAAGTTAATAGATAATCGATATATTGAACTAAGATGTTAATGCCGATCCTGTTAGAAGTAACGACGGTCGATAATGTTTATGCTTTCGTTAGTTAAAGAGTTGCGGATAGTTTGCATGGAAGTGTATTTAAAGCAGTCAATGGAGCAGGTAAACTCTCCCTGTATACTGCACCTTAGTGTAATGTAGTTATAGTCACCTTTGCAAGTATTTACAATTGAAATGTGATATTAAGGAAGGAACAAATACTGTATCAATCTTGTATTGTTTTATCAACAGTTTTCACCATATGTTAATGTGAAGAGTGAACAGTAAATGGTTAATCTTACTGCGATCTGGTTCGTATTGACTGTGGTTTATCTCGACGTTTAATTCGGCGTTTCGTTACACGCGAAGGAGAACGTTACAGTATATGAATTTCAGGAAGGCATTTGAGAAGGTATCCCATGCAAGGCTTATTGAGAAAGTCAGGAGGCATGCGATCCAAGGGACATAGCTTTGTGGATCCAGAACTGGCTTGCCCACGGAAGGCAAAGTGTGATTGTAGATGGGTCATATTCGGCATAGAGGTTGGTGACCAGTGGGATCTGTTCTGGGACCCCTGTTCATTGTGATTTTAATAAATTACCTGGATGAGGAAGTGGAGGGATGGGTTAGTAAATTTGCTGATGACACAAAGGTTGGATAGTGTGGAGGGCTGTCAGAGGTTACAGCAGGGCATCGATAGGATGCAAAACTGGGCTAAGAAGTGGCAGATGTAGTTCAACCCAAATAAGTGTGAGGTTGTTCATCTTGATAGTTCAAATATGATGGCAGAATATAGCATTAATGGTGAGATTCTTGGCAGTGTGGAGGATCAGCGGGATCTTGGGGTCCGAATCCATAGGGCGCTCAAAGCTGCAGCGCAGGTTGACTCTGTGGTTACGAAGGCATACGGTGTATTAACCTTCATCAACCTTGGGATTCTAAGAGAAAAAGGTAAGAAGTTAAGTTGCAGTTTCAAAAGTGCACTAATCTGCATGCTGTTGAAAAAGCTGAGAGTGACAAGGAATTGTATAACCTTGAGATTTACACTGTGAAAACTGACAATAAGCAGTATGGCTTACAACGGAATTGAACTGCAGATTAATTAAAATGGAATTGGACACTAGTTCAGCTGTTTCAGTCATTCCACAAAATGAATTTGAATGACTTTTCAAAAACACTAAACCGAAGCCTGCAGATATCCAACTCAGAACTAATACTGGAGGAAAGTTAACTTCTGTGGGAATGATATTAACAACAGTGAAATACCAGTAAGCCACCTTGTGCTTGTCTGTGATACAGACAGCAGGTTCAGCTTTGTGCAGATCTAGTTGTCTCAGACAACTGCAACTTGATTGGAGATCCACCCACCATTTACGTGCCACATCCCCTTCAAGAGAGTCAACTGAAAGTGAATATGTCACAACTGTCTTTATGCTGTACACCATGAACTATTGACCAACAGAGGGCAAACAGGTGTTGGTGACAACCTTTCTGCCTCTGGTTTGCAAGCATATTGGACCATGAAAGGACCATGCTGGTCAGAGGAAGTGTGAACTTAATGAAAGCAATGGTCCAACTACAACCGTTTTTATTGGCAACATAGTTGAGAAAGTTTCTGATATGTTATTCAGGCAATTACTTGCAAAATGTGGCTTGGTTTTAAATTGGAAGAGAGTTCTGGAAAAAGGAAGGTGAGAAAAAAAAAGATGAGAAGTTGAAAATGAGGAGGGGGTGGGGGAAGGTATTTGGAGCTGTCAGGGCCACTTGCTGCTGACTCCTGCAGCCACCACAGAGGAGGCCCCAAAGCCTAGGATTGTTTTCACAGCCACGGGTCTTACCTGCCAAGTAGTGAACTCTCCTGTCAGGAAAGATGATATCCGACCAGAGTAATCAATCATCCACAGCAATGAAATCTTTAAGCCTGAATGGGTCAATTTTACATATATTGTTTAACTAAGCGTCCGCTTTAGTGGTTGGGAATGCTTCCACCCACCGAGTGAAGTGATCCACAATTACTAACAGGTACTTCCATCTCTGAACTTGTGGTAGTTCCGTAAAGTCTATTTGGATCCGATGGAACGGTCGGACGGCTAGTGTTTGTCCCCCCTTATGGGTGGCACGCATCATTTTCTTGTTTACCTTTTGGCAGGTGTAACAGCCCCACACCTCCTGTTGAGCTAGTGTGAATATCCCTTTACAAACATAGTCCCTTAGGATAGTGTCGCACATAGCTTGCATTCCCCAATGGCTTTGTTGATGTAGTTGTTGCAGTATATGACGAGTTACTTCCTTATTCAGTACTTGCCGTCCGTCGGGGGTCTTCCACTCGCCTTCTGATGTTTGTCGGGCTCCCAGCTGGCTCATAGCGTCTATTTCTACTTGGGTGAAGACTGGTAGTTTGTTAAGCCCTTCCCTTATTGGTATCAGGGTTAGAAGTCGGACCGTTTTTTCCATTGCTGCCCGTTTGGCTTCTTCCTATTGCTTCCGGGGCTGTTCCTCGTTGATGTCCTGGAACGTGAACCACTGCAATTTCTTGAGGTAATGTTAGGGCTTCCAGAGTCATGCTTATCATTTGTTCGTGAGCTAATTCCCTTCCCCTGGCTGTTATCAACCCCTGTTCTTTCCAAATCTTTCCGAAGGTGTGTACCACTCCATAGGCATACTTAGAATTGGTGTATATAGTGCCTATTTTGTTTCTTAACAGTTGCAGTCCCCTCTGCAAGGCATATAGTTCACAAGACTGGGCTGACCAATTACCCGGGAGCCGGCCAGACTCCACCGTCTCCTTAGTCCTCCCGTTTATAATAGCATATCCACTGTGTCGTACCCCATTGATGCATCTGGAGGAGCCGTCGATATATAGTTCCTCGCCTTCAATTAGGGGAACTTCTTGTAGATCTTCCCTACTTTTTGTCTGAAGGTCTGTTAGCTCCACGCAGTTATGCTCGGTTTCCTCCCCTGTTGATTCCCCGTATAAGAACTGTGCCGGGTTACAACCATTGTTCCTTTCAAAGCTTAAATCATCCCCGACCATCAGAATGGTTTCGTATTTCAGTATGCGAGAGTCCGTCAACCACCGCTGAGCTTTTTGGGCTAAGAGGGTGCTAACGGAGTGCGGGGTATACACCGTCATTCTTCCCCCAAAGGTTAATTTCCGTGCTTCTTCTACTAGTACGGCTGCTGCCGCTACGGCTTGTATGCACGTCGGCCATCCCTGGGATACCGGGTCTAAAATTTTTGATAAAAAGGCCACAGGTTGCCGCTTTCCTCCTTTTTCTTGGGTTAGTACTCCTAACGCAGTTCCTTCATTGTTTGTTGCATACAGCTGAAAGGGCTTTTCCAGTGCTGGCAGTGTTAATACCGGGGCCCGAATTAGTTGCCCTTTTATTTTCCTGAACTTCTGTTCTTCTTCTTCGGTCCAGCTGATTATTCCCCGGTCTTCCTTTGCCAATTTGTCGTACATAAACTTCACCAGGGAGGTATAATTCTCTATCCAAATCCGGCAATAGCCCACTAAGCCCAGAAATTGTCTTATTTCCTTCTTTGTCCTGGGAAGCGGTATTTTAGTTATTCCCGCTATTCTTTCTGGGGTTATTTGGCGGTGCCCTTTACTGACTCTGTGTCCGAGATATGTTATTTCCTTCTCGACAAATTGCAGTTTCTTCTTGGACACCCGCAATCCTTTTTCTCCTAGGTAATTCAGGAGTCTTATAGTATCGTCTCGCACTACCTCCTCTGCTGGTCCCGATAGTAGTAGGTCATCGACATACTGTAATAGTTGGTTCTTTTCGGTACAATGGAATCCAGCCAATACTTGCTCCAGTACCTGTTCGAATAGGTTTGGGGACTCCGTGAACCCTTGGGGCAAGACGGTCCACCGGAGTTGCTTCTTCCGGATGTCTTGCCATGCTTTTGATACAAATTCAATTCGTATGAATTGTTCCCCTACTGCCGAATTAGGGTCCACCCCCGCATACTGTTGCACATTTTTCCGCACCCTATCGAGGAAGTCGGTTGGGCTCTCATCTTTCCCTTGGTGGTTTCCAAACGCCTTGGCAAAGTTGTGACCTTTTGGCACAGCCTCCCTTATTCCCTTAATGATGTACTCTCGCCACTGTCGCATATTGCGTCTTCCCTCTTCTGCTTGTTTGTCCCACTGTGGGTCGTTTACTGGAAATTTCCAGTCCCCCGGTAACTCATTCGGCTGTTCCCTTCCCCAAATTGATATTGCAGCTTGTTGTATCATTTGCCTCTCTTGTGCAGAAAATAGCGTTCCCATAATCGCATGCATTTCTTCCCAAGTGTAAACATTAGGTCCTAAGAATTGATCCAACTGTTCTGCCAGTCCCATTGGATCTTCTAATAAAGTTTTCATATCTTTCTTAAATCCTCATACTTCGGTACTTGTCAGAGGGACGTTTACAAATCCTGTCCCTCCTCGTGCTCCTCCCATTGGAACCTCTCGAAGGGGATACATCGATACCTCTTCCCTTTTTGATTCGTCCTTCTTTTTCTTATCTGCTCCTGTCACACTCCTTGTTTCGATCCTTGCCTTTGCTTTTTCCCTAACATCCCTCTCTTCCCTCTCCGGGTCTATTTCTTCTGTTTTTTCACTTTCTTCACGTCCTTCCTCTGCTCCCGCAAGGGGCGCAGAAGGCTGGACATAGGGAGGGGGTAAATGACCGAGTGGGTCCCACTTCCGCTCCCCTTTAATGCCCAATTTAAAACTCTTTGTTGTTACTCCTGGCCAGGGAGCCCAACAAAAAGCATAAACAATTTCTTCCGGTTTTACATTTGGTTTTGAATTAACGTAAATGTTTAAGGCTTGTCGTACCCAATCCTCCTCAGACCCAAGCCGCGGCCACCAGACCGCAGGTTTTTCTATCGGCTGTTTCGACCAAATTAAACAGTACTGTATCATTTTTTTTTTGTTTCCCTTTTAGTCTTCCACATCCCCAATTCTCAAACATTCTACCGAGGGGGCTATCAGGAGGAACCCCCAGGTATGGTCCCGGTCTTTCCGTTTCCTCTTTCTTTTTAGAGCCACCCCCTCCCATCTTATTCCGCTCTTACTTAATCCCGCACCCTTCTACTGCAACAGTAGGCACTTTACCCGGTGCGTCCCAAGGACTTTTATCAGGAGGACCCCCGGGTAGCTATCCCGGTCTTCTCCGTCCTTACTTATTCCTGCACCCTTCTACTATAATAGTAGGCACTTACCCGGTGCGTCCTGGGGACTTCCAGTACCAGGTACTGTCCCCTTCTCCCCCGTTTACCGCTCTGCGCTGTCCGGATATAACTCGCTCAAGCCGCGCCGGAGCGACGAGCGAGTCAGGGACCGCCAAACTCGGCGGGGTGCACCGTCTCCGATGTCCTTCCTCGTGTCCACCGCGGCCGGAGTGTGGATCCCGGACGAGCCCCCACGTTGTCAGAAACACACTGAGTCTCAGCAATTTGCAGAACGGTAAACTTTATTTCTCGAGTCTGCAGAGTCGGACCCAACCAGCTCCTGCTAGATTAAGTGCCGAATTACACTTTGCACAGTTTTTTATACCCTACTTGTTTACGACTTTGTGAGTTGCACCCATGTGAGGTGCAGACATTCTTCCTTAATCTCATTACAAAATTACAAATGTGATTACCCTTTGGCCCACTTATCAGCCTCAGCGCATTTTGACCGTTATTGTTCAACCGTTAAGCATGTCTTCCCGTTACCCGTATCGCTTCTTTAATCAGCAAGCTATTGTTTCATCCTCATTTTGCAAATTGGTTTATACGTTGCCCTGCAAGTTGCTTTGCACGCTCTTTCTGTGTCAGCACATTCTAAATGGACTCCTTAAGTACCGTCTTTAATTTAATCATTTCTCTCACTCTCTCACTCTCCCTATCTCTCCCTCTCACTCTCCCTCTTGCTCTCTCTCACTCTCTCCCCCTTTTTCCCTCTCTCTCCCTCTCCCTTTCCCTCTCTCCCCCTCTCCCTCTCTCCCCCTCTCCCTCTCTCTCTTTCTCCCTCTCTCGCTATCTTCCCCTCCTTCTCCCTCTCTCTCCCTCCCCCCTCTCGCTGTGGAAGGAATGATACCTGTCTCTCCCATGTTGGCGGCAGAGAGAACCTCAGGGATGTCAAAATGTTGGAGTGAACTGTTAGCTTTTGATGGACTGCAGACCATGGTCTCTCTTTATGGGCTTTGCTATTGTTTGCATGGCGGGTGGTGGGAATGCTGATGCTTTATGCCAAAGTGGGGGGAAGGGCAGGGGGGAGGGTTGATGCTGTTTGTGCATGGGATGGGAACAAGGGGCCTTGGTGCCCTTACATTTCTTTTGTCATTCATTCCTTACACCTCCCTCCACAACCAGATCCTTAGCTTCCTAACCAACAAACCGCAGTTTGGCATGTCATTCACTTTGCCGTTTCCTAACTAACAGACTGCAGTTTGGCATGTCATTTACTTTGCCCTGAAGGTTTTATAATACAAAAAAAGACAGCAGTGCTTACAATCACTAATTAAGCTTAATTAGAAATGGTGGCACTAAAGCCATGATCTATCTGTCCCGCAATAATACACACACAAAATAATTAACAGGGAGCTCTGCTTGTAAATTATTGATTATGATACTGTTGGCTTATCTTAAAAAAACCCAAAATAAAACCTCACCTCAAATGGAGAGGAATGTAAATTGCTCTTTCTTCTCATGGGCACTTTGCTTTAGTTTGTAGAGGCCGTGTCATCAAATGTCAAATACCTTTGAACTTCCGTTGTAAACTGGGGACCAAGAAGGGGGAAGTAAATAATATATTAGCTTAAATAAAAAAGTGATCTGAGTTATCACCAATATTTGATACATTTGTTAACAGTCTAGCAACCAGAATTAAAGTTATAAAACAGACAAGTAGTTGTTCAAACACTTAGTTTGAAGTGTCAATCAAGCTGACCTTGTTTTCCCCATATTTCTGTCAAGTCCTCCCAGACTTTGCCACTGCCTGGTAGACGGGGATAATTTTCAGACGCCAATTAACCCTACCTGCTTCTGTGGGTTATGAGAGGGACAAAAAGACCTGGAAAAAAGCTATGGTGTGAAGAAGAGAGAATGCATACAGCACCAGAGGTGAGGTTTGAACCTAGGTTACTGGAGGTATGAGGCAGCAGCTCTACTAGTTGTGGCACTGTGCCATTGATTCAGACACAAGAGTTCAAACACCAATGTGACCACTAGGTATTTCAGTAATGAGGTATGATGGTGCAGCTATTAGTGCTGCTATCTCACAGCTGCAGAGACTGAAGTTTGATCCTGACTTTGCTGTTGTCTAGGAGTTTGGACATTCTCCCTGAAACTATCCACAAAAACAGAGGAGTGCCCCCAAAGAATGAATGACAGTTAAATGTTAGAACCCCAAAGACCTTCCCTCCCATATGCAAGCAGCAGCAAAGCAACAATCCCCCCCAGCAGAAAAAAGCATCAGCACCCACCACCTAGCACTCAAGCGTGCACAAAGCATCAACAAAGACACGGTCTTGCAGTTACCCCAAAGACTTCTCATTCACCCATAATTCGACATACCACAGGCTCTCTCTCTCTCTCTCTAATATGGTGAGACAGGAGACATAAAACAACTCGCTGGTTTATGATGTTAAAAGTCCATTGCGTCACATTTTCTGAGCTCTGTGCCCAAAGAACTTGGGTCCCTGTGCACACAGCCAGCAGTCAGCTCACTGCTTTCGATCTTCCGTCTCCCAAGACACACCGGATTCCTGCAGAGGCACCGACTTTTGGTCCGCCTGTCTCTGGAGCCATGAGATAGTCTCCTACGCCGCATCCTTGGCATATTGAATAACTGCCAGTCATGAAACCCCATTCCCACAAAGAACCAGAGTCAGTGTCTTCCAAAGACATGTTGGGAAGTTAATTTATAAATTCACCAACGGCACGATTGTTGCTGATACAATCTGACATGGCAATGAGAAAGTGGGAGATAAATTGGCTAGTTGAGTGGTGTCACAATAATAACCTCACACACAATGTCAGCAAGACTAATTGATTGAGGTCTTCATGAAGGGAAGTTGGGAGAACATGCATTAGTTCTCAGTGAGGAGTTATCAGTGGAAAGGGTGAACAGCTTCAAGATCCTGGGTGTCAACATCTCAGAAGATCTACTCTGGGACCAACACACTGATGCAGCCATCAAGAAGGCATGATAGAGGGTCTACCTTTTTAATAGTCTGCGGAGAATTGGTATGTCTACAGATGTATAATGAAGAGCATTCAGACATGTTACATCACTGCCTGGCAATGAAAGCTAAGAGGCTGCAGAGGGCTGAGATTCAGCCAGACACATCACAGATACAATCTTTCCTGCCACTGAGAACATCTTCAAGAGGTAATGCCTCAAGAAGGGAGTATCCATCATAAAAGACCTGGGACATGCCTGCTCCTCATTACTATCAGCAGGAGCCTGAGGACTCACACTGAATGATACAGGAACAGTTTCTTTCTCCGAGTCATCGGATTTATGAATTGTTCAGAACCCATGAACAATATCTCAGCATTCTTTTTTCGTTTACTATTTATTTTGTAATATATAGCAAATTTATGTCTTTGCGATATACTGCTGTCACAAAATAATACATTTCATGTCATAAAATACTGATAATAAACCTGATTCTTCAGTGTTGGTAAATGACAATTATATTATCAAAGGGTGTTGTTGACACATGAGACAGAATAAACTGCAAGGATACAAAATAAAAAGGGAATGAAGCTGAGAAGATTGCTCTGCTGGCAGCCAAAATGGTCCCAATGGGCTGAACAGCTTCTTAATTAGTAAATAAGGATTTTTTTAAAAATGGTGTTCTCAGTAAAGATGACTATAAAACTAACCTCATGTCTTCTTGACATTTTGCCACTTACATGTGAATTAAACCCCCAATATGGTTGTATTGTTTTAAATTAGGGTCTTGTTTCATGGGCAATCATTGATCTGCAGTATATGGAGATCATATACTGAGTATATACTGCATATACACAGTATATGCAGGCAATGTTGCTGGCATTCACATCCCATCAATATTCAGAAAAAGCCAACGTCTGTACTCTGACTCTTCTGTGAGGACCTCTTCAAACAACTGCATTATCTTTTTCTCCTGGTGTGCAAAGTTCTATCATTCTTAGATAACAACACCCCAAATACACATCTGTCTAGAGTACAGAATTTCAAAAGGTTCTCAGAATTTGTGTTGTGTTCTAAATGGGCAATCCATTCTCCTGTGCATTCATTTGCCCGTCTGAGGCAACCATCTATAGAACCAATCCTCAGTTATCTATCCATTTTAATGAGATTCAGCTCCATCTTTTAAACTTCAACAAATGTAAGCATAACCACAAGGAAGGTAAAATTTTTTAAAAATCAATAAAGCAGGAATGGGATTCATTATGTTTAAGTTATGTTTAAAATAACTATAATTTATGTTAATTTTGATTTATGTGAACTTGTTTGTCCTCCTAGTGTACTGTGCTGCTGCTACACAGTATTTCTTATTGTAACCCAGAGTAATTTTTTACTTTGCACTGTATTGCACCATAAAACAACAAAATTCATGACCTTCTGTATATCAGAGATAGTAGACATGATTCTGATTCTAATATTCATGAATTTTATCTATGTGTATGACATGGATAAGCTTGAACTTAAATTCACAAGGCCCATCAGGACCATTCTAGTTTTTTCTAAAAGCAAACTAATCAGGACAATTCCTGAAGAAGGGTCTCTGCCTGAAGCATCGGCTATTTATTTGTCTACATAGATGCTGCTTGACCTGCTGAGTTCCTCCAGCATTTTGTGTGCGTTGCTCAAGATTTCCAGAATCTCTTGTGTTTTGGACAATTCCCCAGCTTTCCCCAGGAACAGAAATTCAGTAATGGGCCGTTGCATAACTGATGAGACTCAGTGTATGGAGCTGTGCTTCAAGAGTACTGGAGGAAATCTCGGTAAACCCACAGAATAGGGCAGACCATGTTCTTCACAATACGTTGGGAAGAAGGTTCCCAGGTGACTTAAAAGAGCTCATCATCAAGAAAATAGTTTTTGGCATCTCTGCCGTGATTAAAAAAATCACATGTCTACAATAATGTAGAAAACTTAGTTCACATCAAAAGAGTAAAAATAATTACTGGCAACATGAGAAGATTTACAGGGATCAGTCCATAAAGTGTCACTTTGTGATGTAGTCTTGATGAATGAAGGTTTTGTGTGGGTTTAAGCATGGTGCAGATTACTTTTGGAGGAACTTAACCAAAAAGTCACCAACTCCCCCATGTTGAATTAATATATCTTCAGTCAAATCAGTGGAACCACTGATGCCTCAAGGACCAATATCTGTACTTACCAGAGTAAACTTAACTCCATTTGCTAATGGGAATTAGAATCTCTGCACATCCACCGTGCAATTCGCCAAACTCATTTCAATTCTGAAACAAAATTGAAGAGGCATAATTTACTTTAATTGGTTTTGAAAAATATGCACTCCCAAGATGTCATGAAATGTGTAGCCACTTATAAAGAGGTAAAGACTTGACACATGACTCACTGGAAAACTATGTATCTGTCATTTCTAAATCCAGCAGAGGAGACAAACTTGGTAGTTACAAAGAACATAGAAATCTACAGCACATTACAGGTCCTTCAGACCATGTAACCTGCTCTAAAAACTGCCTAGAGTTTCCCTAGCGTATAGCCCTCTATTTTTTTAAGCTCTATGTACCTATCTAAGAGATTCTTAAGAGACCCTATTAAATTCGTTACCATCACCACCAGGAGTTGTGTGTTCCACACACCCACCACTCTTTGTATGAAAAACTTACTCTTGACATCCCCTTGGTGCCTATTTCCAAGCACCTTAAAACTATGTCCCCTTGTATTAGCCATTTCAGCCCTGGAAAAAAGCCTCTGCCTACCCACTCGATCAATACCCCTCATCATCTTATACACTTCTAACAGGTCACCTCTCATCCTCCATCGCTCCAAGGAGAAAAGGACAAGTTCACTCAATCTATTCTCATAAGGTACACCCTCCAATCCAGGCAACATCCTTGTAAATTTCCTCTGCACTCTCTCTATGATATTCACGTCCTTCTGAGGTGACCAGAACTGAACACAGTACTCCAAGTGGAGTCTGACCAAGGTCTGAAATAGCTGTAGCATTACCTCACAGCTCTTGAATTCAATCCCGTGGTTGATGAATGCCAATGCACCATTCGCCTTCTTAACAACACTGTCAACCTGCACAGTAGCTTTGAGTGTCCAATCGACACGGACCCCAACATCTCTCTGATCCTGTACTCTGCCAAGGGTCTTACCATTAATATTATATTCTGTCTTCAAATTTGACCTACCAAAATGAACCACTTCACACTTGCCTGGGTTGAATTGAATTGGATTGAATTAACTTTATGTTATACATCCTTCACATACATGAGGAGTAAAAATCTTTACGTTACATCTTAGTCTTAATATGCAATGTGCAATCGTAGTAATTCATAATAATTTACAATAAATAGAACAGTCAATGTAATATAGAGTACACTCAAGTCCATATGAGTTCATCAGTCTGATGGCCTGGTGGAAGAAACTGTCCCAGAGCCTATTGTTCCTGGCTTTTATGCTGCAGTACCACTTACTAGATGGTAGCAGCTGGAATAGATGGTGGTTGGGATGGCTTGGGTCCCCAATAATCCTATGTGCCTTTTTAACATGCCTGTCCTTGTAAGTGTCTCAAATCATGGGAAGTTCACAACTACAGATGCACTGGGCTGTCCGCATCGTTCTCTGCAGAGTCCTGTGATTAAGGGAGGTACAGTTCCCATACTAGGCAAAGACGCAGCCTGTCAGGATGCTCTCAACTGTGCCTCTGCTCTTAGGATTTGTGAGCCATACCAAATTTCCTCAGCCATCTGAGGTGAAAGAGGCACCATTGTGCCTTTTTCACCACACAGCTGGTGTGTACAGACCACGTGAGGTCCTCAGTGATGTGGATGCAGAGGAACTTGAAGCTGTTTACCCTCTCAATCCCAGATCCATTGATGTCAATAGGGGCTAGCCCGTCTCCATTTCTCCTGTAATCAACAACCAGCTTCTTTGTTTTTGCAACATCGAGGAAGAAGTTGTCAGAGAGATGACTTCTTCCTTGTAGGCCACCTCGTTATTGTTTGAAATTAGGTCAATCAATGTAGTTTCATTGGCAAATTTAATTAGCAGGTAGGAGCTGTGGGTGGCGATACAGTCATGGGCATACAGGGAGTAAAGGAGGGGACTCAGTACACAGCTCTGAGGGGCACCTGTATTGACAGTCAGAGGGTTTGAGGTGAGAGAATCGTCTCTTACAACCTGCTGCCAATCTGACAGGAAGTACAGGATCCAGTTGTACAGGGATGCATCTGCCACTTCTCAGCCCAGTTTTGCAACCTATCACTGACAACCCTCCAGACTATCTGAAGGAGCTTTGCATGGGGAACCTTATCAAATGCCTTACTGAAATCCATATACACTACATCCACTGCTCTACCTTCATCAATGTATTTTGTTCCATCCTCAAAGTATTCAAGCAACACACACAAAATGCTGGTGGAATGCAGCAGGCCAGGCTGCATCTATATGAAGAGGTACAGTTGACGTTTTGGGCCGAGACCCTTTGTCAGGACTAAATGAAAGAAGAGATCTTAAGAGATTTGAAAGTCGGAGGGAGAGGGGGAAATCTGAAATGATGGGAGGAGGGGGAGGGGTGAAGCTAAGAACTAGAAAGTTGATTGGCAAAGGGAGAGGGAGAGGGAGAGGAGGCTGCACTGGGAGCACCAGATGCAGTATATTTCTTCTATATATTGGTGAGACCCGATGCAGACTGGGAGCCCATTTCGCTGAACACCTACACTCTGTCTGCCAGAGAAAGCAGGATCTCCCAGTGGCCACACATTTTAATTCCACGTCCCATTCCCATTCTGATATGTCTATCCATTTCCTCCTCTATTGTCAAAATGAATCCAAACTCAGGTTGGAGGAACAACACCTTATATACCGGATGGGTAGCCTCCAACCTGATGGCATGAACATTGATTTCTCTAACTTCCGTTAATGCCCCCCTCCCCTTCTTACCCCATCCTTTATTTATTCATTTATTTATTCATTCATTCATTCATTCATTCCCTTTTTTCTCTTTTCTCTCACTCTCTTTTCTCTCTCTGCCCCTCTCACAGTCACTCCTTGCCTGCTCTCCATCTTCCTCTGGTGCTCCCCTCCCCCTTTCTTTATCCCTAGGCCTTCCATCCCATGATCCTCTCCCTCTCCAGCTGTGTATCCCTTTTGCCAATCAACTTTCCAGCTCTTAGCTTCATCTCTCCCCCTCCTGTATTCGCCTTCCTTTTGGATCTCCCCCTCAACCTCCCACTTTCAAATCTCTCACTATCTCTTCTTTCAGTTAGAATAAATGAAAAAATGAATAAACAAACTATTCTTCTTTTGCACTTTAAATTTTCATTTTAACTTATTTTAATTTTTTTGACTTGCACTGTATTGCTGCCACAAAACAACTGATTTTTCAACAAATGTCAATGATAATAAAACTGATTCAGATTCTTAACACCACAGAATGAGACTATTTAGCACAATGAATCTATGCTGGGTTCTCAAAGAATAATCCATCATTCCCATTCACCCACAATTCCCTGTATCCTATTCCCTCGCACATGGCCACTAATACCCCCTACTCTCCTATTCTATAATTCTCCTGCAACCCACCCACTCTATGGGTATTTTACAATTGTCAGTTGAAATAACAGCCTTTCAGAGTTGAGAGGAAAGCAAGATCAATCCAGTTCCTGAGACCATCTCTATGGAGCATCTATAAATTTGCTGATGATACAACCATTGTTGGCAGAATCACAGATGGAAATGAGAGGGCATGCAGGAGAGAGATTTACCAGCTAGTTGAGTAGTGTCAGAGCAATAATCTTGCACAACATCAGTAAGACCAAAGAGCTGATTGTGGACTTCAGGAAGGGTAAAATGACGGAACACAAACAATCCTCATAGAAGGATCAGAAATGAAGAGAGTGAACAATTTCAAGTTCCTGGGTGTCAATATCTCTGAGAACCTAGATGCAACATATTGATGCAGCTGTAAAGAAGGCAAGACGGTGGCTATATTTCATAAGCAGTTTGATGAGGTTTGGTTTGTCAACTAAACACTCGAAAACCTCTACAAATGTACCATGAAATGCATTTAGACTAGCTGCTTCAATGTCTGGTATGAGGGGGGCTGGGAGGGATTTCTGCACAGGATTAAAGTAAGCTGCAGAAATTTGTAAAAATTAGTTAGCTCCATCATGGGTACCAGCCTCCATAATAACAAAGTTATCTTCAAAGTGCAGTGACTTAGGAAGGTGGCGTCCATCATTAACGATCGCCATTCCCTCTTCACACTGTTTCCACCAGGAAGGAAGTAGAGGAGCCTGAAAGCACACACACAGCAATTCAGCAAATAGCTTCTTCTCTCTGCTATCTGTTTTCTAAATGGACATTGAACCCTTGAACACTACCTCACTACTTTTCTATTTCTGTTATTTTTGCAATACTTATTTTAACTTAGCTAGTTAATAAACACACACACACACACACACACACACACACACACATATAGATATATATATATATATATATATATATATTTAATGTAACTCCGTTTTTTCCTCTATATTTATTTATCATGCATTTCATTGCAACGCTACAGTAAGGTTAACAAATTTCATGAGATATGCCGATGATATTAAGCCTGATTCTGATTCTGGGACAGGAGGGGAGTCAGTATCAACCCCAGGGCCACTGGACTAGTGAGGTTTGTCATTACAATCAGGTTTATTATCACTGACAGGCAGTATCTCATCAGATCAGTTGTTTTGTGGCAAGACATAAAAAATACTACAAGTCACAATAGATAAATAAATAGACAAATAAACAAATAAACAATAAATAAATAAATACACAGAGTGGAAGAGGAATAGTGAAGTAGTGCTCATGGGGTCATCAATTGTACAGAACATAGAACATAGAATAGTACAGTACATTACAGGCCCTTTGGCCCACAATGTTGTACTGACCCTCAAACCCTGCCTCACCTATAACCCCCCACCTGAAATTCCTCCATATACCAGTTTAGTAGTTTCTTAAACTTCACTAGTGTATCTGCCTCCACCACTGACTCAGGCAGTGCATTCCACGTACCAACCACTCTCTGAGTGTAAAACCTTCCTCTAATATCCCCCTTGAACTTCCCACTCCTTACCTTAAAGCCATGTCCTCTTGTACTGAGCAGTGGTGCCCTGGGGAAGAGGCGCTCGCTGTCCACTCTGTCTATCCCTCTTAATATCTTGTACACCTCTATCATGTCTCCTCTCATCCTCCTTCTCTCCAAAGAATAAAGCCCTAGCTCCCTTAATCTCTGATCATAATCCATACTCTCTAAACCAGGCAGCATCCTGGTAAATCTCCTCTGTACTCTTTCCAATGTTTCCACATCCTTCCTATACTGAGGTGACCAGAACTGGACACAGTGCTCCAAGTGTGGCCTAACTAGAGTTTTATAGAGCTGCATCTTTACATCGCGTCTCTTAAACTCTATCCTTCGACTTATGAAAGCTAACACCCCATAAGCTTTCTTAACTACCCTATCTACCTGTGAGGCAACTTTCAGGGATCTGTGGACATGTACTCCCAGATCCCTCTGCTCCTCCACACTCCCAAGTATCCTGCCATTTACTTTGTACTCTGCCTTGGAGTTTGTCCTTCCAAAGTGTACCACCTCACACTTCACCGGGTTGAACTTCATCTGCCACTGCTCAGACTACTTCTGCATCCTATCAATGCCTCTCTGCAATCTTCAACAATCCTCTACACTATCTACAACACCACCAACCTTTGTGTCGTCTGCAAACTTGCCAACCCACCCTTCTACCCCCACATCCAAGTTGTTAATAAAAATCACGAAAAGTAGAGGTCCCAGCACAGATCCTTGTGGGACACCACTAGTCACAACCCACCAATCCGAATGTACTCCCTCCACCTACAACTCTGTGCTTTCTGCAGGCAAGCCAATTCTGAATCCACATGGCCAAACTTCCCTGGATCCAATGCCTTCTGGCTTTCTGAATAAGCGTACCATGTGGAACCTTGTAAAATGTCTTACTAAAATCCATATAGATCACATCCACTGCACTACCCTCATCAAAATGCCTGGTCACCTCCTCAAAGAACCCTACCAGGCTTGTTAGACATGATCTATCCTTCACAGAGCCATGCTGACTGTCCCTGATCAGACCATGATTCTCTCAATGCCCATAGATCCTATCTCTAAGAATTTTTTCCAACAGCTTTCCCACCACAGATGTAAGGCTCACTGGTCTATAATTACCTGATCTATCCTTACTAACTTTTTTGAACAAGGGGACAACATTCGCCTCCCTCCAATCCTCCAGTACCATTTCTGTTGAGAACGAGGACATAAAGATCCTAGCCAGAGGCTCAGCAATCTCTTCCCTTGCCTTGTGGAGCAACCTGGGGAATATTCCGTCAGGCCCCCGGGACTTATCCGTCCTAATGTATTTTAACTCCAACACCTCTGCTCCCTTAATATCAACATGCTCCAGAACATCAACCTCACTCATATTATCCTCACCATCATCAAGTTCCCTCTCAGTGGTGAATACCGAAGAGAAGTATTCATTGAGGGCCTCACTCACTTCCACAGCCTCCAGGCACATCTTCCCACTTTTATCTCTAATTGGTCCTACCTTTACTCCTGTCATCCTTTTGTTCTTCAGATAATTGAAGAATGCCTTGGGGTACCCTATATTCCTCAATAGACCCAGCTGATCCTTGCTTCCTAAACCTCATGTATGCTGCCTTCTTCCACCTGACTAGATTTTCCACTTCACTTGTTACCCATGGTTCCTTCACCCTACCATTCTTCAGCTTCCTCACCAGGACTAATTTATCCCTAACATCCTGCAAAAGATCCTTAAACATTGACCACATGTCCATAGTATATTTCCCTGCAAAAACATCATCCCAATTCACACACGCAAGTTCTAGCTTTATAACCTTATAATTTGCCCTTCCCCAATTAAAAATTTTCCTGTCCTCTCTGATTCTATCCTTTTCCATGATAATGCTAAAGGCCAGGGAGCAGTGATCACTGTCCCCCAGATGCTCACCCACTGACAGATCTGTGACCTGACCCGGTTCGTTACCTAATACTAGATCTAGTATGGCATTTCCCCTAGTCGGCCTGTCAACATACTGTGACAGGAATCCGTCCTGGACACATTTAACAAACTGCCCCATCTAAACTTTAGGAACTTATCAAGTACCAATCAATATTAGGGAAGTTAAAGTCACCCATGATAAGAACTCTGTTATTTTTGCACCCTTCCAAAATCTGCCTCCCAATCTGCTCCTCGGTATCTCTGGTGCTACCAGGGGGCCTATAGAATACCCCCAGTAGAGTAACTGCTCCCTTCCTGTTTCTGACTTCCACCCATACTGACTTAAAAGAGGATCCTGCTACATTACCCACCCTTTCTGCAGCTATAATACTATCCCTGACTAGTAATGCCACCCCTCCTCCCCTTTTCTCCCCTGTCTATCCCTTTTAAAGCACTGAAATCCAGGAATATTGAGAACCCATTCCTGCCCTGGTGCCAGCCAAGTCTCTGTAATGGCCACTACATCATAATTCCATGTATGTATCCAAGCTCTCAGTTCATCACCTTTGTTTTTGATGCTTCTTGCATTGAAGTACACACACTTTAGCCCTTCTACCTTACTACCTTTACACCCTTTATTCTGCTTCTCTTTCCTCAATGCCTCTCTATATGTTAGATCTGGCTTTACTCCATGCACTTCTTCCACTGCTCTATCGCTCCGGGTCCCATCCCCTTGCAAATTAGTTTAAACCCTCCCGAACCATGCTAGCAAACCTACCAGCAAGGATATTTCTCCCCCTCAAGTTCAGGTGCAACCCATCCAATCTGTATAGGTCCCACCTTCCCCAGAAGAGATCCCAATGGTCCAAAAATCTAAAACCATGCCCCCTGCACCAACTCCTCAGCTACACATTCAACTGCCATCTCCTCCAATTCTTACCATCACTATCACATTATACTGGCAACAACCCTGAGAATACCACCCTTGAGGTCCTATTCTTCAGCCTTCTGCCTAGTTCCCAAAACTCACACTTCTAACCTTATCCCTCTTCCTGCCTATGTCATTGGTACCAACATGTATCACAATCTCTGGTTGCTTTCCCTCTCGTACCAGGATGTCATGCACCCAGTCAGAGACATCCCGGACCCTGGCACCCGGGAGGCAACAAACCATGCATGTATCCTTCTCACGGCCACAAACTCTCCTGTCTGCTCCCCTGACTATAGCGTCTCCAATGACGACAGCTCTCCTCTTCTCCGTCCCACTCTTCTGCACCACAGGGTCAGTCTCAGTGCCAGAAGCCCTGCCACCGTGGCTCACACCTGGTTGGTCATCCCCGCCAACAATATCCAGGATGGTAAACTTATTATTCAGGGGAATGTCTACAGGGGTTCTCTGCACTACCTGTCTACTCACCTTCGCTTTCCCCCCTCGGACTGTCACCCAGTGACCTGCTTCCGGCAGCCGAGGTGTGACTACCTCCCTGTAGCTCTCATCTATGACTACGTCATTCTCCCTTATGAGTTGAAGGTCATCCAGCTGCTGCTCCAGATTCCTTACACGGTCTTCCAGATCACCCAGCTGCAAGTACTTCTGGCAGATGTGACTCTGTGGGAGAGGAGAGTTCCCCTAATACTGCCACATCTCACAGGAGAGGCACATCGCCGTCTCAGGAGGCATTGCAAAGACTAACTGTGAACAAGCTCGTCCTCTGCTTCTTCTCGTTGAAGCCTCTCGATTCAAAGCCTCAAATCTCCACTCCTTCACTGGTCCACTCACTCACTGGTCGCTTTCCACAGGCCACTCCGCTTGAGCTACCTCTCTATTTATTTGTTTGATTGCCCAATCAGATGCTTTCTACTGAGTCTAAGCTATTCAAATCTTGATTGTCTAATCAGTGGCTTTCTGCTGAGCTATTCAAATCTTGATTGACTTGATTGCACAGTCCAACTGCCAAAACTGCCAGAATCTCTCGAGTCAAAGCCTCAAATGTCCACTCCTTCACTGGCCCACTCACTCACTGACCACTTTACACAGGCATCTTACCGCAGATTCCAATGCTGCTCCTGGACTGCCACTGTGGTGCTGTGGAGTCCCTCCCCCCAAACGTTCCGGGCAGAAACTGTACTCAGGCAATCAGTTCCATCCGGTCTATCAGTGAATTTTTGCTATTACTTTTAAATTTTATTTTCTTTTGCCTCTAGGTCCCAATACTTTCTAGAAACTCAAGTTTGATTTGACACCTCCCACTCGATCTTCCCACTGGGGAGATTGCCAACTTCAAAGGCAAACTTGGTAGTCCCAGTTTGGTGTTCTTACGATATATTGTTGAATTGATTTTCCTTCTGTTCCTCAGCAGGTAGTAAGACAACCAATCGCCTGACGTCCCTGTGAAGGATGGTGACTTGGATCCTGTCTTTTTTCCCATGAGATTAGATGCCTTGTTGTGACTTTCAGAGCTTTTGTCACAGGAACACCGTAGCTTGGGAAGATCCTGACGCTGACGTCCCTCACGATATCTTTGCTATCTGGATTAGTCTTGACGACTCTGCCAAGCTTGAAATGTCCCTTCAGTGCATTTTGGTCACATAACCAGATGATGTCCCCAACAGTGAAGTTTCTCTGTGCAGTATGCCACTTGCTCCTGACAAACAAACAGACATCAGTGAGTTGGCTCCAGCATCACCAGAACTTGGTCACATCTGACTGCATTGCTTGGAGTCTTTTGTAGGGGTAGGTGGAAAGGTCAAAGGTTTTGAAATCCCCGCTTTGAGATGCTCAACCGAGTAGAAGAGTGTTGGGTGTGACATACTGAATACAGTCTTCCCAGCTCTGTACCCTGGCGTCAATTGGGCACTCATTGGCAAGGTTGGCTGCTATGTGAAGAGTTGTCTGGAACTCATTGTAACTGAGCCCACACTTCTTCCCAAGACTCTGGAGTGCTTTCTTCACAATGTGTACAGCAGCTTCTGCAGCACCATTCTTATGTGAAAAATCAGGCGGATGGATTTTCCACATCCACTCAGTTCCATTTTTTGCCACGGTCTCCTGCAGGGCTGCTTCGTTCAGGCTGTCCAAGAATCTGTACAGTTCCTCCAAGACTGGTTTTGCTCCAATTAAATTGGTGCCTGGATCTGACCAGATCTTTCTTGAATGTCCTCTGATTGCTGTGAACCTTTGATAGGCCATCAGGAATCCTTTGGTTGATAGGGTGTTTACCAACTCTGTGTGGATGGCTCTGCTGGCCATGCAGCAAAAGACCACTCCCCAGACTTTCAATGTTACTCTTCTCCTGACATCATCTTTTACCTGGTAGGGTCCAAAGAGGTCCACCGTTGTGAACTGGAATGGTGCAGCAGGTTCAATTCTTTCTGGTGGCAGGTCACCCATTACTTGTTGACATTCCCTTGCTTTTGTCTTCCTGCAGAGCATGTAGCCATCAACAACTTTTTGGGTAATTTTCCTTCCCCTTATGACCCATGCTTTTCTTCTCACCTTGAGCAAGGTTCCGACCACTCTGTCATGACTTTCATTGAGGGCCTCCTGAGTTAACAGTGTGGACACCCAGGCATCATAGGACAAGATGGGGACACCAACCTGATCTTCTTTGAAGATTTGCACTCGGCCATCACAAACCAACAGCCCAGTGTCTTGGTCTTTGTAGACTACCAGCCTGTCAGTAGTGGTGCTTGAGAAGGTTGTGCCCTCTTGTGTTGCTAGAAAAATGTCTCTTAGAGCATTTTCTCATTCCCTTACTGAGATGACTCCTGCCAAAGAAACTGTCTCCCACTTTGAACTGAATACAGCTTGATTTCGTCCAATGAACTGTTTGATGTCCACAAGGCTTCAGATGGCTGACGCTGCAGGTGGTCTCCATTGTTCTGTTTTGACCTGGTACTGTTTTTGTGCTGGTTCTTGTTTCTTTGCCTTGGCCCTTGTCAAAACAGCAACAAGTGCCTTCTTTTGCAAGTTGTTGATGGTTTCCCTGGCAGTGGCTGCTAGTTCTTTGGCTGATTTCATCGACCACTCATTCACTGGCAAACTCAAAAACTTTGGCCCATTTTGCCACTCTTGAGTCTTCATCCAGGTCTTGAGGGATGGCTGCTCTGGTGATTACATCAGCAATATTTTGCGGACCAGAAATCCACCACCAGTCCTGGCTCCCTGTGCTGTTTTGAATCTCTCCGATCCTATTTTCAAAGAATGTTTGATAGCCATAGCTTTCACGCTGTATTGCACCAACGACTTCTTGGCTTTCAACAAATGGTACCACTTCCCAACTTGGATTCGGCTATGCAGTTCAAATTACTTTTACAGGCATGAAGCTAACACTGCTCCACACATCTCTGCTTCAACAGCATCACCTTTGTGATCCAAGGGAGTTAATTTGGCTTTAGACTCCACTAACCTGACGATTGAGCCCTGGTCTGAGTTCCACCTTAGGTACATCACTGCTCCATCAGCGTGCTCGCTTCCATCAGAGAAAGTAATTGCCCAGGGTTCCTCAGTGAAGCTTGCGGGGAGTCAGTGCCCTGGTGAACTTTACCTTGCTAAGTTGAACATACACCTCGAAGAGCTTAATTGCCTCTTCCCTGAGGCCATCTGAGAGTGCTAAGTCCAATGTGTATTTGACTGGACACCTTTCACCCTTTGCCTCTTGGAACACCCTTTGTACCAGAATAGCTCCCTTCTGCTTAGCAGGAGTTACTAGGCCGACTGGGTCATATAGCCCTGATAGTTGGCTGAGCAGTTCTCTTCGTGTCAGGGGGTTTGGCGCTTGGTCTCTGATTTGCTCTTGTAGAAGGTCTTGGCCAAGTCTCATTTTTCCCTTTCTCCTCAAGAAATTGATTGCAATCATGACATGGAGCTTGTCCTCTTCTATTATGTAGCCCAGGCCAAGTGCTTTGTTGTCATCATCGTGCATTTGGTTTGGCAAGACCATGGTTTCTGACTTGGACTTCTCCAGCTTGTCATTGCACTCTTTCCTTTTACTTTGCCCAGAAAAAACACAAGGCTTGAGCTCGAAACTGCCGGCCTTTGGGATCTGTTCCATATTTGCTGTGATGGATTTCAGCTGGTCAAAGTAGTTGTGGGATGTGAGAATGTCATCAACATAGCTGTCACATTGGAGCACCTGCCGCTCCTCTTTGAGGTGGGTGAAAGGAGGGAGGTTAGCAGTTTTGCACGTTGCTAGCTGCGCAATGCACCCTGCTGGTTTATCTCCGATATTCACTCTTGTGATTGCATATTCCCTCAGCTCCTCATCCTCAGCCAGAGGAATCTATGCAGGTGCACTTCTTGGTCTTCCAAACAAATCAAATTGTACATCTTTTTCATGTCACCCAGAGCAGCACATACTCCACCACTGAATCTGAATAGGACAGTGCAAACCTGGTTGAGGACATCTGGACCTTTCATTAGCAGGTTGTCCAAGCTCACGCCTCTGAACTTTTGGCTACTGTTCCACACGAGTCTCACTGGGGTCATGAAAGAGTGCAGGTTCGGAGCAATAAGGAGACTCACATACCGGACTGGTCCATTCCAGTTGATGACTGTGTCTTTGCACAATTTCATTGCAGCCCTTCGATCAACCATGTCATGCACTTGAGCAGTGTAGGCAGCTTTCCACTCAGGTTCTTTGGCTAGTTGCTTTTCTGTCCTGAGAAATGTAGCCTCAACTGTTCTTCTATTGTTTGGCAAGGAAGCTGGATCTTCTAACCAAGGATATCCGGTGTGCCAATGTGGTTCCTTGCTGTGGCGATCACCTGTGACATAGGTGAGGCCTCTTCTTACAACTTCAAGTTCCCTCTCTTCAGCAAGAGTCATTCCTTTGCCGCCCAGCTGGCAGTTTCTGCAGCAGCAACCCCCTCATTTTGGCTTGCATGCTGAGCTAATACTATCCCACTTCCACCACTGTAGGAAGTCCTGGTTGGTGTTTGAAGTACCTGACTCCTGGAGCTTGATGCCATCCTGTCTGCTTGGTGGAAGTTGCACTGGGACTCTGCTGGTGAGCTCCTCGTACTTTACAGCAACTGCTCTCAAAATCTGTCTTGGACACATGGGCTGACACAGACAGCTCCTTAAAGAGATCAGGATGTGTTCCTCTGACTGTCTTCCCCAGTGGTCCATCCCACAGCATGAGGTCTCCAACAGCTCTGGTTTTCTGAGGTGCTAGCTGACCTTCTCTATGGCTGATGAGTAGATCTATTTCTCTGGGTCTCACAAGTTCATCAAGCAGTATGTCTGGGAAGAATTTCTGCAGTTGCCTCGGGGTCATATATTTGTGGACATTTGCAATGCTGTCTAGTCCATAACAAACCAATTGGTGTGATTTGAGAGTGCCCTTGGGAGCGTTTACTCTGATTTTTAGCAGGTACTGCTTTGTCTCCACCTGAACCTTCATCTCCCCAACTCCATGGACAACGAGAGTGATTTCCTCACTTGTGAGGTTCAGTCTGCTTGCAGCTTTGTGGGTTATATAATTGGAGTCTGAAGCCAAGTCAACTAACGTCCTGATTTTTTTTTGTCTAGCATTAACTGTGACCTCGAGGAGCATCATAATCACTGGCAGCTCTTGCAATCCACTTTCCACCAGAAGGCCCGGTTTATCTTTCACAGTGCTGAAAGCTCTAGATGCAGTGTTTGAAAGTACATCATGACATTCCTGGCCAATTCTGGTGAAAGTTTGCTGAAGAACTCCTCTTGATCCTCTGTATAGTTCTTCCTGCCTTTATCTTCCTCTGGACCAAATCTGCTCTTTTTTCTGACCTGCGCTGCTTTTCTATTTTTCAGCATTGGGGCACAGATAGTAATGATGCTCAGGTGCATGCTCATCCCTGCAGTCTTGGTTTTTACACAGATGGGCAGGTTTGCAGTATGAACTGTCATCATGAACCTCGAGGCACCTTTTACATGTCCCCAGCTTTCTTACTGCAGCCTTTTTCTCTGGTAGCTTTAGCACTTGAAACTGCTTGCAAAAGTAGAGCCTCCTTTTGTGCTTTCCATCACCACAGACTACACACCCTGCATGGTCATTGCTGACTTGGTAGACTTGGTTCTGGCATGTCTTGACTCAGCCCTGGTTTCTCTTCTTGGCTCTTCATCCCTCAGTTGCTCAAGCTGCTCATATATGTTATCTTGCTCTTTGAGGGATTCCAAGAGACTGTCAAACCGATTACCTGGTGCCACAGCATTTCTCCTGTCAGTGATATAGACCAGCCATTCCTTTTTGAGAGTTTCTGGAAGTTTACTTTCAGTTGATCTTGTCACCAGTGGATTTTTGATAGTACCCGTGTCTCCAAGGTCACTCAAGACTTAAAGTGCCTTCTCCACAGTTTGAATTAATTCCACTATTTTCTGTGGCTGATGATTTCTGACAGCTGGCATTTTCTTTAACTCTTTCACTATTTCAATAGCAATGCACGTTTGATTTCCATAGAGGTTTAGAACATGGAAGATGTCATCTGCAGTGTTAAAAGTAGAGATGCAAAGGTCGCTTCTGATTTTGTCGTCAAGTCTGTCCAGTAGTTGACTTTTTCACTTCTCTTGAACCGGTCAGCTCTCCCTGTCTCTGGAGTGCTTCCCAGTCCTTTCTCCGCCTCTGAAAATCACATTTGCTGTCAGTAAACTTGGGAAGGGCCATTGGTTTCAATCTGATGGCTGGCATGGGAAAATTGGAGGAAGATCCAAACGCCGTCGGTGTTAGTCTTTCAGCATCCTCCTTTCTCCTTGCCTGTATGAAATAGGCCTTTTTGGAAATCAACTTGGGGATGTAGAGTTCGAGTCCCTTTAGGTGACTCTGAAGAGCCTTCTGAACCCCTGGTGGGATCCATCATTTCCACCGACCATGCACCTCCTTCGCTGTCTTTACCAGTTCTTGCAGGTGGTTAAGCATGAAGTCATACGCCTCCTGGTTGCCATCGGGTTGTATGGCAGCAATGTTTTCACATTCATCCTCTGCTGCTTGTAGTAATGTGAACAATTCAACATTTCCAAAGTTGGTCCAAAGAGTGTCCTGGATTAAGCCTCTGACCTCCTTTAGTTTCAACTCACACTCATTTGTCGTCTTTGCAGGTCAGCTTATGCTGTTCAGGTAACACAGCTACTTCCTTAGTGTTCAGCTCCACCTCCCGTTCTGCAGTGAGTTCGGCCTCCACATCATCATTGGCTTCCATGACTTTCTCGACTTCCATTGTGAGTTTATTGAAACTGACTCTGAGCTCCTCTTCAGACATGTCTTCATAGGTCCTGGTAATACTGTTAGTCAGACGAGAAAATGATCTTTTTGCTGTTGTTCACGCTAGCTTGAGTTGCTCAACTGATTTCCCAATAGCTTAATCAGCCATGTTTGATTTCCTCTACGGGCTGTTCACAGGTGAGAAGGTAAGCACAACTTTTTAGTGATGCTTTGATGTTGTTTTATCTTCATTTGATTTTTTCCCTTTTTCAGGATTCCAGGTTATTGTTCCTGCTGTTCCAGCTGAAAGCTTCCAGATTTCTGTTTCCTGGTCCTCCACTTTCCCGCTCAGTTTTTTTTCACTGTCAACCAGTTTTTTTACTGTCAAGTCGGAGGGAGCCCTCGCTCTTTTTTGAACATGTGCAGCTTCCCCACTTGAAAGGAATTGAATACACCTACCTGAAGGTTTTTTAACCAGATTCCACTCAATGACCAAACAACTTTTCCTTTTTTTTCTCCTTTTATTTTTCACAAGTGCAGCAGTTTGATAGTTCTGTTAGTTCCATTAGTCATTAGTCAGTAGTCATAAGTCATAAGGTTAGTCATAAGGTTAATCATAAGTCATAAGTCTAGTCATAAGGTGAAACAATTGGCTGCCTCTTGGACTTTGTGGACGAATTCAGACCTGCACTTCCGTTTCTCTAATGGACTGTTATGGTCTCCGACTGTTATGTTTTCGAACCGGGTGAGCATTCCTGAAAGTTCGTGAGCTCTTCTTAAACCTCGCGCTGTTTCGAGAAGCGCTTGTGCGCGACGATCATGTAACAAAGTTAGCACTAGGCCAAACACAGTGACAGCAGTGCTCTTTTCCATGAAACAGTCTTTCAAATTATTTAAATTTCAGCAGATACCAATGCTGCTCCTGGACTGCCACAATGTCGCTGAGGGGATCTCCCCCACACCCCCTCCCCAAATGTTCAGGGCAGAAGCAGTGGGCAGTGGGTTCCGTCTGGTCTATCAGTGAATTCTTGCTATTACTTTTAAATTTTATTTTCTTTTGCCTCTAGCTCCCAATACTTTCTCGAAACTCAAGTTTGACTTGACAGGCTCTATTGACTTTCTTTGTTTTATGGCAAATTTAAAAGTTGTGTGTAGTATACATACTTTGAGAATAAATGTACTTTAAACTATGAGCTTACCTTTCTGTGATTCTGTGATTAATGAGTAGTGATCTCAATGAGTTAAGAAGTTGTTTCTTATATCTGACTAATCTGAAATAAGAAATTGTGGTCATTGGATAAGAAATTAGTCATTTACACTGAGGTGAAGAGTAGAATACAAAACTTTAGAGCTCTCTGCCTTCAGGTGGCCAATCACTGAGTACATTCAAATCTGAGGTCAATGTAATTGTTTTTGATAATGACAATGATTCAGTGGGAAAATGAACAAGCTAAGGATTTAGCTATGATCTTGCCCAATGTCCGAAAAGCCCAGGCAAAGTGTACTTGCTTTCTATTTTGTTCTTTATAGAATACAGAACAGTACAGCTCGGGAAAAGGTCTTTTGGCCCATGATGTACTGAATATGCTGTATGCATTACCCGATTCAACAAAATCTCTTCTCGTCTCAAAGAAATCGCTTGAACTTCCTTTTCAAAAGAAAATATTAACTTCACACTTGAACCTTGTTGAACATTACTCTTTATCTCACACCACAACATGTAATATCACATCATAAAACTGAAAAGCTTGGCTGCAAAGGCTAACAAGTAAATATAAAAATTACAAGATATTGAAACATGGTGGCAAAGGAGTTAAGGACTGACATGGGAAATGTCACAGCTTTCTAACATCTGATACAGTAATATTTTCCTGATCATCTGAAGGTGGAAAAGACTAATTAAAGAAGTGAAAGAAGGAAGTAATATGCAATAAACAGTAGAAATAATTGGTCTTTCAACACATGATCATGGATCTTATGTACACATCAAACTGAACTCCGACGTATACAGTATAAGGATACCAGTACCTTTATCATTAAGTTTATATCAGATACACAATGTTACATAAGCAGGAAATTCATTTCATAAGGCCTGTTTTCAATTTGGCACTTTCAGTGACAAAGATGGTGATGTGCCATTGTGCACTAATCACAATGGTTAGAATTATCCGTCGTCACATTGGGCTGATTATGGACAAAATGCAATAACTCTGACAATGTTCCATTCCAGTAAGATCATAATAATGAGCTACTTAATTACAACAATTCTTCAAATTCATCTGCAGTAAAAGAGGAATGTTATGTTCTGGGCTTTTTTCGTTTTGATCTGCCTGTGTGAGGCAGCTGTCTCTTCTGATGATCTCATAATCTGTGTTTAAACTTCTTGTTGTAAACACCAGTAGAGCCTAGTTCGGGGGTCGGCAACCCGCGGCTCCGGAGCCGCATGTGACTCTTTTACGTCTGTGCTGCGGCTCCCTGTTGCTTTGGGAAATAATTGGTTGTGGCGACCCTTTTCCTGGCACATCCGAACCGACTCACAATTAGATAGCCTACGGGGGTTTGCGAGCACAGAGCTTTGGAGCCTCTGCGCCATGGGGGGCAGGTTGAGGGAGGCTTAAAAGTGAGGCTGAAGATTTCGAATAAAGTTTTTTCCTTCGACTGCAGTTACCGACTCCGTGTCGTAATTTTAGCGCTGCGTGTAGCACACCGCTACATGGTCAGTATTTAATTAAAATGTATTTTATGTTAGTTTGTTAGTTTTTGAAATGTAAATCTAAATTTGAAGATTATGGTGATCTTGTACAATCTAAATAAGACTTTGTGGCGACCCATTTCCTGACACATCCGAACCGGCTCACAATTAGCCAGCGTTCAGGCTAAGGGAGATAGCCTACGGGGGTTTGTGAGTACGTGTCTTTTGCAGCATCCGCGCCCATGGGGGGCGGGTTGAGGGAGGCTTAAAAGCAAGGCTGTTTAGTTCGAATAAAGCTATCTTTGACTGCAGTTTACTGACTGCGTGTAGCACACCGCTACAACGTGTTTTTATCGCTGGCTGTCCAGAGGGGAGGTGCTGAAACGCTTTGTCGCGTGTCTGGAAGAAGTGAAAACTTTCCTGGGCAGCAAAGGGCTCACCTTTCCTGAGCTGGAACAGCCAGAGTGGCTGGAAAAGCTACACTTCATGGTAGACATAACAGCGCACCTGAACACGCTGAACACAGCTCTTCAACGGGGTAAGGACGTACAGCCCTGCACATGTTGGAGGATGTTTTGGCATTCGAGCGCAAGTTGACGTTGCTTGCCAGAGATTTACAGAAAGGCACATTGTCTCACTTCCCCAATTTGAGAGAGTTCAAAAAAGGTCACGACATGATAAATTCGGAGTATTTACATTGGGCAATCATCGCAATGCAAACATCGTTTGGGAAACGCTTCTGTGAGTTCAGAGAGGAAAAAAACACATTATCCTTCCTGGTCACTCCCCTAAGAATCGATCCATCCCTACTGAATACGACTGCATTGTCAGGTGTGAGTCAACCTGAACAAGGATGATAAATATTTTAATTGCCTATTATTTTACGTATATTCATATGCTTTCATTGTTCAGTGAAATAGTCCTTTTATTTTTCAGGTTGACAGCTGGCTGACGTTATTTTTGGTTTGCTGCTGGCGGCAAATTTAAGTTTGGCGTTTTTCATAAATACAAGAAGGACTCAAATAGACGTTGAGTATTTTACTTAAAAGTAACCTTCAACCCAACGTCTTTTTTTCGGAGGTCAACATGTTTTTGTTGCATGCAGAAATGTAATTTCGTTTTCTCTGCAGGAGTTCATCAATTTCATAAATGCAACACATTATAGTTTGTTTATACATAGCATAAAGGCAAAACAAAACGTTGTATGCAGTGTTATTTCATTTTAAATGTCAAACGGGTTTTGCGGCTCCCAGTGTTTTCTTTTCTGTGGGAAACGGGTCCAAGTGGCTCTTTCAGTGGTAAAGGTTGCTGACCCCTGGCCTAGTTAGTGTACTAAAGTGAGGATGTGGTAATATCATTCAAACCAACACATTAACTGGTGATCATAGCAGTGACTCTCAGTGCTTCACCTGCCTTTAACCTTTTTTAGTTCAGACCAAAGTCAAAATTAGTTTATCAAAGTTTGTACATGTCACTATATACAACCAGTTTCAGTTCAGATTCAGTTTCTTGCAGGCATTTACAGGAAAATTAAAACATTCAACAGAATTTATGAAAGCTATACATTAACAAAGACTGGCAAACAACAAAGGTGCAAAAGAAGACAAATTGTGAAAAATAAAAAAATAAGTATACCAATAATACTGAGAACATGAGTTGTAGAGTCCTTGAAAGTGAATCTGTAGGTGTGGAATCAGTTCAGAGTTGTGGTAAGTGAAGTTATCCACACTGGTTCAGGACCCTAATGGCTATAGGATAATAACTGTTACTGAACCTGGTGGTGCGGGAGCTAAAGCTCCTGTATCTCCTGCCCAATGGCAACAGCAAGAAAGAGGATGGCCTGGAGGTAACCAGAGGAAGGCAGGCCAGATTTAAATAGCCTGAAATCTACATTATAAATCTGCAAGGAGGAGGAGTACGTCTCTGGATGCCACTGAGAAAAGATGTATGGTTCCACAGCTGCATGAATTCTTATCCCAACCTGGCCCCCTTTATTAAATTATTCAAAATAACAATATTTTCATTGCAACCAGGTGTAGTTGTAACAAATCCTTTCTGATGACAGCTTAAAATAACCACATTCATCAGCTTCTTAGCCAAAATCTTTGACAACAATCTCAATAGAATTGAGCCAACGGTGATAGGGCACCAATTGTCCACATATTTTAATTTGTCCTTGTCATCAGCTTTTGGAATAATGACCATCGTTATTATTCTAACTAGACGTGTGTAGCTTTGACTGGAACTGAGATAGGCATGTCCTGTTTGGTCAAAATCCAGTCTTCAAAGTTTGCTTTTAAAAACTAAGTTTCAAAATGAAAATGGAGAATCTGATAAATCAAGCTCCAGACTGTAATAATGTTTTAGTTATTTATGCTCATGAGATGTAGTAATCAATGACAATGCTGATATTCACAGGTGCAAGCCTTCCCTGTTATTGAGTTTTGAGGACATCTTCAAATCTGGAGCAGAAAACAAACTGCTTGATGATGCTTGCAGAACTCAAAGACACACTGAATTCCTCCAGTGGATTTTTTTTAAGAAAGGAGAACTTTAATACTGAAACTTTGGTGTGTGTATCAGTCTGATGGTTAAAGTGGTTGTACAGGTTAAGCAGGGTCATTGGACTTTTAGATGACTTTTGACTTCTGAAGGATGGAAGACAAATTGGCTAAGATTCCAATAGAATAGCAAACCCTAGAGTATGAAGTATAAAACAGGGCTTTGGAGAGAGATTCCATTGCACAGGATCAAAACAGGCTGCAGAGGGTTCTAGACTCAGTCAACTCCATCATTGGCATAAGCTTCCCTACTATCAAGGACATCTTCTAAATGTGGTGTCTCAAAAAGGCAGCATCCATCATTAAGGACCTTCATGATCTGGGACACACTCTCTTATTATTACCATCAGGGAGGAGATACAGTAGCCTGAAGATACAACCTCGACTTTTTAGGAACAGCTTCTTCTTCTCCACCATCAGAGTTTTGAACAGTCCCTGAACCCACAAACGTGGACTCATTATTCCTGTTTTACAATACTTATTTTTTACTGTAATTAGTCTTACATAGTAATATAACACTGTACTGTTGCCACAAAATGACAAATTTCATGATGTACACCTGTGGCAATTAACTTGATTCTGATATTTTCATCCCTAATTGCCCCTAAAGAAAGCAGTAAAGTTGGTGGGTTGGAATCATCGATTGGCAAAGGTGGAATTTCTAGAGTTAAAAGTGGCAGATTCTAG
This sequence comes from Hypanus sabinus, assembly GCF_030144855.1. Taxonomy (NCBI): domain Eukaryota; kingdom Metazoa; phylum Chordata; class Chondrichthyes; order Myliobatiformes; family Dasyatidae; genus Hypanus; species Hypanus sabinus. Next base: position 97,472,656 of record NC_082713.1, read on the forward strand.
AAATCCCAAACAAAATTAGAAAGTGCAGAATAGTTCAACTGGTGAACGGAGCTTCAGTTCAAGGACAATAAAGATTGCCAGTTCTGATGGAGTTCTTGACACAAAGCATTGCCTCTGCTTCTGTCCCTATGTTTTTGTTTCAAGTTAGGATTATAAGCCTCCTGTCTGAAGGACTTGAATGAATCAAATGTTTTATTTAATAACAATCAGCAGTTTCATAGACAGTGGAACTGCTGATTTACATCACAGTCAAGAGTTCAAAACTAAATTTATTATCACCATACACAACCATGAGATATGTTTTCTTGCAGGCATTTAGAGTAAATCCAGAAAACACAGTAGAATCAATGAAAGACTGCACCCAATAGGACGGATGATGGGCAAATAACCAATATGCAAAAGACAACAAATTTTGCGACCACAAAAGAGAATAATAGTATTAGTAGTAATAATAAATAATAAAAAAACTAACTTAATCCTTATAGACATGTTAAACCAAATAAGACATGAAGTTGCACAAGAGCTAGAAAGAAACCAACCTAATGGCCATGACAGTATTACACACGAAAATAATGAAGATGCAACAAACCAAAGCACTGATGAAAATACAATTACTTCAGCTGCTTCGCAATTGGACATTAATAGGAACAACATCTATCCAGTACCTCTGCAAAATGCTAATGACAAAGCTGAGCTCACAGGCAAAATTGTCCTAATATTTAACACCACACCAACAGCATACATGTGCAATAACCCAACAAAAAGACCCTATATATGAAAATAAAATGTCATCAAAATTTGCAAAAATTTTTAACACTCTCAACAATATTATATTACTACACCATTTAGGAAAACTTGAAATATTTGAAGAACTACACACAACAACATACTGTGCCGCATTAACACAGTGCAATAGCTCCAAAATAGAGGCACTCATTAATAGAAACTCAAAACTGAGTAATGAAGTGAGAACAGCAAAATGGCAGAAGAGATTAAAACAACAAAATTGAAAACTTAAAGGCAGAAGTAGGTAGCCTAATGGAGAACAAAAAAGGTAACCTGAGAAAGAAGGTTAAAAGAAAAGCTAAGGAGATAGTAAGAAGATAAAAGTTCCATACAAGATATGATCAGCCTAACAAAAGCACTGCAAAGTTTTTAGATGCATTAAAACAAAAGCTTAGCGTGTAGACATGAAATGCACCAGACAAAGCAAACAGAAATACCAGTTCAGAAACAATGAAGAAGGTTTATATAGGACATTGAAATTAAATTTGATGTACCAGCCCCAACGTGAAATTACCAACAAACACAGAGATAATGAAATTTTGGTCTAATATCTGGTGAAACAGAGTGACACACAATCAAAAAGCAAACTGAATTAGGTGTCAATGCAGTGTTGCTCAGGTGTTAGGTGTTGCTTTGTTGGTAAAAAATGAAATCAAATCATTGAAAAGAGGTGACAAAGGGTCAAAAGGAGTTGAATCATTGTGGATAGAGCTAAGAAACTGCAAGGGGAAAAAGACCCTGATGGAAATTATATACAGACCCCTAAACTGTAGTAAGGATGCTGTTTACAAGTTACAACAGGAGAAAATGCATACCAAAGTGTAATCTTACAATAGACATCAGGAATTTCAATATGTAAGAAGATTGGGAAAATAGCTTGGTGCTTAATTTGAAGTGGGGGATTTTCTAGAATACCTACAAGATAGCTTTATAGAGCAGCTCGTGGAAGAGCCTGCTAGGGGATCAGTTGTTCTGAACTGGGTGTTGTGAATTTATGAACCATAAATTATCAAGAGCTTAAGGTAAAAGAACTCTTAGGGGAAAGTGATCATAATATGGTCGAATTCACCATGAAATTTGAGAAGGAGAAGCTAAAGTCAGATGTATCAGTATTAGAGTGGTGTAAAGGGAATTACAGAGGCATGAAGGAAGAGCTGGCCAGAATTGATCGGAAAAGGACACTGTAAGAGATGACAGTAGAGCAGCAATATCTGGAAGTTCTGGAAGTAACTTGGAAGGCACAGAATATAGATATCCACAAGAGGAAGAGGTATTCTAAAGGCAAGATGACACAAACATGGCCAGCATGAAAAGCCAATGCCAACATAAAAGCCAAAGAGAGGGCATGTAATAGAGCAAAAATTAGTGCAAAGTTAGAGGTTTGGGAAGCCTTTAAATACCAGAGGGATACTAAAAAGTTATTAAGAAGGTAAAGATGAAATACGAAAGAAAGCTAGCCAATAATATTAAAGAGGATACCAAAGTTTCTTCAGATACAGTACATAAGGTGTAAAAGAGAAGTGAGAGTGGATATTGAACCAGTGGAAATGATGTTGGAGAGATAGTAATGGGGGACCAGGAAATGGCGGAGAACCAAAGAAGAATTTTGCATCAGTCTTCACTGTGGAAGACATGAGCAGTGTGATGGAAGTTCCAGGTGTCAGGGGTCATGAAGTGTGTGAAGTTATCATTACTAGGGAGAAGGTTCTTGAGAAACTGCATGGACTGAAGGCAGATAAGTCACTTGGACCAGATGGTGTACACCTTAGGGTTCTGAGAGAGCTAGCTGAAGAGATTGTGGAGTCATTAGTAAAGATCTTTCAAGAGTCACTAGTTTCTAGAATGTTTCTGGAAGACTGGAAAATTGCAATTGTTACTCCACTCTTCAAGAACAGAGTGAGGCACAAGAAAGGAAACTTTAGGCCAATAAGCCTGACCTCAGTGTTTGGGAGGATGTTGGAGTCGATTGTTAAAGATGATGTGTCAAGATACTTGGAGGCACATGATAAAATAAGCCATAGACTGCATGGTTTCTTCATCGGAAGATCTTGCCTGATAAATCTATTGGAATTCTTTGAAGAAATAACAAGCAGGATAGACAAAGGAGATTCAGTTGATGTTGTGTACTTGGATTTTCAGAAGGCCTTTGACAAGGTGCCATACATGAGGCAGCTTAACAAGTTATGAGTCCATGGTATTACAGGAAAGATCCTAGCATAGAGAAAGCAGTGGCTGATTGGCAGGAAACAGAGAATGGGAATTAAGGGGGCTCTTTCTGGTTGGATGCTGGTGACAGGGGTCTGTGTTTGGACCAATTCTTTTTATGCTATATGTCAATGATTTGGATGATGGAATTGATGGCCTTGTTTCAGTTTTCATTTGCAGACAGTACAAAGATCGGAAGAGAGGCAGATAGTTTGGAGGAAGTAGAGAGGCTACAGAAAGATTTGGACAGATTAGGGCAATGAGAAAAGAAATGGGAGATGGAATACAGTATCAGGATTTCTATGGTCTTGAATTATGGTAGAAGACATGAAAGGGTTGACTATTTTTTAAATACAGAGAAAATACAAAAACTGAGGTGCAAAGAGCCTTGGGAGTCCTTGTGCAGGTTTCCCCAAAGGTTATGTTGGAGATTGAGTCTGTGGAAAGGAAAGCAAATGTAATGTTAGTATTCATTTCTAGAGGACTAGAATATAAAAGTAAGGATGTAATGTTAAGACTTTATAAAGCATGGGTGAGGCCTCACTTGCAGTATTGTGAGCAGTTTTGGACCTCTTACCTTGGAAAAGATGTACTGAAACTGGAGAGGATTCACTGGAAGTTTTTGAAAACAATTCCAGGATTGATTGGATTGTCATATGAAGAGAGTTTGCCGGTTCTGGGCCTGTATTCACTAGAATTCAGAAGAATGAGGGTGATCTCATTGAAACCTATTGAATGCTGAAAGAGCTTGATAGAGTGAATGTGGACAGGATGTTTCCTATGCTGGGAGAGTCTAAGACTAAAGGACACAGCATCAAGAATAGAGGGGTGTTCATTTAGAATGGAGATGAAAAATAATTTCATTATCCAGAGAGCAGTAAATCTGTGCATTTCATTGCTTCAGGCAGCTGTGGAGGCCAAGTCTATATATATATATATTTAAGGCAGAGGTTGATAGGTTTTTGATTGGTGAGGATATGGGAGGGGTGGGGTATGTGATTGAGAAGTAAAATGGATCAGCCATGATGAAATGATGGAGCAGATTTGATGGGCCAAATGGCCTACTTCTACTCCTATATCTTACAGCCTTATGGTCTTATAAGTTATTAATTGGATATCTCCAGGTTTCAGCTCAGTATCTTTGAAATGTTGTTCAAACTCATTTTGTGTCCAAGCCAGTATACAATTCAATTTTAATTAATTTACCATTCACTCATTCACTTCTGGTATAGGCTATATTGCTTGTCTCCTGTTAGCTTTCATATTGTGAATCTCAAGGTGACTCAGTCTTTTATTGTCAAATTTTTCATTAGCATCACATAGATTAGTGCTCTTTTTGAAACTGCATTTTGACTTTTTATTTTTTCTCTTCCTTGTGCAGTCCATTTGTTTTTGTCTGCTTGGCATGTTCTTTATATGTGTCCTACTTTGTTGCATTTTCTGCAAGTTTCACCTTTTAACCTGTATTGGTCTGGTGTATATGAGGGCCTGCCACAACAGTAATACAATTTGTTTGGCCAGCATTCCTCCATGTAGATGCATCAAATTTGTTCACGTAGACTTTCATTCCTGACAGCAACCCAATTGCATCTCTGTCTGCTGTTTCCATTGATGCTGCTATTGCAACTACTCCTTTAAATTAAGCTGTGCTTCAATTTGGAGCCATTATTGAATGCTTGCTTCTAAGATTCCACAAACTAAATGAACCTTCAGTGCATCATTAAGCCAATCCCTGAACTGAAAATACTCAATTTATTTAATTCAGCTGTGTATGCTGAAATGCTCCCCTTCTTTTGATTCCACTTATGAAAACTAAAATGTTTTGCAATCAACAATGGTTTTGGTTCTAAATGTTCCTGCATTACTTTGACAATAGTAGCAAAGCTCATTTCTGCTTGCTTTGGTTGGATCAGTCAAACTTCTAAGCAAATTGCATGCCTTTAAACCCAATACACTCAGCAACACTGACACTTGCTTCTCATTGGCTATTTAATTTACTTCAAAATTCTGCTCCATTTGTAGAGTATACATGAACCAGCTATCTGTTGAGCAATCAAACACATCTATCTTTTCAATTTAGCCAGCTATTTCCACCTTTTTTAATTTATGATCATTATTTCCCAGTAACCATTGTTTATGAACCTATGAATTTGCCCGCTTTCTGCATTCTTTAACTCAACTATTCTGTTACTTTCCAAAGAAGTGCATGCTGTGCTGTTTTGTTTTACTCAACCATTTCTAGTTGCACTTCATTTTTCTCGAGCTTCTCACTTTAACAGGTAAATAGTCATCTGGGGTTTGTTTTAAAACTTACTTTTTCTCGCTGTAAAGTTTTGTAATTTCAAAACATAACATTAATTGCAAGAAAAAGATGGGAGCCAGGAGAACGGGTCTTACTTTAAGCGAGATGCACGCATTTGTCGTGGTGGCATGATGACCTATGCTATTATTTACTTTTACATATAACCCATAATTTAATTATTTCATCAAACAAGAATGCATAATCAAACAATATATTTACAATATTACTCCAATATTACTGAAATATTGAACACACCCCCTCCACATTATCTAAGTCTTGCAATTTCAATGAAATCACCACCCTTTCTTCTAAACTCCAGCAAGTACGGGCCCAGAGTCAAAAAGTGCTCCTCCTACACTAACTCTTTCATTCCTGGGATGATCATTCTTGTGAAACTCCTCTGGTTCCCCTCCAATGCTAGCGCATAATTTTAAGGGGCCCAAAACTGCTCATTATACTCCAAATGCAGTCTACCAATGTCTTATGTCCTCAGCTGCACTTTAATACATATTTGACTTGTGCTGTATTTGATGCTAGTACCTTGCTAGCACCTATATATTAGCACCTTGTCCAGTTTCCTTCATCACCACTGAATGGTAGTCCAGGGTGTACCATTTAAGTGATGCAGTGTAGAAACAATTAGCTTTATTTATCATATGTGCATCAAAACATCAAAATATTTAATAAAATATTTGTATTAACAATCTGCATAGTCCGAGGATGTGCTGGAGGTAGCCTGCAAGCCTCACCAAGCCTCTGATGCCGACATCGCATGGCCACAACTTACTAACCTGTATCCATATGTCTTTGCAATGTGAGAGGAAACCTTCACAGTCACAGGGAAAATGTACAACTTGTTACAGATAGTGGTGGGAAATGAAGTCCAACGTGCTCTGTCAAATGGTGCAAGTTGAATTATCTGCAGATGAACATTAGCAAGGCAAAGGAGATGGCGATGGACTTTAGGAAGACTAAACCCGCACTGCTCCCTGTTACTATTGACGGTGAGGACATAGATGTGGTGAAGACCTGCAGGTACCTGGGGGTGCAACTGGATGGTAGACTTGAGTGGAGCACCAACACAGAGGCTGTGTACAAGAAGGGCCAGAGTCACCTCTACTTCCTGAAGGTACTGAGGTCCTTTGGAATGTTACGAATGAGGAGCAACTCTGATGGGCAGAAGGGTACAGAATCACCAATGTCCGCCCCCCCCCCCCCCCTTTTTGAGAATCGCAAAATCGCTATTATTTCAGGTCTGATACCCAGGAAATGAGAGAGATACACAGCATGTCAGTAATGAGAGAGAGACGCAGGATAACAGAAAAGGCAGTTGTTATTGACAATGCCAGAATACACAAGGTGGAATGTCTCCTATTGACAAAGAGAGAGATTACTGCTATTGTCTCTTGAAGGAGGAATTGTGTATTTACTGTACTATTCATTGAAACCCCTCAGGGGGCAGCCAGAGTGGTCTGGTTGAGGGATTGCATCATCCCAACCTGATAGACACCTGAGACCCCGTGAGTGAGGATAAAAGTAGGGTCTGGGGAACACCCCTCAGATGCACCAGGAGAGACGCTACAAGACCGGTGGGGGCTTGTGTGTGTGTCCACCCTTGCCTGGGTGACGAGTCCTCCACGGAACGGTCTAGTTAAAGGACGGAAACAGATCAAGATCGAAAAAGGAAAGTCGGCAAGTTTTTTTTCACTCTCTCTCTCTCTCTCCAACAATTGCAACACAGTGATCAACAACAACTGCAGCTGTATGGACAGAACTGAACTTTATATTTCCATCGGACAATTCATTATCCCCTAGACAATGATAGAACATTTCTTATTGATTATTATTATGCCTGCATGTTTAGGTTTAGTATTGATGATGTATATTATCTGTCTATTTGCATTGACATTATTTTTGTGTATTTTTACTAATAAATACTGTTAAAATAGTATCATCAGTCTTCAACGGTTACTCCTATCTTTGCTGGTAAGACACCCAGTTATGGGGTTTGTAACAACCTGAGGCCTCGTCTTGAGATTTGATACCAAATTGGAGGGCCAGTAAATCAGGCTTTTAAGTCCAGACTTGGATCTGGTTGCGCAGGTAACCAGCAAAGATGGACATAGACGAATTTACACAAAACCTGAATTTGAAGGCGCTAGAGGGGGCCACAAAGTCGGACTTGGTAAATATTGCGAAAGTACTAAATCTCGCAGAGGTGAGGTTGTCAAAGAAAAAGTGGGAGATGCTGAGGGCCATAACTCAGTATTATATTGAGACGAATGTGTTTTCAGCTGAGGTATTGGACAATATCCCTGAAAAAGTACCAGCTAGTGGGACGGTTCAGTTAGAGTTGAAAAAATTGAGGCTAGAGGTGGAAGAGAAGAGGGAGCATGAACGTGGGTTAAACTAGCTGGAAGCAGCTGAAAAGGGGAAGGAACAAGCTGAAATGCAGAGGGAGCATGAAATTAGGTTAAAAGAGCTGGAGGCAGCTGAAAAAGAGAAGGAAAGAGCTGAAAAGCAGAGGCAGTATGAGGAGAAGGAGAAACAGAGGCAGCATGAGCTGGACATGGAGAAGTTAAGGCAAGAGCGAAGAGCTCAAGGGCCAGACCGAGAGGAGAGGTTTAATGTTAGTAGGGAGTTTAGGTTAATACCTCCGTTTGAGGAGATGGATGTTGATAGTTATTTCTTGCATTTTGAAAAGGTAGCAGTGAATCAGAAGTGGGAGATCAGTGGGTGGCGTTGTTACAAAGTGTGTTAAAAGGGAAGGCACAATGGGCATATGCGGCGTTGTCTGTGGAGTAGGAGGAGTATGAGAATTACAAGGAAGTAAAACAGGCCATTCATAACATAAGTACATAAGAGATAGGAGCAGGAGTAGGCCAATCGGCCCCTCAAGCCTGCTCCACCATTCAACAAGATCATGGCTAATCCAATCTTAACTCTAGTTTTCACCAAATCCCACAAGGCAACAGTGCCAACAAACAGGGCACCACGTCGCCCATATTATTTTATTATTCATCCCACCCAAACCCATGTGATCACCCGGGGAAAAAAAAACGATTTGCCAATTGAGGAGAAAAAATTTGGAAAATTCTTCTCCGACCCATCCAGGCTATCGAAAACTGGTCCAGGAGATCACATGGCTGATCTATACCTAGCCTTATGTCCACTTACCTGCTCGCTCACCGTATGCCCTAATGCCATTTTTTTATCCAGGAAAATGTCTATCTCCATTTTGAGTTTATTTGGTGTAGTAGCTTCCACAGCTCTCTGGGGCAGTAAATTCCACAGCCCCACTACCCTCTGAATGAAGAAATTCCTCCTCATCTCAGTCCTGGAACGGCATCCCCTTATTTTAAGATTATGCCCGCTAGTCTTAGTTTCACCCATCATTGGGAACATTCTCCCCGCATCCACCCGATCAAGCCCCTTCACAATCTTATATGTTTCAATAAGATTGCCTCTCATTCTTCGGAACTCCAATGAGTAGAGTCCCAATCTACTCAACCTCTCATCATACATCAACCCACCCATCCCTGGAATTAACCTAGTGAACCTTCTCTGCACTGCCTCGAGAGCCAGTATGTCCTTTCTTAAATATGAACACCAGAACTGCATGCAGTACTCCAGGTATGGTCTCACCAATACCCAGTACAACTGCAGTAAGACCTCCCTGTTCTTATACTCCATCCCCCTAGCAATGAAAGCCAGCATGCCATTGGCCTTCTTGACCACCTGCTGCACTTGCATACTAACTTTTCGTGTTTCCTGCACCAGGACCACCAGATCACTTTGCACAGAAGCACTTTCAACTTTCTCTCCATTTAGATAATAACTTGCTCTATTATTTTTCCTGCTAAAGTGCAAGACCTCACACTTGTCAGTATTATGTTTCATCTGCCAAATGTCTGCCCAATCACTCAGCCTATCTATGTCCCCCTGCAGGGTTTCAATGTCCTCCGCACTCATTACACTCCCTCCCATCTTTGTGTCATCAGCAAACTTCAATACATCGCACTTAGTCCCTTTCTCCAAATCATTAATATAGATTGTAAAGAGTTGGGGTCCCAACACCGACCCCTGCGGAACACCACTAGTCACCAACTGCCGGTCTCAGAATAAACCATTTATCCCAACTCTCTGTTTTCTGTTAGAAAGCCAATCCTCCACCCATGCCAGAATATTATCCCTAATTCCATGATTTTTTACTTTAAGTAATAATCTTTGGTGTGGCACCTTGTCAAATGCCTTTTGGAAGTCCAAATATACCACATCCACTGGTTCCCCTTTATCTACCCTATATGTTATGTCCTCAAAGAACTCCAACAAAATTGTCAAACATGACTTCCCTTTTGTAAAGCCATGCTGACTTTGTCCTATTAAGCTATGTTTATCCAAATGCCCTGTTACTGTTTCCTTAATTATCGATTCCAACATTTTGCCAACCACAGATGTTAGGCTAACTGGCCTATAATTCCCAGCCTTCTGTCTATTGCCCTTTTTAAATAAAGGAGTTACATTAGCATTTTTCCAATCTGCCGGGACCATTGCCGAGTCAAGGGAGTTTTGAAAAATTATCACTAATGTATCCACAATCCCGACCGCCACTTCCCTTAAGACTCTAGGATGCAAGCCATCCGGTCCAGGGGATTTATCCACCTTCAGTCCCATTACTTTATCAAGTACCATTTCCTTGGTGATTTGAATCGTAGTTAGCTTCTCTCCCCCTAGAGCCCCCTGTTTATCCAGTGTTAGGATATCTTCAGTGTCCTCTACTGTAAAACCTGATACAAAATATTTGTTCAGCGTTTCCGCCATCTCCATGTCTCCTACCATTAATTTCTTCGGGCCTACAAATTGGTACCTGAGGCCTATAGACAAAAGTTCAGAGATTTAAAGAAAGTGTGGAATCAGACATATGCAGAGTTTGCCTATGAGATGGGTGTGCTCTTGGATCGTTGGTGTGCAGCAGAAAAGGTGGAAGAGGATTTTCGGCGTTTCAGGGAGTTAATTCTGATTGAGGAATTTAAAGGTTGTGTTTCGGATGATATCCGGATGTATTTGAATGAGAAGCCGAATAAATCCATATCCAAATTTGCCAGGTTCACAGATGAATATGCCCTAACCCACAAGACAAAGTTTTCCTCGACTAAGAGTTACCAGAAAGACCGTGGGAATGGTAGAGAAAGCCCACTGGCTGAGGCAGAAATTCAGCCGGGAGCTAGTGGTAAAAGTAAGGAGGAAGAAAGGCAGGCTGGCAGGAGGGTTCCTGACTTGACCTGTTTTAATTGTGGAAAGGTGGGTCATATTGCATCTAAGTGCTTTGCTCCGAGGAAGGAGACAGGAAAAGGGAAAGCAGCAGTCCCTACAGGATGTATTGTGTTGATCAGCAAATCGACAAGAAAGCCCCAGGTAGATAGAATACGTGAGGGGCGTGAGAAATTTATTTCAGAAGGGACCGTGTCTGTGAAAGAGGGAGAAACACCAGTTCCAGTGCGGATCTGGTGAGATACTGGAGCTGAGCAGTCATTGAGTCTCAGTAAGGTACTAGATTGTGGTCCTGAGACTGGAGATGTAGCTTTGAGAGGCATAGGAAAAGGGACAGAAGCTGTGCCTTTGCATAGGATCATTATAAATTGTGATCTGGTATCTGGACCATTTGAAATAGGGGTGCGATCAGAATTCCCGAGAGAAGGCGTGGACGTCCTTCTTGGTAATGATTTAGCCGGTGGTGAGGTTTGGTCAGCAATGAAGCTGACTAGCCAGCCTGTAAGTATTGAGGACCCGCCCCTAGATTCCAGGATCTATCCCACATGCGCGATCACTCGCAGCATGTCGAGAAAGGCAGCTGAGAAAGAGACCAGTTTAAATGAGTCCTGGGTGGATTTGGCTGAGACATTTTTACTCACCCTGTACCAAGAGGGGTTAGAGGGTGGTAAAACGGAGAATAGAGAGGTGAGAGAGAGTAAAGGAGAGGAGGTAGACCTACCCTTAGCCAGGAGGAAATTTATAGAGGCACGGAGTAAAAATGAGAAACAGATAAGGCTGTTAGAAGGTCCAGGGTTGGACATGGATGATCTGTCTGGCTTGCCAGAACTGTTTGAAGAAGTTGAAGAATTTAAATGTGTTCCTGATAATGAAATAAGGGAAGTCCTAGATGAAAAGGATGCCATTACCTTGAAGGAGTCTGCTGGGTTAGCAGATGAGGTTGTTTTAACCCACAGGGTTGAGTTTACTCCGGAAGGGAGTTGCCCAGAGAATTTGAAAAGGGGACGGATATTGAAAGCCTGGAAGAGGCAGATGTCCCGTTTGAGTGTGTTCAAGATGTGGATACACATGGTACTGAACCTAGTAATGAAACTCAGGAAAAGTCTGAGGTATCTGATTCAGTTAAAAAGGAATGCAGTCCTTGTGGGTCAGATGGACTTGGTTCAGTGAAGAAAGGGTTAACCTTGGTAATAGTGGGAAGTGAGAATTCCCAGTGGTTTGTGTTCGAAGGTGTGTTAAAAGTTAGTGAGGAGATAAAAGGTGGTGATGTGGATATTATTATTGAAGGAGAAGGGAAAAGTATAGTTCTTAAATTGAATGAAGAAAATTTAAAGTCTGGATTGGTGTCAGAAGCAGTAACCAGGCTGAAGGAACAATGGCTTGTTAACAAGGTGCCTGCGAATCAATTACAGTTTGATTTGGAATGTAAGGGTACCCCACTCGCTAATGTTATTCAAGGGTGTGCTGTGAAGAGGCAGAATTTGAAATGTTGTTTGGACAAAGAGGGATCGCTTGCAGATTTTAAACTGAAAACTAATAGAATGAAGGGTCCTGAAGATAAAACTAACGACTTGCTTAAAAATAAAGAATTGTGTGGAAGTTGAGAAAATGGGCTAAGTTTGGAAAACATTGTTGATAAAATAACTCCTATGAAAGGAGCATGCAAAAGCCTATTCCACACTGATAAACAAGCTAACCACATGAGAGTTAACTGGGAAAGGGGCGAGGGTTGAAAAACGCCACTTTAAATAACAGGATCTGGTTTTTAGGGATTTCGACAAAGCATGTAAATAATAAAGACAATACCATGGAAGATTGACTGTTGAGTTTAAAAGTAAAATAAAGATTAGTATTTGCATAAACTTTTGTAATGTACTACAGAATAATTACACATGTATTGGTTCACATTTTGTATTATATACTTAAGATCACAATCCTTTAGTTTTGTTTTGCTGAAGAAAAGGAATAAAAATAGGTGGTTATTAAATTAGAGTCTGATGCTGCAAGAATTTGATATTAAGATACAGCATATTAAAGGAAGTGATAATGTGCTCACTGACTGTTTATTTAGATGCTGAATTGAATGTATAACTGTATTACTCTGTAGTGAAAAAAACTCTTTTGTATTGTGTTAGATTCTGAAATTCTGTAAGACTCTGTAGTAGTTAATTTTTCCCTGTTGTAAAAATCCTTAGAAGGTTGGGGGTGTTACAAATGAGGAGCAACTCTGATGGGCAGAAGGGTACAGAATCGCCAATGCCCGCCCCCCCCCTTTTTTGAGAATTGCAAAATCGCTATTATTTCGGGTCTGATACCCAGGAAATGAAAGAGATACACAGTATGTCAGTAATGAGAGAGAGAGACACAGGATAACAGAAAAGGCAGTTGTTATTGACAACGCCAGAATACACAAGGAGGAATGTCTCCTATTGACAAAGAAAGAGATTACTGCTATTGTCTCTTGAAGGAAGAATTGTGTATTGAGTACTGTACTATTCATTGAAACCCCTCGGAGGGCAGCCAGAGTGGTCTGGTTGAGGGATTGCATCATCCCAACCTGATAGACACCCGAGACCCCGTGAGTGAGGATAAAAGTAGGGTCTGGGGAACACCCCTCAGATGCACCAGGAGAGACGCTACAAGACCGGTGGGGGCTTGTGTGTGTGTCCACCCTTGCCTGGGTGACGAGTCCTCCACGGAACGGTCTAGTTAAAGGACGGAAACAGATCAAGATCGAAAAAGGAAAGTCGGCAAGTTTTTTTTCACTCTCTCTCTCTCTCTCCAACAATTGCAACACAGTGATCAACAACAACTGCAGCTGTATGAACAGAACTGAACTTTATATTTCCATCGGACAATTCATTATCTCCTAGACAACGATAGAGCTTATTTCTTATTGATTATTATTATATTTGCACTTTTAGGTTTAGTGTTGATGACGTATATTATCTGTATATTTGCATTGAAACTATTTTTGTGTATTTTTACTAATAAATACTGTTAAAAATAGTATCATCAGACTTCAACGGCTATTCCTATCTTTGCTGGTAAGACACCCAGTTACGGGGTTTGTAACAGGAGTATGCAGTCTTCTCCTTCACATGTTCGACCAGTCTGTTGTTGCCAGTTTAGTCTTCTATGTAGTGGTGTCTGGGGCAATGGCATCATCACAGGTGATGCCAACAGGCTCAATAAACTGCTTAGAAAATCTGGCTTTGATTTTGGAGTCAAACTGGACACACTGGAGACTGTGGTAGACCAAAGGACCTGACAGAAAATCCTGGCTATTCTGGACAATGTTTCTCACCCTCTACATGTTACCTTGGCTGAACAGAGGAGCACTTTTAGTAATAGACTAAGACAACTGTGCTGCTCCAAAAAACACTATATAAGGTCATTCTTGCCCTCAGCCATTAGGCTTCATAATCTATAGCCGGGGAAGTGATGACCCCTCCTGTTAGACTGTTTGAGGTAACGTTTTCTTTTATCTTTCTACTTCTCTTCTAATACTTGTATATCTGTGCACTTGTAATGGTACTATGATACTGCAATTTCCTTTGGGATCAATAAAGTATCTATTCATCTATCTATCTTTGCAATGTCAAGCTAACTGCTGCCCAAGTAACCAACACTCTGTGATTTTGATTCCTAAATGCCTTATGCATGCAAAGGCATGGACAGTAGGTGGATAGGAATATTGCCACATCCAAGTTCCTCTCCAAGTTATGCATTGGCTCAGCCTGGAAATACATTTCTAGAATTCTGCAATCTCCCCTAATAACACAAGTTACAAAGGTTCACCAACTTGGCTCACTGCCAGATGTTCAAGAACAATTAAAGGTGGGCATTAAGTGTGGGCTCTACCAGTGACACTTAAATCTGATGAATGAGTTAACAAGAGAAATTGTGAGCAACTTCTCTACTAATGTAATTGCATGGAAAGGTCAGTGGGAAAACTGCTTGCCTGCTTGTCTGATTGATGCAGATGTTAACTCAGGACCTATCTTCGGTTCACATAATAGAAACAACTGTGTAAAAGGAAATCCTTTAAGGTAAAACCATTTAAATTACGTCCATGTGAGCCCATTAGTATTTCTCCAAATGATCTCAATGGCTTATCCAAAAATTAGATTGATTTTCTCCTTTACTTCTTCATCATCATGTTGGCCAAGATCTTGCTGAGATTATATGGCAAATGATCAAATTTTGTGGCTCAAATGATGTCAAGTTCAGGGGTCACTGAGGGATGTAGAAAATCCAAAATGTTGGCCACTCTTTGGTCTTGGTTTTTCGAATGTGCCTGCATGTAATCTTGCTGCATTTTCTCAGCGGTTACACTGGGGAATCTGCCCACTGAATCTACCTGCAATTCCATTTAATCAATGGAGAGAAATAGCTGTGTGGCCCTTCTACAAATATAACATAGGATATGTTATATCCTATAACATATGTCCACTCTATCTATGCCTCTTAGCATTGTGTACATTGCTATCAAGTCACCTCTCATCCTCCTTCTCTCCAAAGAGAACCCCCCTAAGTTGTTCAACCTCTCCTCATAAGACATGTTCTCTAATCCAGGCAGCATCCTGGCAAATATCCTCTGGACCCTCTCTAAAGCTTCCACATCCTTCCTATAATGAGGCAACTGGAACTTAGCACAATATTACAAGAGTGGTCTAACAAGAGTTTTATAGAGTTGCAACATTACCTTACAGTTCTTTATCTCAATCCCCTCGACTAATGAAGGCTAACACACCATACACCTTCTTAACAACCCTATCAACCTGCGCTGCAACTTTGAGTGATCTATGGATATGAATCCCAAAATCCCTCTGTTCCTCCACAATATTAAGAGTCCTGCCATTACCTTGTATTCCGTCTTCATATCTGACCTTCCAAAGTGAATCACTTGTCTGGGTTGAAGTCCATCTGTTATCTTTTAGCCCAGCTCTGCATCCTGTCAATGTCCTGTTGCAACTTGCATCAACCTTCCACACTTTTCACAACTCCACTGAAAGTAATTAAAACAATACTTGCTTGAATGGCTTTTTAACTGTTTAAAATACTTTATTGTTTTATAACATGCACAAAATGTTATAGAACTCAGCTAGTCAGGCAGCAGAATGGAAAATAGGGTATTTGGGTTTCTTTATACAGATGTTACAGATGTCATTTAACAGGATAAGCTGAACTATAGATGTGGCACTTGACCTTGGGTGACAGCAGTTCCTTCTCAGCTTACAAACACTCTACTCTAGTACAACCCATATGTATGACTGAACATTTTGGGAGACCAACAGGATGGATTTGCTTGCAGTTGCAAGCTGCTTTGTCTCCTTGATAGCATGAATATTGATTACTCCAGCTTCCAGGAAATTCTTACCCCTTCCCCACCTCATCCCTCTTTTTCTCATTACTCATTCTGGTTACCCTCCTTACTATTCTCTTCTCACCTGTCCATTACCTCCCCTGGTTCTCTTCCTCTTTCCCTTTCTTCCAAGGTCCACTGACCTCTCCTATTAGTTCCTTTATATTCACCTCTTCACATCTATCACCTCCCTGCTTCTTATTTCAACCCCCTCCTACACTTACTCACCTTTCCCCTCTTCAGGACTCACCTATCACCTGCCAGCTTGTACTCCACCATTCCACCCACCTTCTTATTTTGCCTTCTGTTGATATTTCATTGATATTTCTTCCCCACCATAGATGCTGCCTGACCTGCTGATTTCCTCCATCATTTTGTGTGTGTTGCAGAAGATTTCCTGCACCTGCAGAATCCCTTGTGTTTATAATTACTTTGTAACTTTTGATCTTTTTAAAATAATTTTGCACTTTTTTCCTTTACCTTTTTTCTGGATTGACAGGGATATTGCCAAACTATCAAAGATTTCTTCTCACCCTCCCATGTAGCAACATTACATTCTGTGCTTCCATGCAGTGTAATGGGCAACTATTTTAGATCGGAATGGCTTTTTGAAGCAAATAGTTACTAACACATCTGGAAAGATACTTCTGTGTGAAATGCTGGCTCATTAAATCCTGCTTCCATAAACTTTATCAGTAACCTTTTTCCAAAAGGATTTTGTTTTCATACTTCCAGCCTGAATTCTCTGTGCGCACTTGTCATCTTGTAATACACCAAACTTCATTGCAGTGGCTTGCTGAGGAAGTTACGGGAAAATTTTATTAATTATACATGGGATTCCCATTAAGAATGAAGACATAAAAATCTGCAATGGAACTAAAACAAATTAATAGAAAATTTATACTTAAATTTAGAGTAATGTCTGCGTGCTTCCTTAATTAAAAAAAAAACAAAACAACAGGATCTATTCCACACTCAATACATGTAAAGGTAATCTAATCGACTTGATTTATTCAGCCACAGACTTTATTTCCTAGGATGATAGAAAGTGGTCATTCTGCCCCACTGGTCAGTGCTGTTGTTCTGTATGAGCCTCCCCACCAATCCCACCAATCTGCTTTACCTCACCCAACAGCTCCACTTCTACATTTCTCTCTCTGGCTCTTTGTCTCTTTCTCTTTCTCCACCTCTGTCTCTTTCTCTCTGTCTCTCCCTCCCTCTCTATGTCTGTCTGTCTCTCCCTTTCTCTCTCTGTCTCTCTTCCTTTCTTTCTCTTTCTCTGTCTGTCTCTTCTCTCTCTTTCTGTCTGTCTGTCTCCTCTCGCTCTGTCTGACTCATTTGTCTCTGTCTGTCTCCCTGTATCTTCTCTTTCTATCTGTCTCCCCTCTCTCTCTGTATCTGTCTGTTTGTCTCTGTCCCCTCTCTCTCCTCTCTCTTTGTCTCTCTGTCTCTGTCTCTCTCTCTCTGTTTCCCCTCTCTCTGTCTCTCACTGTCTGTCGCCTCTTTTTCTCTCTGTCTCTGATTCTCTCTTTCACCGTCTATCTGTCTGTCTGTCTGTCTCTCTCTGTCCCTCTGTCTCTGATTCTCTCTCTCATTGTCTGTTTATCTCTCTCTCACTCTTTCTCTAATGTGTTTCTCTAAATGTATTTAAGATGTTTCTCCACTGCAGCGTTCCATGTTTTATCCACGTCACTTTCATTAGAATAAGAAATATGACTGATTTTCTTTTGATTGTGGGCCATACTTTTATTCTGCATGTGCCCAAAGATTGGCAGGAGGGAGAAACATGTCCTTCTGAAAATGGAGTTTGCTGTAGTGTGGGATAAATGTTGAGTTGTTCCTGGCACCATTTGATGGTCTGATCACAATGAGCCTAAAATTGGGCTCACGAAGCAGTTAGGATGTGGTCAAAAGAACAATTCAAGATGCTTTGAGTTGGTTAGACCTCCAGGAAATTAAAACCCAATCCTGACCGTACAGCCACTACTGACTTTAACAGGCTTGCTACAGAGTTGAATTCCCAGGAGGCAGATTACCAATCTAAAAGTTACAACAAGTTACACTCAAATATGAGTGCACATCTCATATTTTGTTGTCAGTCTAAATAAATATGCATCTGCAGAGAGTTTTGTGTTTCAAAAAATCTCCTAACTGAAAGGACAAAAGAAGAAAAAAAGCAGGAGGTTTTCTAAATCCCTGCTGGGTGCAGATTCCATGTTTCAAAATCATAGACACATCTGTCTGCAACTCATCTATTGCTCATACATCCTTCACATTCAGTTTCAGATTTATATATTGAAATATCCAGTGAAAGGCATTGTTTGTGTTAACAACCAGTGCACCCAAGGCTGGGCTGGGGGCAGTACGCAAGGTTTGCCACACATTCTACACAGGCCCACAATGATCCACAGAACAGCACTAGCAATCTATCTTATCCAGGATATCAATGATCACACCACTGCTCTGGTATCCGTTCTGAAGCTGGTTCCAATCTTTCTTAAAGTTGGATGAAAATTCTCATCAACCTGCAGAGTTCTAGTAGACAGTTAACTCTTCAAGCGTATTGATGTCTGACATCCAACCAAACAAAACAATGTTTCTCTGGACCACAGTGCACCCACAAAAATTATATCACACACTGAACCTAAACCAAAATATTATCACAAATAAGTTAATAAAGTATAATTTAGAATGCAAGTAGTGCATTGCACAGGTAAAGAGAAAAGAGAAACAGCTCACTGCCCTAATGACGAGGCGTTGGTGGTGGCAGGGTATTCATTAGTCTCACAGCCTAGGGGAAGAAGCTGTTACACTATCAGTCCTAGTCCTGATGCCCCTGTACTTTCTTTATGCTTGGCTATGCCCCTATCTCAGGTTCTACCAGCCTGAGCCAAGAAGAAAAAAATAATAATAAATAAGCACTCTGGCTTACGAGCCTAATGGTTGAAAGATAATAACTGTTACTGAACATGGTGGTGTGAGTTCTGAGAAACCTGTACCTCCTTCCTGACAGCAGCAGTGAGAAGAGAGCATGTGATGGGTTGTGAGGGTCCCTGATGATGGATGCTACTTTCCCACAATGGCACTTGGTGTAGATGTGCTCAATGGTGGGGAAGGCTTTGCCTGTGATGAATTGGGCAGTTCTCACTACGTTTTTGTAGCCTTTTCCATTCAAGGGCATTGGTGTTTCCATACCAGGCCATGATGCAACCAGTCAATATACTCTCCACCACACAGCTTTGACACAAGTTTATCAAAGTTTTAGATGTCATGCCGAATCTTAGCAAACTGCTAAGAACATAGAGGTGCTGCCATGCTTTTTTCATACACACACTTACTGGGTGCAGGACTAGTCATCTGAAATGATAGCATAGAGGAATTTAAAGTTTGAACTTGATGACGCAGTGCAGTCGAGAGTCGGCAGTGTGAACAGCAGCGGGCTGAGCATAGAGCCTGGTGGGGGGTGGGGGGGGGTGTACTAGTGATCTGTGATGGTATTGGGTTTGTTGACCATGAAGTTCTATGTTCAAATGAAGACCTTAAACCCTATCAGATATAAATAACCATGAGTACACTCACTATTGGGAGATTATACAGGAACTACCTAATCTTCAAAGATTAGTTCAATTCCCTGTTTATTCTCCACAGCGAGTTTAGTTCCCAATCTCCACTATTTGGTTGCTGGATCTGCTCTCCCTACCAAGGTCAAGATACTTGTTGTTTAAACCAGTTCACTTATTTACAGTGATGTACATCTAAATCCATACAAGACTCTTAAAATCACATTTAAAACTCACAGAGAATTTCCACCTTAAACATTTCCAAATCACTAACCATTTTGAAAACACAAAGCATTTCCTAAAGCACAAAGCACAAAGCATTTCTCAAACATAAAGGACAAATGATTTCCAAAACATGGGTACAATTCTTATAAACTAAAAGGACATTCAAAGATGCAGATAAGCAAGTTGTCTGTCACAGAAACTGAAGATGGAGAAATGGATTCTAATTAGAAACATAGGAACATAGGAAATCCACAGCACAATACAGGCCCTTCAGCCCACGAAGCAGTGCCGAGCATGTCCTTACCTTAGAAATTGCTTAGGGTTACCCATAGCCCTCGATTTTTCTGAGCTCCATGTACCTGTCCAGGAGTCTCTTAAAAGACCCTATTGTATCTGCCTCCACCACCATCTCCAGCAGCCCATTCCATGCACTCACCACCCTCTGCATAAAAAACCTAACTCACCACTCCCTGACATCTCCTCTGTACCTACTTCCAAGCACCTTAAAACTGTACCCTCTCATGCTAGCTATTCCAGCCCTGGGAAAAAGCCTTTGACTATCCACACAATCAATGCCTCTCATCATCTTATACACCTCTATCAGGTCACCTCTCATCCTCCGTCATTCCAAGGAGAAAAGGTCGAGTTCACTCAACCTATTCTCATAAGGCATGCTCCCCAATCCAGGCAACATCCTTGTAAATCTCCTCTGCACCCCTTCTATGGCTTCCACATCCTTCCTGTAGTGAGGTGACCAGAACTGAGCACAGTACTCCAAGTGCGGTCTGACCAGGGTTCTATAAGCTGCAACATTATCACTCAGCTCCTAAACTCAATCCCACAACTGATGAAGGCCAATGCACTGTATGATGCAACCTGCACAACAGCATTGAGTGTCTTATGGACTCGGACCCCAAGATCCCTCTGATCCTCCACACTACCAAGAGTCTTACCATGAATACTATATTCAGCCATCATATTTGACCTACCAACATGAACCACCTCACACTTATCTGGGTTGAACTCCATCTGCCACTTCTCAGCCCTGTTTTGCATACTATCAATGTCCCGCTGTAACCTCTGACAGCCATCCACACTATCCACAACACCTCCAACCTTTGTGTCATCAGCAAACTTACTAACGCATCCCTCCACTTCTTCACCCAGGTCATTTATAAAAATCACAAAGAACAGGGGTCCCAGTACAGATCCCTGAGGCACCCCACTGGTGACCGACCTCCATGAAGAATATGACCCATCTACAACCACTCTTTGACTTCTGTCGGCAAGACAGTTCTGGATCCACAAAGCAATGTCCCCTTGGATCCCATGCCTCCTTAATTTCTCAATAGGTATTGCATGGCATACCTTGTTGAAATTCATCTGCTACTCTACCTTCATCAATGAGTTTAGTCACATCCTCAAAAAATTCAATCAGGCTCGTAAGGTAGGACGTGCCTTTCACAAAGCCTTGCTGACTATTCCTAATCATATTATGCCTCTCCAAATGTTCATAAATCCTGCCTCTCAGGATCTTCTCCATAAACTTACCAACCACTGAAGTAAGACTCATTAGTCTATAATTTCCTGGGCTATTTCTACTCTCTTTCTTGAATAATGAAACAACATCCGCAACCCTCCAGTCCTCCGGAACCTCTCTCATCCCCATTGATGGTGCAAAGATCATCGCCAGAGGCTCAGCAATCTCCTCCCTCTCCTCCCACAGTAGCCTGGGGTACAACTCGTTCAGTCCTGGTGATTTATCCAACTTGATGCTTTCCAATAAGCTTCAGCACATCCTCTTTCTTAATATCTACATGCTCAAGCTTTTCAGTCTGCTGCAAGTCATCCCCATATTCACCAAGATCCTTGTCTATAGTGAATACTGAAACAAAGTACTCATTTTATATCCCTGCTATCTCCTTTGGTTCCATATACACTTCTCCACTGTCACACTTCATTGGTCCTATTCTCTCACGTCTTATCTTCTTGCTCTTCACATACTTGTAGAATGCCTTGGGGTTTTCCTTAATCCAGTCCACCAAGGCCTTTCCATGGCTCTTTCTGGCTCTCCTAATTTCTTTCTTAAGCTCCTTCCCACCAGCCTTTTAATCTTCTAGATCTCTAACATTACTTAGTTTTTCGAACCTTTCGTAAGCTCTTCTTTTCTTCTTGACTAGATTTACAACAGCCTTCATACACCACTGTTCCTGTACCCTACCGTCCTTTTCCTGTCTCATTGGAATGTACCTACTCAGAACCTCATGCAAATATTCCCTGAACATTTGGCACATTTCCCTGAGAACATCTGTTTCCAAGTTCCTGCCTGATAGCCTGATCTTTCCCCTTACTCCAATTAAATGTTTCCACAACTTGTCTGTTCCTATCCCTCTCCAATGCTATGGTAAAGGAGATAGAATTATGATCACTATCTCCAAAATACTCTTCAACTGAGAAACCTGACACCTGACTAGGTTCATTTTCCAATACCAGATCAAGTACAGCCTCTCCTCTTGTAGGCTTATCTACATATTGTGTCAAAAGACCTTCCTTGAACACACCTAACAAACTCCACCCTATCTAAATCCCTCGCTCTAGGGACATGCCAATCGATACTTGGGAAATTCAAATCTCCCACCATGACAACTTGTTATTATTACACCTTTTATGAATCTGTCTCCCTATTTGTTCATCGATGCCCCTGTTACTATTGGATGGTTTATAAAAAACATCCAGTAGTTATTGACCCCTTCCTATTCCTAACTTCCACCCACAGAGACTCCATAGACAATCCCTCCATGAATTTCTCCTTTACTGTAACTGTGACACTATCTCTGATCAATAGTGCCACATCCCCACCTCTTTTGTCTCCCTCCATGTCCTTCCTGAAACATCTAACACCTGGCCCTTGTAGTAACTATTCCTGCCCCTGAGCCATCCAAGTCTCTGTAATGGCCACAGCATCATAGCTCCAAGTACTGATCCACGCTCTAAGCTCATCTGCATTGTTCATAATACCTACATTAAAATAGGCACATCTCAAACCTTCGGTCTGAGTGTGTCCCTTCTCTATCACCTGCATATCCTCCCTCTTGCACTATCTACAAGTTTTCTCTATTTGAGAGCCAACTGCCTCTTCCTTTGTCTCTTCAGTTTGGTTCACACCCCCAGCAATGCTAATTTAAACTCTCCCCAAGAGCCTTAGCAAATGTCCCCACCAGGATATTGGTCCCCTTGTGATTCAAGTGCAACCCGTCCTTTTTGTACAGGTCACTCCTGCCCCAAAAGAGGTCCCAATGATCCAGAAATCTGAATCCTTGCCCCCTGCTCCAATCCCTCAGCCACACATTTATCCTCCACTTCATTCTATTCCTATACTCACTGGCCTGTGCCAGGCAGTAATCCTGAGATGACTACCATTGTGGTCCTGCTTCTCAACTTCCCTCCTAACTCCCTGTAGTCTGCTTTCAGGACCTCCTCCCTTTTCCTACCTATGTCATTGGTACCAATATGTAAAATGACCTCTGGCTGTCCTCCTTCCCATTTCAGGATATCATGGATGAGATCAGAAACGTCCCAGACCCTGGCACCTGGGAGGCAAACTGCCCTCTGTGCTTCTTTCCCGCATCCACAGAATCTCCTGTCTGACCCCCTAAATTAGTGTCCCCTGTCACTGCTGCCATCCTCTCCCTTTCCCTACCCTTCTGAGCCACAGGGCCAGGCCGTCCCACCCAACAGTGCTCAAGCAGGAGTACTTATTGTCGGGGGGACAGCCACAGGAGTTCTCTATAGCCTTTGACTCCTGCCCTTCCCTCTCCTGATTGTAACCCATTTATCTGTCTCCACAGGCCCTAGTGTGACTACCTGCCTATAGCTCCTCTCTATCATCTCCTCATTCTCCCTGACCAGACAAGGTCATTGACTGCATCTCCAGCTTGACCCACCTGGTGCAGATTTGGCCGTCCAGGAGGCTGGAGTCCCCCAGACTTCTCACCTCTGACACCAAGCACAGAACATTCTTCCTCACACACATTCTTCCAGTCTGTACTCTACACAGGTAACCTACCTTGCCTCAATCCGTTATCGCCCCATTGAGCCAAAGTCTTCCTACTCTGTCTCCCTTTAAGCTGTCTCCTTTTAAATTCTTCTCGCTGTTCTCACTGACTGACGTCCATGATCTTGGGCAGTCGTGCCCCAATCAAACTGCTGAAGAAATAATTTTTCCACATTTCTTGATGTCCCTTAAGCCTGATCTGCTCTTTACATTTAAACCCTTTCCAACCACTTGGCTGACTTCTCGAGCATGTGTTATTTCCTTAGATATCCTTTTAACGCAAATGTTTTGAGACATGGATCTTAGTTAGCTACTGCTAACACTGTAAAGACCACAAGATCATAAGCCATAGTAGCAGTATTAGGCCTTTTGGTCCATTGAGTCTGCTCCGCCATTCAATTATGGCTGATCTTTTTCCCCCTCCCCAATCAAGAACCTATCAAGTTCTGCCTTAAATACACCCAATGAGCTGACCACAATAGTTGCCTGTGGTAATAAATTCCACAAATTCACCCCCCTCTGGCTAAAGAAATTTCACTGCATCTCTATTTTAAA
This sequence comes from Hypanus sabinus, assembly GCF_030144855.1. NCBI lineage: Eukaryota > Metazoa > Chordata > Chondrichthyes > Myliobatiformes > Dasyatidae > Hypanus > Hypanus sabinus. The sequence goes on from NC_082713.1 coordinate 97,496,982, forward strand.
TGGACATTCATCTATCCTGAGGCTGTGCCTCCTTGTCCTAGACTCTCCCACCATGGGAAACATTCTTTCCACATCTACTCTGTCTAGACCTTTCAACATTCAAAAGGCTTCGATGAGATCCCCCCCCATCTTTTTAAATTCCAGAAAGTACAGACCCAGAGCCATCAAATATTCCTTGTATAATAATGCTTTCATTCCCAGAGTCATCCTCATGAGCCTCCACTGAACCCTCTCCAATACCAGCACATCTTTTCTTAGATGAGGGGCCCAAAACTGTTCACAATACTCAAGGTGAGGTTTCACCAGTGCCTCATAAAGCCTCAACATCACATCCCTGCTTTTGTATTCTAGACCTCTTGAAATTAATGCTAACATTGCATTTACCTTCTTCACCACCTGCAATTAGACCTTTTGGGTGGTCTGCACAAGGACTTCCAAGTCTCCTTGTATCTGAGCTTTGGATTTTCTCCCCATTTAGAAAATAGTCCACACATTTATTTCTATTACATGATAATGCAGGATAATGCATTTTCCAACATTGTATTTCATTTGCCATTTTCTTGCCCATTCTCCTAATCTGTTTTAAGTCCTTCTGCAGCTTACCTGTTTCCTCAATACTACCTGCATTTCCAGCAATATTTGTATCATCTGTCAACTTGACAACAAAGCCATCTATTCCATCATCTAATTCATTGATATACAGCATAGAAAGAAGTGGTTCCACCACTGACGCTGCGGAACAGCACTAGTCACTGGTAGTCAACCAGAAAAGGATCCTTTTATTCCCACTCGTTGCCTCCTACCAATCAGCTAAATCTCTCAGCATGCCACTAACTTTCCTGTAGTACCATGAGCTCTTAACTTAGTTAGCAGCTTCATGTGTGACACCTTGTCAAAGGCCTTTTGAAAGCACAAATATACAACATCCACTGCATCCCATTTATCTATCCTGCTTGTAATCTCCTCAAAGAATTCCAACAGGTTCTTCAGGAAAGTTTTTTCCCTTAAGGAAACCATGCTGACTTTGTCCTTCTTGTCTTGTGTCACCAAGTACTCCATAACTTCATCCTTCACAGTTGATTCCAACATCTTCCCAACCACTGAGGTCAAGCTAACTGGTCCATAATTTCCTCTCTGCTGCCTTCCTCCTTTCTTAAAGAGTGGAATGACATTTGCAATTTTCCAGTCCTCTGGCACCATACCAGAGTCCAATGATTTTTGTAAGATCGCAATCTCTACCACTACCTCTTTCAAAAGTCTAGGGCATAGTTCATCTGATCTGGGTGACCTATGCGCCTTCAGATCTTTCAGATTTTTGAGCACCTACTCCCTTGTAATAGTCACTAGACTCACTTCTCTTCCTTCACATCCTTCAACATCTAGCACACAGCTAGTGTCTTCCATAGAGAAGACTGATGCAAAGCTAACTTCTGAGTACATAATACTCTTCCAACTATAACCACATTAGTTATTGATATGCTCAATAATATTATCCATCTGTTCTGCAAACTTTCTTGAACTAAGCAACTTAAGAGTCAGCTTGTCTGTTTGAAGCAATAGAAATTAAACAATCCATTATCTTATACTCTACTATTGAGCAATAGTAAAGGAGGTGCAGTGACTGCTTACAGACAGAGCATCTTCAAGATATAGAACCTATTTGCAAAGCTGATCTATGAAGAGTGCTTTTTAACTTCAAGCTGCTTTTCTTTTACATGTTAAGAACTGAAGCCTGACTTCCATTTATTTAAACAAAACAGTATAGTTGATAGTTCACTTACAACTGCTTGTGACCTTTCAAACTGCAGCTGCAGCTTAGAAAGCAAGCTTGCAAACTTGAGAAGGGAGCAAATTTTGTCACAGATGGAGATTGAGATGTTGCTGTCAACTCAGTCTACTGGGGTCTTTCTGCCAAGAGTGTTGAGCCCCAATGAGAACAGCTTACCCATCAGGATCTGAGGCACGATTGTTTTAAATGCTGAGTTTAAGTCAATGATCGACATCCTGGTGTATGCGGAATGATGTTTAAGGGCAACAGGATGGAGTGAGAGCCGGAACTGTGTATCAGCAGTGGACTAGTTTGAGTGGTAGGTGAACTAGAAAGCAGAGCTGGAAGGTGGGATTTTATACGATCCGTTCCCAGCCGCTGATCTCCATAATTGTGCAACATCTTCATTATTCCACTCAGTAATGAGGTCAGCTTGCAGATTTTACTGTTTTTTATGATTATCAGTGTTTTCCAGTGATGAAAAAGATGAAAAGGACAAGAAATTTTACCCTTGATTGGAATGGGGTGATCTCTGTAACCATGCATGCCGCCATCTTGCAACTTCAACATACAAGAGTACAATCAAATGAAGTCAATTGGCAATCCATGGAATGTCATACCAAAGGGTCACAGTCTTTTTTTGTTGATCATGTGTTCATCTGAGGTTAGAAAGCAATGTTAGCCTGAGAACTAAGCTCCAAAATAACAATATTGGTGTCCTATTAATATTGTCTTTTCATTAATTTTGCAATTTGATTAGTCTGCATAAAACATAGGGTCAAATCCAGTGAGCACTGATATCCTCACCTACATGACAGCCAACGTGCCAACAAAGCAGTTGAATTTTTATGAGCTTTTAGGATGAAGTCAATTACCTTATATATTAAATTTCTAATTTAGTCTCAACATCCTCATTGTAAAAATACAAGTTCAGTACTAATGGAGGACCACCACAAATTTAGGCTGATTCCCCATCCCACAGGCAGGCAATAAACTTGCATCTTTCCCTGCACAAGGTTTCCTAACTAGAACATAGGTTTGACATTATAGAGATAATAACAATAGCCCAGCAAGTCTAGGGAGACTTATGACACTTCTGTGATGGACTTGTAATTGGCAAATAATCCCATATTATTTCAATTGTGTTGTCCCATATTTGAGAGTGAACCATATGTAGATTGTTTTAGTGTGGGATGAACACTGAATTGTTCAGTCAACTACTCAGAAATAAGCTAATAACAGAATGGAGCCAAAGTGAGGATGTGGCAGGAAGAACAATTTCCAGATCAAGAATAATAAATCCATGCTTAATACAAATTAACTCCCATTCATCGGAGATGAGGGTCACAAATCAAGGCATAAAATAACATCAAACATTTTTTGGTTGTAATTAACACCAGCAGACCCACTGAAGAAAAAGAACTGTAACAATTTCTTGCCAAGAAAGTTGTGTTGTAGATCCCTTCACCAGATTAGTGACCCTAAAGACTGTATAAAACAGCCTGTGACCATGGCTACATAAACAAGAAAAATAAACTGGCAAGAGTTAAAAGGTGTGTTATCACATGTACCAGCACTCACTGCATATAATCCAAGAAAAAAGACTATGAAGGTTAGGCCAGTTACTAATAGCAACTTCTATTGTAATGTACAAGATGAGAAGGTCACCAACAAGGTCACTATTTATTGTGTGATGCATTGGTTTGATCACCTGGGGCACCAGAGTCCTCCAGGCTCTGATGCTCCTCCTCCCCAATTATCAGTTGACTATTTATATCTGTGTTTTGTTTTAGTTATTAGTGCACCTAGGCCAGGGGTCAGCAACCTTTACCACTGAAAGAGCCACTTGGACCCGTTTCCCACAGAAAAGAAAACACTGGGAGCCGCAAAACCCGCTTGACATTTAAAATGAAATAACACTGCATACAACGTTTTGTTTTGCCTTTATGCTATGTATAAACAAACTATAATGTGTTGCATTTATGAAATTGATGAACTCCTGCAGAGAAAATGAAATTACATTTCTGCATGCAACAAAAATATTTTGAACTCCGAAAAAAAGACGTTGGGTTGAAGGTTACTTTTAAGTAAAATACTCAACGTCTATTTGAGTCCTTCTTGTATTTATGAAAAACGCCAAACTTAAATTTGCCGCCAGCAGCAAACCAAAAATAACGTCAGCCAGCTGTCAACCTGAAAAATAAAAGGACTATTTCACTGAACAATGAAAACATATGAATATACGTAAAATAATAGGCAATTAAAATATTTATCATACTTGTTCAGGTTGACTCACACCTGACAATGCAGTCGTATTTAGTAGGGATGGATCGATGCTTAGGGGAGTGACCGGGAAGGATAATGTGTTTTTTTCCTCTCTGAACTCACAGAAGCGTTTCCCAAACGATGTTTGCATTGCGATGATTGCAGAATGTAAATACTCCGAATTTATCATGTCGTGACCTTGTTTGAACTCTCTCAAATTGGGGAAGTGAGACAATGTGCCTTTCTGTAAATCTCTGGCAAGCAACGTCAACTTGCGCTCGAATGCCAAAACATCCTCCAACATGTGCAGGGCTGTACGTCCTTACCCCGTTGAAGAGCTGTGTTCAGCGTGTTCAGGTGCGCTGTCATGTCTACCATGAAGTGTAGCTTTTCCAGCCACTCTGGCTGTTCCAGCTCAGGAAAGTTGAGCCCTTTGCTGCCCAGGAAAGTTTTCACTTCTTCCAGACACGCGACAAAGCGTTTCAGCACCTCCCCTTTGGACAGCCACCGGACTTTGTTGTGCAGCAGGAGATCAGAATATGCGCTTTCCAGCTCGTCCAGTAACAAACGGAATTGACGGTGATTTAAACTTTTTGCCATTATTTTATTGACAATCTGAATGACAACATCCATTACTTCTGTGCATTCCGGAGGAAATGTTTGAGCGCACAGTGCCTCTTGGTGCAAGATGCAGTGAAAAGTCAGCAGCTTTCTGTCCAGCGACTTCTGCAGTAAAGCCACAATTCCCTTGTGCGTTCCCGTCATATTCGGTGCCCCCATCAGTAGCTACTGACACCAGATGGGTGGTCTTTATTCCTTTGGCTCTTAAACAATTCAAGACAGCCTCACAGATGTCCTCCCCCCGTGTTTGGTCTTTTAGAGGTATCAACTCAATCAGTTCTTCCTGTGGCCCGGCAGAGTTTACATACCGGCAGAACAACGCTATTTGTTCAATATCACCTTTGTCTTTAGACTCGTCACAGGCAATCGAGTAGGCCACAGATGAATTGATGTCTTTAATTTGCTGTCTTGTGATGTCTTCTGCCATTTTTATGGTTCTGTCTTTGACAGTCTTTGCAGAGAGGGGCATATCCCTGATTTTCTGCACAATTTCACTCTTGTTTTTAAAGTCCGTGAATAGATGTTCTGAAATCTTAATGAAAGATTCTTTTATATATTCACCATCTGTAAACTGCTTCCCGTGCCTGACTATTTCCTTAGCGGCAATATAACTGGCGTATGTCGTTGATTTTCCAGACTTCATCCATTTCTGGAAATGATTTTTGCTCAGATCAACCTTCCGCATCAGTTCCGAAACAGCTTTTTTTCTCTCATCTCCATCCGGATATTTTTGAGCAAAGGCTGCGTGTTTATTCTGGAAATGCCTTGCGACATTTGACTTTTTGTTGTTTGCTAGTTTCTCATTGCATATTAAGCATACCGGTAAACCAGTCTCGTCAACAGTGAAAGCAAATGAATCTGTCCACGTATCATTAAACGTTCTGTTTTCTTCAGTCACTTTTCTTTTTTTAGAATTCTCCATAGTTGGCTTACCTTGGATCGAAAAATTAAAGAAATCGCGCACTGGCGGGTGTCAGGTATTGGCAGTGGTGACGTATATTAATAGCGATAAAAACACGTTGTAGCGGTGTGCTCACGCAGTCAGTAAACTGCAGTCGAATAACTTTATTCGAACTAAACAGCCTTGCTTTTAAGCCTCCCTCAACCCAGCCCCCATGGACGCAGATGCTGCAAAAGACGCGTACTCACAAACCCCCGTAGGCTATCTCCCTTAGCCGGAATGCTGGCTAATTGTGAGCCGTTTCGGATGTGCCAGGAAATGTGTCGCCACACTTAGATTGTACAAGATCACCATAATCTTCAAATTTAGAATTACATTTCAAAAGCTAACAAACTAACATAAAATACATTTTAATTAAATACTGACAAATTATTTCCCAAAGCCACAGGGAGCCGCAGCACAGAGGTGAAAGAGCCACAAATGGCTCGGGAGCCGCAGGTTGCCGACCCCCGACCTAGGCCTTGATTTGTTTCTCTATTTGAGTTCCACCTTTGCCCGGTCTTGAGTTTACCTATCTGACATGTAGTGATTCCTGAGTACTAACCTGCATTCTCTGCTAACCAATCCACAAGCAAGGATTCTTTGTTCAACTCCATCCAAATCTTTAGTCTCTGTTGCACTTGGGTACACCAGATTTAAGTCTCTCCTGGTAGTCCATGGCTTAAAGATACAGACATTCACCACAACAACCCGGGTTCAAACCAGCTATCTCAGTCACTCCCATACAGTCCTTGAAGGGATGGTGGCAAGCCAGCTTGTGCTGCTACAACCATTCTAGTGAAGGCATTTCTGCAGGGCGGTCAGTGGTAAGAAAGGATATATTTCCCAGACTTGGAGCAGGTGTTAGTGCCAAGTGCCTGTTGTTCTTGCCCATCTTGGTGGTAGACATTACTCAGCTGGGATGTACTGTTGGTATTGCCTTACCAAGTGGTTGCAAGATTCATAAAATGAATTCCTGAGAACTTCACAGAAGCATCATCAAACACTTCATGCTAAGCAGATATTATAGGGTTTTGTGCATGTATGAGGAATGATGGCATCAGGAGTGATGAATGAGGTAGGTTTTAAAGAATGGGAGTTGGATAGTATGAGGAATGAATTACAATATAAATTGAGGATTTGGCAGGAAGAATGATTTCCAGATTAACAATGATAAGTCCATGCTTAGTATAAATTAATTCACATTCATCATCAAATTTCAATACAAGTTCAATGTAGTTTGTGGCTATATGTATGTGCACTAAGAGCACAACCTAGTAACAAATCTTTGGTTAACTCCCTCTGGAATTTACTTCCAATTTCAAGTAGAGTTCTAAATATTTAAACTCCTCTTTCAGATGTTGAATATGCCACTAATGTCCAACCATGCTCTGTTTGAGTAAGTGAACTAAAAGACTAAAATAAGGAGGCAATCATTGGAAAGTTTCTTTTCACAATTATTGCGTTCATTGAACCATGCAGTAGGAAAACAGGTAACATTGGAATTACATTTAAAAGCATGATCTCAGTGTCCAAAAATAGCAGCTTTAACCATTTCTACTTCTTTAAATCAGACAGCTAATTTATGAGCTAAAGTGTAGGATAACAGTGAAATTAATGAAATGACAAAAATGTTATGTTCAAAATCTTTTAATAGCCTAGTGTAGAATTTATTATATTGCTTTTTATTATACCCATAATGGGATATTCTTCATAACATATAAAGTAGTTGTCTCAAACTACAACTAACAGAAAAACACGTACAATGTAATCCTGCCATGTAACCTTAGTGAATGAAGCTCATCACTCGCAGAAAGAAGCCAGTTCATTTAAAATAAAATAGACAAAAAGCATCAATATGGAGAGAATTTTATTCAGGGATAAGCCCTTAAGAAGGGTCCTGGCCTGGAGCATCGATTGTTCATTCATTTCCATAGATGCTGCTTGACCTGCTGAGTTCCTCCAGCATTTTGTGTGTGTTGCTCTGGGTTTACAGCATCTGCAGAATCTCTTGTCTTTATAGTTCTTCAAGCAGTTCAGGCTAAAATTCCGCAATAGAAGTGTAACACTTGCCCAACAGGCTGGTATATGTCTAGGAGAAAAAAGTCCAGCCAATCACCAACCCCACCTCCCGTATACGCAGGTGCTGTGGGAATCAATTTAATGCCGCGTCGCACACACAATATCAAACTCACATCAGATACCATTATAGAATGTACTTCAAAGATTTTACTAAAACTAAATGAGTACTAACAATACAGTATATATGAAGGAAAAGAAAATAAAGTAAAAGGCGCCAAACTTATGAGAGTTCAGTCAGTTTAGTGCACATCGTTGGAGCTCAACCATCAAACCATTCGACTCCTCGTTGCTTTCCTCCGACCTCCATGTCCTTGCACCTGGGACCACCCTGGTGGTCGACCGAGCAGTGCAGCACACGTTCACCTTCTTCGACGTCTTCTTCCCGACTCCCTGAAAAGACTGTGAAAACCCTGCTTCCAGACCCACAAGACAAAATAACATTCCCCTATTGGTTACCAAATGAATACAAACCCTGTTATCAACAATTCTAAAGCTAAACAACTGAGAGAGAAAACACTTATCATAACAAAGAAGCATTCCTACTCTTAGCAAAACAAAGAAGCCATTTTGATTAACATACGCAGTACATTGTACAGAAGAATGAATATTTTTTTATTTTTCACAACTCAAAACTTAATAAATTGATTGGAAAAAAGGAAATGTTTGCTGCACAAACGTAATGGATGTACTTATATTAGGAGTTGCTGAAATAACTCAAGCAACTTTCAAAATAATGTTAAGTTGCTGGAAGAAAGTATTCAGATGAAAAATGTGTGTGACCTGACTCTCAGAAACCCAGAGGAAGGGGACTTTAAAAGAGGGCTTTTATAAATAAAAGAGATAACGAAGTTCAACCAGCTAGGTATCATTTCCGCAGCACACGCCATCTTAAAAAGAAACAGAGATCACCTTACTTAAATAATGCAAGTTTGTTTTCTGCTAGGTGTATCTGTTCTTCTGTCCAAAAACTACATGTGAGCCAATAAATATTTGAGTTTTAGGATCAGTCTGTGATTTGATTGTGCCTCTTGCATTTTCGGTTGCTGGATATGACTGCTCTACATAATAACACCACAAAACACTATGGCCCCCAGTTTTAAGGTACAAATTGGATGCTTTGATGAATAAGCAGCAGAAAGCTACCTATCAGCCTCACAGCAGGACAACATCAATCTCTCTCAGCAAGAATATACTAATAGGTTGCCTCTTCAAGTGTGTAAGTCAAAATCAGTCAAAAATTTGAATATGACTTTTTTTGCTTTTCTCCTGATAATGTTAAAATTTAAATGATTTTGATATTATTTCTGAAGTGTTTCCTACTATTTGTATCCCATGAAAGAAAAGCTATTTGATAAAGTATTGCAATGTGAGGATTATTGCATATGATTGTTAAACCTGTCTGGTATTGATATCAAGACAAGGTTAAGAAGGTAGATTCATCAACCTTTCATTAATCAGATTAATTTATCTTTAATTTTAGAGCTTGTAAACACTCATTCTATACCTATATACCTATAACAAATGATACATTTAAGAAGATAGCCAGATCACTTTCCCCATCTCTGCACTGACAGACAGCGGAACTGACATTCTGTTTTGGAATTGTTTCAAGTTACTCACGGTAAGCACTTGTAAATCTGAAGCCATTATTTTTGGTACCTGCCAGAAACACCAGACTTACATAAAAATATTTATCATTTATGTATATTTACTTCTAATGAAACAAAACATCTTGTAATGCTATTCATGCATGCTTAGCATACCACATTGGAAACCAACCTGGGAGGAATATATTAGGTCAAATAAAATAGCACTTAGGAAAAGTCTCAAAGGTGTTAGAAGGAATTTAGGAAGGAAATTCCAGAGTTTGGGACCTTAGGAGTGTTTAAATGTAGAGTTGATCATGAAAATGGAATTAAAGTTGCAACAATATTGAGGGTGGTTTTAAGCATGGGCAAAATACAGTAAGATGGAGAGATATGACTTCAGATGACACTTGAAATAAATTTATATTTTTAATTTGAGGTATTGGTTAACTGTAAATCTGCAAACATGGGGTTAATGGGTTAACATTACTTTGTGGTGGCTAGAATACATTAGATGACTTCTGGCTTTAAGAGCAGAATGAGAGAGACTGGCCAAGAATACCTGGAAGTGATGTGATCTGGAAGTAACAAAGACATTGATAAGAGTTTCAGCAACGACTTTTTTTTTGTAAGAATATTGTACTTCAGGAAATTCAGCCTCAATTTCATTTAGATTTTGTTCTTTCAGTGGTGGATTACAGGAGGCTTAAGTTTTCACACAACCTTAATATTGCTTCCAAACAGAAGAGTAAGGTAGTCTTTGGATGCCTTACATTTGGTCCATATTTCCTTCCAAGTGCAAATGAATGAAGGCATCCTTTTCCATAGTAAACACTTGTTTAGGAGACCAACCATCCTCTTTGGTGTTGGGTTTTGGCTCCTTTGTAAAAGCTTCTGCTGCCACAATATCTTCACTTTCCCCCTTTCTCAGAAGATGAATATTATACTGCTTTGTGTACTCCTTGAATTTTTAGAACCAACTGGAGTTGGCCTTGAATGTAGCAACATTTTCAAAACATCCATCAGTCCCCACACATCATTTCAAGTCTTGCCAGAAAATTTCTGCTTTTCCCTGGATTATCATTGACATAAGGGAACATCCATTGTTTCTGATCTTCTCTGCACACATACCCCTTGTCGCAAATTTTCCATTGCAGCCCCACCCCTTGTAACATAAGATAGACTTCAGGCATTAATATTCTGCCTCGGCCAATAAAGGACTTCTTCAAATGGCCAGCAGGTGTATCAGCCCAAAATGTTGACAGTTTATTCCTCTCCATAGATGGTGCCTGAGTTCTTCCAGCATCTTGTGTGTTGCTTTGGATTTCCAGCATCTGCAGAACATCTTGTCTTTATCAAGCACTACACTTCTTTAAATATTAAGAATGAATGTTACATAAGCTACATATACCACAATTAGTTCAATATCTTCACCTTTCCCTTCCCAGTTTCTTACTTCATTCCCTCCCTTCCCCCTCCCCCACCTATCCACCTTCCCCCTCACCTGGTCTCACCTTTCACGTGCCAGCTTGTATCCCTTCTTATTCTGTCTTCTGCCTCCTAATTTTCCTGTCCTGATGAAGAATCTCAGCCTGAAATGTTAACTATGTATTCCCTTCCATAGATGCTGCCTGGCCTGCTGAGTTGCTCCAGCATTTTGTGTGTGATAGTTCAATGTCAATTACTCTTCATAACTGTAATTGGGATTTTTTTTTTCTTTAGTGAATTGTTTTTCAAGATTAATGTCACCCACTTTTGATAATAATGTTCCTATCATTTCAGTTGAGAAATACTGATGAATATAAAAAAGCAAGTTAAACTAATGTTTGCAAATGTGATGGTTACTTTGCAAAGCAAATATGCTACTTGCTGGCTAGCTAATGTGCGACAGGCACAGTTGTGAACCATTACTCACAGCTTCATAATGTTTATTTTTTAGAGAATATTTATGAAATCAGAAATTTGCTCATATTAAAAATCTCAACCTTGGTGTCTGTCGTATTCATGCTTGTAGATAAATCTGAGGACAAGTCAAATTTAATGCTTCATGCTTCAGGATGACTAAATCTATCATTTATTTACTCATCATTTACATTAAAATGGTACTAATTCACAGCACTTTAGTGCCAATGACAGGCGAATCCAAACTAGTTATATTATCCACCTAAGTGAGATTTCCCAGTAATCAGTCATTTTAGGATTTAAGATCTTTATCTAAATGAACCAAAAAAAAATCAGAAATATTAAAGTGCTACAATTAGCTGCTGATAATCTTTGACGTAGACATCAACAACACAGTGAGCCCTGCTAATGTAGATAAAGGATGCATTATACTCTGTTTCAAAAAATATTATAAACTGATTTATTCCTCAACTCAAAATAAACTATAAATGACTAATAGACACATGAGAAAAGGAAATATTTTACTGATATAAATTTCACTCTCCCTATTAACATGACTCTTGCAGACAATAGCCTTGAAAAAAATCGACTGATGTGAACTTTCATATCTTGCAGACTAAATTGTAAATATGGTCTTTATGACAAGACAACTTCTTAAATTCTTAATGCATTGTGTTTATCTGCATTATAATTTTAAGCAAAAGGTGATTTGTTTTTAATTCATCTATCATTGAATATTCTGAAATGGTTGTTGAAACCGACAGAGTCATGTGTTTTGATGCTCTGTTTGAGGTAGGATAAGGTCAAATACTGCATTGTAATCTTTTTCAGCTGTTCATTGCAAATGCATTTTCCAAAATGACTGTAAAATCAGGCACCTCACTGACCCTGTGAGGATAAATGTTTCCAGTGAGATACAGGGAGAAGATTAAGGCTAATTGAGGTAATTTGATCAAATCACCCTCATCCTTTCTATACTTTGAAAGCTTGCCCCAGAGTTCATGCACGCTGAAAGTGGCTCTCTGTTGGAAGTGTGTAAAGGTTGCTTGGCTGATTTGAGCTGACTGGGGGGAGAAACTGTATATGAGTCTGTTAGTGACTTGATTTGGACATCACATGCCCCTCAGCCAAAGGGAAAATTCCAACTCATGCTGGAACATCAGTCCTCTGGCTCCACCACTTGTCTCACCATTGAACCCAGCAACAGGGAAGCAATGCACTGAGGAGAGAATCCAAATACACTACAGAGATGTTCAGCTTCACACCAAACTGAAATGGTAGAATAGCAACAGCCCCAATTACTTAAAGAGAATCATCAGCCCTGTGAAAAATGTAGTGTTGTGGCGACCCATTTCCTGGCGCATCCGAAACGACTCACAATTAGATAGCCTACGGGGGTTTGCGAGCACAGAGCTTTGGAGCCTCTGCGCCATGGGGGGCCGGTTGAGGGAAGCTTAAAAGGGAGGCTGAAGTTTTCGAATAAAGTTTCTTCCTTCGACTGCAGTTACCGACTCCGTGTCGTAATTTTAGCGCTGCGTGTAGCACACTGCTACAGTGAGCTTAAATGCCCTCATTCTTAGTCATTTGTGAATAGTTCAAAAAGGATTTAATTAACCTTTTCAATTGATTTTTATTTTATTCAGACATTTAACTCTGAAAATTGTAAAAACATGTCTTTGATAACTAGATCTAGTTAGGTAGAGTTTGAAACGTCTCTGACAGCACTGAGCAGTTGAAGGCTCTCAGATTGTCCTGAAGAAGAGCCGCCTGAAGCCGACTCATGGTTAGAGTCTGCATCGCACCTGACCGAGCAGCTCCCAGGGTCTGAAGGCCAGCTCGCTCAGCCCTTCTACCGTCCAGAAACACTAACTGCAGTCTAGCAAGCTGTTTGGACAGTGAATAAGTCCAACACTATTTAACCCATTGCACCCTTTCCTATTATCCACAATTTAATGATTTATTGTCTAATACAGTGTTCAACGATCCTTGTGATGACATGATCCTTGTCAGTGTCCTGTCAACAGTGTTCCACCATCCTTGTCAGTGACATGAGATATATGTTCCACAGCCATTGTCAGAGCCATGCCATTCCCTATGTAATTTCATTCCCAATTGATTGCCCATATATTAAAAAGTGTCATTACAGACGCTTATTGTATCTGTAATCCATTTGCTAATCCTGATTCCATCTCCCTAACTGATCACAATCTGTTCGTATTATATTCTAATCTGCCTCACAACTCAGCAGATCCCCTCATTTAGCGTCAACAGAAAACTTCCTAATTGTCTCATATATATTCCCATCAAATCAGTTGCATAACAACAGAATCCCTATAACACCTCACTAGTCACGGGCCTGCAATCAGAGAAGTGAGCTTCTACCATTACCCTCTGCTTCTTACATAAAGCCAATTCATGTCACAAGCAAACTAATCTGGCCTGCCATACAAGACCTTGCCAAAGGCTTTACTAATGTCCATCCATCAGCAACACCCACCACCCTACCTTCATCTATGCCCCTTTGTTATCTCATTGAAAATCTCCTCAAATTTTCTTGGACATGACATGCACAAAACCTTGCTTATGATTCTTGTTCAGGCATCTGAGTGATGGTAGATCTTGTCAGTCAGCATTCCCTCTGCAACCTCCCTAAAAATAAGTCAGGCTCACCGGTCTGTCCTTGCTAACCTTCTTGAACATGTTCCACAACATATGCTGTCTATCCTGCTGAGTAACTGGAGCTGTTTGTTTTTCGACAAATGGTTACCAACTTGCAAAGTAATAAATGGAGACAATGTCCAATTAAACACAGTTTCTGACATTGAAGATAAATTATTAAGTAGCAAGTGTATTAGTGGTGGACCAATCGATTTGCAGAGAGAGAGAGCTTTGCACAGGTTGGGGAGAAGAGTTTAAGATAGGAGCATTTTGCAAGGATCGGCGCATTAGCAGCGGACCAATCAATTTGAGATTCATTAGCAGGAGCAAATAAAAGTAAAGCAGAGTCAAAGCAGAGTGGCTATTGTGTGAGTGGACCAGTGTAGGAGTGGGACTTGAGGCTTTGGCTCAAGAGGCTTCAGCAGAGAGGCACAGGTAAGTACCAGGTAAGGCTTTTGTAGTGGTTGAATAAAAAGTCATTAAATTACAACTAATTAAATAAAGTAGGGATGATACAGGATCAGCTGATGTGCTGTATCTGCATGGTGTCGGAGTTGGTGGTCAGGGACAAGAGGGTATATGACTATAAATGAGGAGGGTGGTAGGATTCAAGAGACAGTGTTGGAAGAGCATCAACTCTTGAGCTTGTCCAACAGATCTGAGATTCTTGCTCTGCATGTGGCTGAGAGT